>NC_072492.1:1120000-1431325 GCF_027574615.1 Eptesicus fuscus
TGGCACGGGCCATACACATGCCTAACTCAGTGGCATTTCTGGACAGACTCACTGAGTGACAAGCAGCCGTGGTCGTTTAAAAATAAACCTTGATTGTGGCATGCTTTTAGGGCTCCAGGAAAGTTGCAAAGACAACACAGGAGTCCTCATGTGCCTCCGGCCACCTCCCCTGAGGGTGACGCCCCCGGACCTACAGTCCATTTGCTGCAAAAGCAGGTGAATGTGCGTCCAATCCTTGGGCAAAAGCAGTGCTTTTCTGCTGGTCTGAGGACTCGTCAGCTCCAGCCCAGCCGACGGAGGGAGGCATGTGCCTGCACAGCCACACGGTGCCCCACACAGCCACACGGTGCCCCACACAGCCACACGGTGCCCCACGCGGCCACACGGTGCCCCACACAGCCACACGGTGCCCCACACAGCCACACGGTGCCCCACACGGCCACATGGTGCCCCACACAGTGCCCCACACGGCCACACGGCCATATGGTACTCCACACGGCCACATGGTACTCCACACGGCCACACGGTGCCCCACGCGGCCACACGGTGCCCCACACGGCCACATGGTGCCCCACACGGTGCCCCACACGGCCACACGGCCACATGGTACCCCACACGGCCACACGGTGCCCCACGCGGCCACATGGTGCCCCACACAGTGCCCCACACGGCCACACGGCCACACGGTACCCCACACGGCCACACGGTGCCCCACACGGCCACACGGCCACACGGTACCCCACACGGCCACACGGTACCCCACACGGCCACATGGTGCCCCACGCGGCCACACGGTGCCCCACGCAGCCACATGGTGCCCCACACAGTGCCCCATATGGTGCCCCACACAGTGCCCCACACGGTGCCCCACACAGCCACACGGTACCCCACACGGCCACACGGTGCCTGTGCAGAGAGCAGCAGGGCAGAGCCAGTGCGGGGAGGCAGGGACCTGCCCAGCAGCAGGAAGAGACAAGGCGGTGTCCTGGCTGAAACCCAGCCCTTCGCAGAGCAGTGCGACTGTCCTGAGGCTCCGACAGAGGAGACAGCGCCTGGCACGGGGCCTCTCCTCCCGGGGTACAGCCTGGGTTCAAATACTGTGCTCTGTGCTAATCCCCGCCGCCGGAACACCCTCATGGCCTCAAGGACAGGGACACTTGCGGTCCTCTGTCCCCCAGGAACAGACAAAGCAGAACAGCACAGCCCCTGCCTGCCCGGGGCTCCTGGGAGGAGCCTGCACAGCCTCCCGGTCTCTCGCCGGGTCTGACAGGAGCCCCTGCTGGCTTTGCAGGCTGGGACAGGGTTAGGGTTCCCTGTGGCACTCGGGGACCGAGTCTCATGCACAAGCCACACGGGCAGTTCCATTCAGGACATGGGGTCTTGGGCCTCCCTGCCCCCATCAGTCCCGCCCACCGGTTCTCTGACCGGGCAGGCCCCGGTCCGGCAGACCTGAGTGTGTGTGCACCTAAGCAGTACAGGGCGTTTACTGTAGCGCTGCTCACGGAGTAAAAGTCTGAAGTAAACTAGACAGGCATCCGTGGGAGGACGGCGGGTCAGGGACAGGCCCACGGATGGGACGCAGCGGCTGAAGGAATGAAGGGGACCTCTGCCTGCGGCAGCAAAAGACCTCCCAGCCACTGGCACTACCGACGGGCCAATGAGAACGGGGACGAGTTCTCGCTCACAGCTCAGCAGGGCCGGGGCAGGCTGCCGCCCTCCTCCCCTCTTGCTACTCACCCTGCTGCTGCTGGACACGGACACCCGAGCTCTGCAATCGGGCCAGGTGGCACTGGGAGTGCGGGGGACACTGTGTGAAGTACATGACTGTCTAACACTATGCGGTGCACCTGAAGCCAACACAAAATGATACTGAATGTCAACTGTAATTGGAAAAATTTCTGGAAAAAGGAAAACCTGCAATCTGTCCTTGGTACCTAAATCTATAAAAATAAAGAATAAATAAATAAATAAGATATATCTTTAAAAATAAAATTAGGCCACTGGATCTCACACCTGACTTTCCAAACTCCCAGGGAGGATGTCTCAGCCCCGACCGTGGAAGGTGTCAAGTCCATGTCCAGGGAACAAGGGCTTCCGAACACGCTGCTCCGGCCACTGGAGCACCTGTCCCGCCCGCGGGGATGGGGCTCCAAGGCTCGCACCTGGAGGCCGGGCCCAGCCCCCCTCACCACTTCCAGAAACCACCGTCTTAGCCTGTTCCCACAGACACCGGTGCAGGCTCTGCTCAGGTGTGAGGACACTTGGGGACTGAGGTTAGGAAGGCTGTGTTCTGGGGCTCGAGCTCTCAGGGTCCCAGGAGCCACCTCCATGCAAGCCACAGGTCACACCGGGGCCAACAAGGGGTCAGGCTGCCAACAGCCCCCCGAGAAGCGTGCCCTGGAACTCCCTCTGCTCAGCCCTGGGCGTTGGTGGGGGACCCCCCTCGCTGTGGGAGCCAGAGCGCTGCCCAGAGCGACCTCCCGATGTCTGCTCTAACTAACTGTCCTTGCTTCCAGGGAGGCTGCTGGGAGACCCCAGAGGGAGAGGAGGGCCGTGTGCCCACACGCTGGAGCGGCTCTCCCGCCTGCCGCCAGGCTCTGCTGCAGGCCCGCTGGAGCCCTGCTCCCGGCTTCCTCGCCCTGCGGAGCCCCCGACCCTGCGTCCTGGGAGCCCAGGAAAGCCTCCTGCCTTCTCACCCTCACGGGCCTCCTCCTGGAAGTGCCGCCTCGGCCCCCCAGCGCCCTTCCCAGCCAGCAGCCAGCACAGCCAGGCTCGCGGCGCCTTCCAGCTCTGCACCTCCAGGGAGTCTAGCAAAACCTAGAAACTTCTCGTATGGCTCCCTTTATTTTCTTTGCCTGTCTTGAGAGGTGCCATATTCCAGCCACGGCAGGAGATGGGCTGCATTGGGGAGAGTTGATTCTTCCTCTCTCCAGAGGCCCGACAGGCCCTGCCAGGGGTCGGCTGCTCCAGCCTGGGAGTCAGAGTCTCCTGCGGGGCTGAGAGGCAGGCTGAGGCCCAGGGCAGCCGCAGGCACCTGCCCACCTCCTCAAACACAGCTCGTGCAGACAGCACAGGAGACCTGCACCCGCCGCCTCCGCCAGCGCCTCTGCCCCAGTGCCTGGCGACGTGCCTCGGCCAGTAAAGAGGCTGGAAGGTGCAAGCACCCCGCTCTGTCCCAGGACGGGCTGCCCTGGAGCTGGCTGCCGCGCAGGCGCACGCCGGCTGGTGCGGCCTCTGCGCCGGTGAGGGCGCTGGGCCCCAGCAAACGGCCCCTCCAGGGCAGCCGCTCATCAGCACCATTTCAGCCGATTTTTAAAGACGAGCTCGCAGCACAGAAGTGAAAGAAGGGGCATAATATCTACTCACTCATTTATTCAAACGTTTGGCGTGTGCACGCCCGTGCGTGGGGCGGGACTCAGGCGTGGCCACGGCAGCATGTGCACGCGCTGACGGGCACTGCACCAATCCCGTCCGGGGACCAAGCCGCAGAACCCTCACGAGGACGCGGTGCCCTCACAGGCCCTGCCAGCCCAGCAGCAGGTGCAGACTCCTCAGAAGACCCACAGAGCACTCTCCCACTCCCCACCTCCGGGAACCACCCGGACTAACTGGCCACTCCTGGGCCAGGACTCCTGGGTCCAGGGGGCACATGCCAGGGGCCCAGAGGCCAATGTGAAGGCCAGAACATGGGGGCGCCCTCCCCCATCTCTTCCCTTTCTCTACAACCTTCCCTGCCCCTTCCTCCAACCACAAGGTCAAATCATATGATCAGCAGGGCCAGCAGGCAGCCTGGGCCCTGACCAGGCAGGACCAGGGAGAAAAGGCTCTCTGAGCAGGCTCAGCCGTGCGCATGCGCGTTTTCTCATCACCCTCGCCACCCCCTGGGATGGACCCCACAGTACCTCACAGATGAGGGAATGAGGCATGGAGCTGAGGTGGAGCTTGGTCAGTAGCTACCCACAACGTGGGCCCAGGCGGTCAGCCCCAAGCTGGGAGACCAGGCCCTGCCCACACCCACAGGAAGGACTACAGCCACAGGACAGGTCCCAGCAGAAGCCCCAAGGCAGCCAGGCCTCAGGAGCTGCGGGCAGAAGCTGACTGCGCTGGGGGAGGCGGAGGGAGCGTGCCCACTGACCAGCTGGCTCCGGTGGCTCCACTCTGGCCCCATCCAACCTGCGCACCGCAGGCCCGACTGCTGCACGGAGGTTGCAGCTGAGAAAAGTGGCTCAGAAAAGTCACTGACTCCCCCAGGGGCCTCGGCTGGGAGGCATCCTGGCAGGACCGCTCGCAGGCTCAGGGCCTGTGCCCATCCCCTGGCTGAGCGAGTTGGACAGGGAAGATTGGGGGCAGGGCAGCCCAACTACGCTGGGCTCCTGGGGCTGAAGAGGCCCAGGACAGACCTGAGGACACCTGCACCTGCTCTGTCCCAGGAGAGGCATCCCTGCTGGTGGCAGCCCTGGTGGCAGCCCCACGTGAGGCCTGCCCACAGGAAGTCCAAGTGCAGTCATAATATTGACACAGGAGGGCAAACACAGCCAGGAAGTCCGGCTGTCAGAAGTCAGTGCCCGGCACACGTGCGCGCCCCAGGTGCCGGGGCGGGGCCACAGGCCGGATCCCCAACAGGTGCTCCAAGGGCCTCTCCTGCCAGTAGGCCCTGCATCCTGGCCGGGCCACGCTGCCAGTTAGGGCTGTGTTTGCACCAGGCCAGCCCTCGGGGGGGCGGGGGGGAGGGGGGGTAATGCACAAGTGGGAGCCCCAGTGCCAGGCCCACCTGTGAGCGCCGAGCTGTGAACTGGGTCGAGCAGCCTCTCTGGTCCCCAGCTGCTACTTCTGAAAAATCTGGGGTTGACCCCGTAGGGCTTCCAGATTGAGTCCATCCAGTGGTGGTGACATCACGCTCACTCCACGGCAGGCTCTGCTCCTGCCAGGGCTCTCCTGGCCTTCCCTACGGGCTGAAACCCTCAGTGCCACCCTCAAAGGCTGGTGGGGAGGAAGGCTGAGAACAGAGCAATTCCCCCCCCCCCCCCCCCGCCTGAGACCTGCTGGACCAGGGACAGAGTCTACAGACAGAACACGGGAGTCTGCAGAGGGCAACGCTCAGAGCAGCCTCTCCGAGCCCAGCGCAGAGGGAAGGAGGCCGCCACAGGCGGTGCTGTGACCCTGGTGAGAGGACAGCGGTCTGTCTCAGAGCCACAGGGGAGTGGGCGCGGCACGGAGGACAGGCCAGTCAGCAGCGAGGCCGACCCAGCCCCTCCGACCGACCGGCGCCCCACAGGGAGCGCACCCCTCTCCCTGCAGGTGGGCAGGTTTCAGAGGAGCGCGGGGTGCACCTGGGGGAGAGTTCAGGCCCAGCCCTCTGCAGTGCCTCCCCGGCAGCACCTCCCTGGGCCCGTGGAGCAGCCCTCACAGATCCGCCCTGAGACGCCACCGAGGCCGGACCACGCCCCCAGCCTCGGGCAACCACCAGGATTCCGCAGGGGCCTCGGAGCCGGCGTGCAGTTGGGTGGCCCGTCTCTGAGGGCGGGGGGTGCCGGGGTGAGCAGGGACTCTCTGGACAGGAGGCTTGGGGCAGACACCGTAGCCCCGTGGGCGTTGCTGCTGGTATAGTCAGGCGGGCACCACCAGAACTGGATGAGAAAAAGTTCTGGAGGGCGAGGCACAGGGCACCCACCCCTCAGGAAAAGGGAAGTTTAGGCCCAAACAGAGGCCTGGCCCAAAAGGCCATTAAAAGTTCATGAGCAAATAAAATTAAGAGTCACAGTATTTCCCAGTGTGTGTTTTTCCACCACCGCCACGCAGTTAACGTAATCCTGACACCATCTACCTAGCGACTGCACGGGGTCCCCCAGGTTAACGCTCAGTCCCTCAAAACTGCTCCCCCCACTCCCACCTCAGGTGCCAGGCAGTCCAGGCAGTCACCTTGTTCTAAGCCACAGGATGCGCTGGAGGTGCCCCACCCTCCGCAGGCTCAACTAACTTGCTGGAGCGCCTCACAGCAGCCGCAGGAACGCGGCGCTCACGAGCTCTGGGTTATGATGGAGGGTGTGACCCAGGAGCAGCCCCTGGAGGTGACGCGCAGGGCAGGAGGGGGAGGCAGGCAGCCTCCACGCACGGCCTTCCAGCCCAGGGGCTCTCCCCCTCCCCCTCCTGGACGTCAGTGCGGCTTCCTTACAGCAGGTGACGGACTCCCTTTCCAGGGCCGACAGCGCCAGCGCTGCCCGTGATGGGAGCCCGTGATGGGAGCCCCAGATGGGACGCAAGTCCAGCCCGCGCATCACACAGCTGGCTCCACCACATACAGCCCCCCCCTGGCTTTCCGAGGCATTCAGTCGCCTGGCCGGCTTACCGAAGACACTGCCCCTCTCGCACTTAGGAACTTGAAGGGTCTTTGGAGCTCTGCGCCCGGAGCGGGAGGAAGACCAAACGCACCTTCATGATACACCCAGGCGCGGGCTCTGGACTCTCAGTGAGCTCCGTGCTCACAAGCCCCTTCACGCCGGGCAGCTCCACCTGCCGTGCCGGCCGATGGACGGGCGAGGAGCTGACGCCGCCCTGTGCCGGAGCATGCCGCCCACTCCCCCGCTGCGCTCCTTTTCTCAGCCGAGGGGAGCCCTGAGGAAGGACAACCGTCCAGTCCTGGGCAGCGGTGCCAGGTCTCGCGTCCTTGCGGGCCACCCCACCCACACCTGCTGTTTGTGCCCCTCGCGGCTAGCCAGGGTCCATCCCAGGGTCACGCTGCCCTCCTCCCTCCCCCGCACCCCAAGGGGGCTGCCTCCCTGCTGCACAAGTGGGCCCACCTCAGAGGTTTTCGGGGAGGGGGTGCGGGGACCAAGCAAGAAAGCGCACAGGCGAGTGAGTAGCAGGGGACACTGCACGGGCACAGCCTTGTCCGGGTGCGGGGTCCAGCCTCGAGGCGCCTGGCTGGTTAACTATGGCTGGGAATCTTGCAGGCTCGGCCTGTCGTCCTCACCCAATCCCCCTGTCCTTCAGGTTCCCATCGCTCTGTGCTGGGTCATCTTGGCTGGGCTGCTCAGCTCTGGGTCCAGTCCCCCTTCGTGGCCTCTGCTCCTACCCAGTGCACACCTCAGCACCCCAGCTGAGCTCCCGGCCCCACCGGCACCCCTCTTCTGTATACACTCTTAGAATGGTAGTCTCAGGCCTGCACGGCACGAGCACCGAGCCAGCCCCACGCTGGGACTCGGGACAGAGGTGGAAGGATGGGCTGCCTCTTGGGCGACCGGCAGACTGGAACTCCGAGGCCTGACTCCCCGGCACGCAGGCCGGGCTCCCAGCCATGTGCGGCCCAGCGCTGGCCAGCAGTGCACACAGCAGCCATCCCCTGAGACTCGTGGTCTCGCCCCAGCAAATCCCTACTCCTGGCTAAGGAAGGGGTCGCAGCTACAGAAATACTCTTCAAGATGCGTTGCTATGGCCACAGACATCTCCTGTGTGAGATTCTGGGAGAAGGGAAAGCCCTGGGCCCAAAGCTGGGGCAGTCACTAGGGCAGAAGTTCCCACTGACACAAGCCCTGTCCGGTGCTGCTCCTTCGAGCCAGATAGGGCACGGGGCACTCCACGCTCCAAGCCCTTTCGCACAGCCCCCCTTCCCTACCCGCCCCCCCGCGGCCTGGCTTCTGGGCGGCAGACCTGAGATGGGGCAATAGAGGCCCAGGGGAGGTCACGGAGCAAGTTTGAAACCGAAACCCGAGCCTTGGAAATGGTCCACAGACTCTCCAGCTTCCAGGGCCCCTTAACTCCTGGGACCCCGAGAACAGGTGAGGGAAGGGGAATCTGCCCTGCCCCTCCATGGGGAAGGATCCTGAGACCACCCACAGCACACCATGCCCCCAGGAGCCACCCCACTGCGCTCAACCACGTGGACCCCACCCCAGGGCAGCCGGGCCTCAGCGCTGCGGCAGGACCAGGCTCAGCCCCTGCGGGAAGCCGTGCGCGGGCCCCACCCCACAGCGCGGCCTTCCAAGGGAGCTCACATCCCGGCTCCAGAGCATAAACCGGGCCCCTGCTCCCAGCTGGGTGACAGCAGGGGCGTGAGGGGGTGGCTGAGGCAGGGCCGCCTGGGCAGGGCGTGGATGGGAGAGCTTCCCTCCCTTCTGTCCACAACTGTGTCAGCCCAAGCTGACCCGATGGAGGTGCCCCGGGCACTGAGCACCACGCGCTCGGACACCGAGACTCCGAGGTTAGTCCTGGCCAATGGCACGAGGCGCCCCGCCAGGCACTGCCAGCAGCCCCACAACGCCAAGCTGCTGTCGGTGGCTCTCCACTCAGAGGCGGACAGACCGACGGGGCAGCCAGGCTGCTTCCAGCTCAGACACTCATCTGCACTCTGGCTCAGAAAGAACACACGTACAGAGCCAACATCAAGGCCACGGTCCCTAATGACAAGCAGCAGACTGTCCCAGCCAGGAAGCCAAGGCCAGACTCACCACTGCTTCTGTAGGCACCCAGCCGAGCAGAGCTGGGGCCGGGAGACCCCGGGAGGCCAGTGTCCTGGGCGATAGCGGGGAAGGGAAAGTGCCGACCGGTGGGAAGGGGCCTGTGTCTCAGGGCCAAGGCCTCCGTCACTGCCCTGCTTCCAGGTTAGAGCGGCAGCCCGCGCGGCAGCCCGCCAACGGAGCAGCCAACGGAGCCTCGCCGACAAAGCAGCTCCTTCCCGACCAGAAACCGCGGCCCGGGGCCCAGTGGTGTGTGGCCAGGCCCTGGGAGCCTGGCTTCGGAGCCAGATGGGAGCAAGGGCCTCAGACCGCCTGGTCCACTCCCCCATCCAGTTCTCTGCCTGTCTGCATGGGACACACATGCACACGCACCGTGCACGCCCACACACTCACACGCACTGGCACCCGCACGCCCTGGCAAACTCTAGCAGAGTCAGGGATGCAGGCCAGCATTTGGGATCCTCCCTCAGGGGACCTGGGCCTGCTGTCCCCCTCCTGTGGTCTTCTGGACTCCTGCCCCCACCTCCCACCCCTCCACCCCTCTGGAGAGCCCAGCAGTTCCCGCAGGACGCCGTGCAGCCCCCAAGCTCATGCCCCTCAATGCCTGTGCTCCGCACGTGTCCTCTAATTGAGAGCCTTATTATTCATCAAGTCCCAACTCACAGCCTGCACTTCCCATAGCTCTCACCTGCTGGCCCGAGTGCCAGCACAGGGCACCCGAGTGGGACCTGGAGAGCGAGGGGGTCCCAGCGCTCCAGGGCGTGGCGGGACCTCAGCTGACGCCCTCACTCGTGGATGGAGTAACCCGGGCCAGAGGGCACGCGCACCCAGGGGTTGGGTGGACCTCCCTCCCGGTACCTGGCTGGTTCCCTCGCTTCAGCTTGAAGCATCTGCAGGGCCAGTTTCCCTGCACCTGTGGGGATCCTCCAGTACTCTAGCCCTAAACGAGCCCATGGATTGCTGGCTGGGCACCTGAAAACGGAAACTGAGGCAGCACGGCCAGTGCAGGTGTGGGCAGGGCAGGCTGGGCCCTGGGAGTGGAGGGGAAGGCCTCGCCTCGCCTCGCCCACAGCGCCACCTACTGTCCTGCTGCCTGGCTCCTTGCAAAGCCTGCACCAGGAACTCAGACCACAGCCTGGGCCACAAGTGTCTGCACCATCATGCTCACTCTGCCTCAGACCCCTGCCCCCGGCCAGGCACTTCCTGGAGAGAAAGAGCCGCCTCCTCCCAATCTCACCCTCGGGGGCCTCATCGCCCTGGTCATCCCCCAGGGGAACGAGCCAGGCCGGAGGGCCTCCGGGCTGCTGCCGGACCCGCGAGGGCACTGGCCGAGGTTGGTTGGGGAGGCCAACTCATTAGCCACATGCCCTCGGGGAGCAAACTGGGGGCTGCCGGAGCCCGGCTGTGGACCCCCCCTCAGAGAGGGGCCTGAGGGTGGCTGCAGGGGGGTCATGGGGCTGCACCCTGCTCCTGGGTCTCAGGGAGAAGAGCGAGCAGAGGCATGGGCGCAAGCAAGCAGGCGCCCTGGGGGCGAGGACAGAGTCGGCCAGGCTGGGCCCAGAGAACAGCCTCAGAAGCACCCTTAACGCCAAGGAACCCACTGCCAGGCCTGTCCCCCCACTTACACTGTCCTGGGGGGTTGCTAGAACCCCTGCACTCTCCCGGGTCCCATGTGGAAGAGTAACGATAGGGTCACTGTCCGTAAACCCCAAACGTGCTGAACACCGCAACCAGCCTGGATGCCACGACAAGCAATTGGCCTGCGATGATAGTTAAGACACCAAACACTGGGGCTGGCTCGCATGTGACAGAGGGAGCTTCAGGGCACCACCAGGGCGCGGGGTGGGGGGGAGGGGGGCACCCCAGGGCACGGGGCCGCCCCTCATCTCTGCTGAAGGCATGAGGAGCCCACGGCCCCCTCCCTCGGCATCAGGTGTGAGAGCGACCGCTACAGGGGAGCCTCATAAAGCAGTGATGGCGAACCTGTGACATGTGTGTCAGCACTGACACGCGTAGCCATTTCTGATGACACGCAGCCGCATGCCGAGGATGAAACATTTGCTGCTCCTGAGGATGAAACATTTGCGAAATAATGTTTTTTCCTCCAAGTGACACACTACCCGAGTTATGCTCAGTGTTTTGGCGAAGTTTGACACACCAAGCCAAAAGGTTGCCCATCACTGTCATAAACACTGCCCACAGGCCCGCCAGGTGCTGGGTGCGAGCCCACGGGAAGCAGGGCCTGGCCCTCCAGCACAGAGCTGCGCACACGGCCGGGGTCGGAGGCCAGGAGTGGAGGGCACACGGCTGCCTCACACGCCGCTCAGGACCTGGCAATGTCTGGAGCCCAACATGTCAACGCCGGCGTGGCAGCCCTGACAGAGGTCGGGCTGGAGGGGTGGGAGCAGGATGGCAGCCTGGAAGACGCAGCGCAGGAGTTCGGGGAGCCCTGGGGGAGAGGGTGGGTCACCCAGGGGTGCCCCCGAGGGGCCTCTCAGGCAGGCCAGAGTGTACACTTCCCCCAGACAAGGCGGCCTCTGAGCGGCACCGGGCGGGACCGATGCTGCCCGTGTTCACGGTGTGTGCCTGGGCGAGAGGGGGACGGTGGTGGCCCAGGTGCAGGCGGACCTGTGAGGGCCGATGTGGGGGGCGGACAAGGAGCGAACTGAGCCTGGAGCTCCGCGGGCCCCCGCACCTCTGCTGGAGGCTATGGCAGCAGCCAGGGAGCAGGAAAGCAGGGGGTGCAGGGAGGGCAGGGCAGCGATGCTAACGTTTCCCCGAGAACGAAAGGAGACGGGAGAAAGCCTCCGTGGCCGAGCCACCCAGGGCTGAGGCCTTGGGAACAGGGTGCTAACGTGGAGATGCTACCAGACTGGCTGCTGGGCGTGGGGGTGGGAGGAGGAGAGAGATGGGCTGGGTGCTGGCGGGCGGGCGGACAGCCCAGCTACCATCCTGGGAACATCTCCACGAGCTAAGTCCCAGGGAAGCAGACTGTGGCCCTGAGCAGCAGAGGTCAGGGTCCAAGGTCAGATTCAGCCCTGGGCGGGCTTCGACATCACTTCCAGCCGCCAGTCCGAGTCCCAGGCTCCCGTGGCCCCTCCGCTGGAGTCTCCAGACGCGTGCCTCCTTCAAGCCCTCGCCTCTCACTGCCCCGCGCAGCACACACCACGCCCTCTACACCCAGTTTTTGTGGGGTTTTTTACCCTCGCCTGAGAATATGTTTATTGATTTGAGAGAGAGAGAGAGAGAGAGAGAGAGAGAGAGAGAGAGAGAAAGAGAGAGAGAGAGAGAGAGAGAGATGAAAGAAAATCATTGATTGGCTGCCTCCTGTCATCTAGGAATGGACCCTGACCATGAATCAAAACTGCAACCTTTTGGTGCACAGGACAGCGCTCCAATCTACTGAGCCACCCGGCCCGGCTGCACCCACTCTTACCCTCACCCTCGAGCAGTTCTGTGTCACCAGCTGGTATTCTACAGTTCAACTCAATCCTGACACCACCTACCCAGCTCACAGAACTCAGGAGACCAGATTATTCACTAGGTCGTCAGTTTATCACAAAGGATATTACAGAACATGAATCACAGCCAGATGGGAGACACACACAGGCCCAGGCCCAGGCCCAGGGAAGGCCAGAGCTTCCGCACTCTCTAGGGCGCCCCTCCCCGCTCTGCGCTCTCTGGGGGCGCCCCCTCCCCCCTCTGCGCTCTCTGGGCGTGCCCCCTCCCCCCTCTGCGCTCTCTGGGCGTGCCCCGCCCCCCTCTGCGCTCTCTGGGTGTGCCCCCCACTCCACGCTCACCTACCCAGACGCTCTCCAAAGACAGTCCTTTTGGGTTTGATTGAACTCCACACTTAGGAGACCCCGTGTATACTTCTTACTAATAAGTTACTCAGGTCCCCAAACCATGGTAAATCCAAGTGACTCTTCCTCAAATTGTGCCCAGAATCTAACTGCTTCTCCCAACCCCGCTGGTGCCACTCTGGTTCGCACCTCAGTTGCTGCAACAGCCTCCCTGCTCCACCTGCCCTCATGTGCTCTCCCAGAAGCTCCCACATAAGCCTTGAAGACCCGAGTCGGGCCAGCTGCTCATCCCGCGGCTGCCCGCTCAGACCCACGCCGCCCCTGGTCTGCTGCCGCCCCTGGTCTGCTGCCGTTGTCCCCCGTTGTCCCCCTGCTGGGATAACATGGCTGTTCAGGACTCTCCCACTTGCCGATTCCTCTTTCCCAGATACCCGAGGGCTCCCTCCCTCAGAGGGCAGGTTCCTGCTCCAAGGTCACCCCTGCCAGTCCTCCCATCTCCCCGCTTTGCTGCTGTGAACCCGGCCTCAGGGCCAGGCCATGCGCTCCTGAGCTCAGGACAATGCCTGAACGAGATGACGGAGGTCTCCGCGGCCTTTACTGTGACACTTGCCTGAAACACGACATGACACGCACTCAGCACAGGCACACCGTCCGCCAGGTGCTGGGCGAGCCAGAGTCCCTGCCACCCAGGGGTTCACAGTGCCCTCTCTGTGCTCAGGGTTGGGATTCCGTGCCCCCACCCCCAGAGCTGGTCCGCCCACCCAGACCCGTGCCTCCTGCCCGCCCACCCAGACCCGTGCCTCCTGCCCGCCCACCCAGACCCGTGCCTCCTGCCCGCCCACCCAGACCCGTGCCTCCTGCCCGCCCACGCAGACCTCTCGCACTGTGACACACGGCACCGTGTGGCTTCAGAATGACCTCCCAGCACGCGCTGTGGGAAGGGCCGGCAGGAAAGACCTGGAGGCGCTGGGGACTGGGCAGGCCAAGCCCCGAGTGCTGGGAGAACCAGCATGACTACTGGTCAAAGCCAGGCTTGCGGGAAAGGCTGGCGGCAGAAAGACCATGATGTCCACGCCCGGGAGCCACAGCCGTTGCGCACCCGGCTAGCTTCCCGTGCTGCTAACATACCCACAGGCGGGTGGCTCACGGCACAGGAACTCTCTCCCGGATCTGATGCCAGAGCCCGCAGTCGGCGGCCGGCCCAGGGAGAGCCCACCCCTCACCTCCCCCAGCGCTGAGGGCGCTGACCGCACCCCTGCTCTTCAAGGCCAGCACTGCACTGCCCTGTCTCCGCTCACCGGCTACACCTCACTGCAGGTAGGACCACCCCAAAGTCCAGGACTCTGCCATCTCAAGAACCTCCACTCAGTCACACCCACAGAGCACCCCACCTTTCTGACACACAGAACCGTCCCAGGGTCCCAGGTGAGGCTGGACAGCTGGGGGCCCCGGTCAGCGCGTACCCCGCCTACCCTCCCTATCTGCTGCCACAGAGCTGGAGAGTGAGGTGGGGAGGCGAGGGAGTGCAGGGAGCGCAGGAGGGGCCTGGGGCGTCGCAGGCACTGCCCACTGGCGACAGCTCCTGGAACCCCGCAGCCCCGGGACCCCACAGCCCAGGGAGCCCAGCAGGTCAGGGCCAGGGCAGGCCGATGGGGGAGGCGCCTCCGGGAGGCCTACAGCAAGCTCTGGCCCTCTGGCCCTCTGAGCTCCCTCCCCTCAACTGCCCTCCCCCTGGGGCAGCGACCCTCAGGCAGGCCCAGCGTGTGCAGGACAGAGGAACAGGGCATTCCGCACGCAGCCTCTTCAAGGTGAGCAGCCGCGCCCCACCCCAGTGTCCCTGATGGACAAAGGACTGACTCATAAACCAGATGAGGAACACGTCCTGCTCTGCCCCTGCGACCGGGTGGTCACCTGAAATGAAAACAGTCGGGAACAGGGTGTTGCTAACACTGAGCTACACTCGAGGGAGACACAGCGGCTTGGGCTCTGCGTCAGCAAACCCAGCCCCAGCCCCGGGACCCCGCAGCCCCGGGACCCCGCATCCCCGGGACCCCGCAGCCCCGGGACCCCGCAGCCCTGGGACCCCGCATCCCAGGGACCCTGCATTCCAGGGACCCCGCAGCCCCGGGACCCCACAGCCCCAGGACCCCGCAGCCCCGGGACCCCGCATCCCAGGGACCCCGCATCCCAGGGACCCCGCAGCCCCGGGACCCCGCAGCCCAGGGACCCTGCATCCCAGGGACCCCGCAGCCCAGGGACCCCGCAGCCCCGGGACCCCGCAGCCCCGGGACCCCGCAGCCCAGGGACCCCGCAGCCCCGGGACCCCACAGCCCCGGGACCCCGCAGCCCCGGGACCCCGCAGCCCCGGGACCCCGCAGCCCTGGGAGCCCGCAGCCCAAGGACCCCGCATCCCAGGGACCCCGCAGCCCCGGGACCCCGCAGCCCTGGGAGCCCAGGGACCCTGCAGCCCCGGGACCCCACAGCCCAGGGACCCCGCAGCCCTGGGACCCCACAGCCCAGGGACCCCGCAGCCCCGGGACACCACAGCCCCGGGACCCCGCAGCCCCGGGACCCCACAGCCCTGGGAGCCCAGGGACCCCACAGCCCCGGGACCCCGCAGCCCTGGGACCCCACAGCCCTGGGAGCCCAGGGACCCCACAGCCCCGGGACCCTGCAGCCCAGGGACCCCGCAGCCCAAGGACCCTGCAGCCCTGGGAGCCTGCAGCCCTGGGACCCCGCAGCCCTGGGAGCCGGCAGCCCTGGGACCCCGCAGCCCTGGGAGCCCAGGGACCCCACAGCCCCGGGACCCCGTAGCCCTGGGACCCCGTAGCCCAGGGACCCCGCAGCCCTGGGAGCCTGCAGCCCAGGGACCCCGCAGCCCTGGGACCCCGCAGCCCAGGGACCTCGCAGCCCTGGGAGCCTGCAGCCCTGGGAGCCTGCAGCCCTGGGACCCCGCAGCCCTGGGACCCCGCAGCCCAGGGACCCCGCAGCCCTGGGACCCCGCAGCCCAGGGACCCCGCAGCGCAGGGACCCCGCAGCCCAGGGACCCCGCAGCCTTGGGAGCCCGCAGCCCAGGGACCCCGCAGCCTTGGGAGCCCGCAGCCCAGGGACCCCGCAGCCCAGGGACCCCACAGCTCAGGGACCCCAGTGCAGCTCCCAGCCCCAAACGCTGCCCTTTTCCATCTCTCCGGGAATGGTGCCCTGGGAGAGCCTGACCCCAAGCTCCAAGCAGTGCCCCCACACCTTGGTCCAGGGAAAGGCTATGGCAGGAGGGCTTCCCTCCAAGGCTGGGGCCACCTCCCACACCACTGCCCAGCCCTCGCCCACCCTCCCCATGTCCCTGCCCCTCAGACGAGTGGCGCCGTCTCCCTCCTCACTCCTCAGAGGCTCATTCTTGCTACCCGGCTACCTCCAGCCAGTGGTATGCGAACCACTTTGCAGGAGCCTCATTTAGGAAAGCTAACCATGCGTGCGGAGCGCGTGTGAGATGCGGAGAGGGAAGAAACCCTAAACCGAGTCGGTCCACTCCACCCACTGGAGGACCTCGTGACGCCACCAGGCAGAGTGGGCAGCGCCATGGGCAGCCTGCTGCCCAGCCTTTCCCAGCAGCCGCCCGGGGCCATCCGGCAATGCCAAGGCATGGTGGGATGCCCAAGGCGAGGGGCTTCCCTGGTCCACGCCCCCTAACTGGATGCCACCTCAATGGGAAGCGGGAAGACCGATTCCCACGGGCCCAGACCCAGGGCGGGCAGAGCGTTGCTTACCACATTCCAGAAGAGCGGGTTGAAAACGATGGCAAGGACGGCGGCCACAAAGCAGGGCTCCCAGGGGTCCACGTAGCCCAGCAGTCGGGTCATCACGCAGAGGTCTGCCTGCAGGGACAGAGCCGGCGTCAGCTGAGGCCCCCCGCCCCGCCCGCCCCCACACAGGAGAAGCCACCCTCGGGGAACACACTGGGAGGCTCGGCACACCGCGTCCCACAGGTTGCTACAGGGCGATCTCATAAAACTGGAGATAAAGAGCCGAAACCCAGTCAGCTGTGCCGGACGTCGGGCTCCGGAGAGCCACAGGGGAGCGTGTGCAAGGTGCTGGGCCGGGAGGGGAGTGACCCGCTGGGGCTGGGGCTGGGCCTGCAGAGGCCCAGAGGCCCAGAGCACCCGAGGGGCAGAGGGACTGAGGGGCCGCCATGGGCAGAGACAGATGCAGAGCCTCGCCGGCGGGCAGGTAAACGCACTCCACAACCCGATGTGCCTCTTCTCAACAGACTGAGTGACAGACAGTCCTGCGTGTCGATGAGGCCGAGCTGCAAAGGCGGGCTCCCACGTGGCCACAGAGACACTCGCATGCGCGAGCCCGTGCGTGAGCGAAGACCTTCCGGTCGCACACTTGCAGTGAAATGTGTCCATCTACTGAAGAATGGGTTCCCAACACAGCTCAGCTACAGAATTTAGCATAAACTAGACAGACATGTGTCAACATGTGATATTCCGAAAAGCATGGCCACTGGCCACGGCGAGCTGCACATTCCAGAGCAAACGCCGCCTTCAGAACACAGCACCAGCCCGCTGAGCCCTGTGTGCTGCCTGCGGCCTGGCATGCGCGGAGCCCAGCGGGGCGGCACCGCAGTGGGCAGCTTGGCCTCCACACACCCTGCCGCTCGGTCACTCGGGGAGGGCCATCCCTGACAGTGGGTGTCAGCAGCACCCTTGGCCCCCACCCCTAAATGCGGGTAGCTCTCCCCAGTGTGACAACCTGAAATGCCTCCAGACATGCCCAAATGCCGCCCAGGGACAGAATGGCCCACGGCTGAGATCCCCGTCTCTAGGCACAAGCTGGACACTTTCAACAAGGGTGGTTTTTTTTAATATTTTTTATTGATTTAAGAGAGGAAGGAAGAGGGAGAGGAAGCCACAGAAACACCAATGATGAGAGAGAATCACTGATCAGCTGCCTCCTGCACTGCGCCTACTGGGGATCGAGTCCGCAACCTGGGCATGTTCCCTGACCAGGATCAAATTGTGATCTCCTGGTTCATGGGTCGAAGCTCAACCTCTGAGCCACACCTGTCAGGCAACATGGATTTCTTTCTAAAAAAGGTGAGACGCAAAAAAATGAAAAAGGATCGCAAGTCAAATTTATAGAAAATATTCCTTTATTAACTTTTGGTCGAGAATATGTTTGTATATTTTCAGAAAACAACTCCGAGACATGTGGATTCCTGCATCAGAGAGGAATTGACAGGAGTGCTCCAGCCATGAAGTCAGAAGAGAAACAGTCCAGAGATGGAAGACGCTGACGACGCCTTGCCATACTAGCAGTCAGCAGATGTGCGTCACTGCAGATTGCCCAGGACCAAACCAGAGAGGGTCGGACCTGCATTACCACCATTTGTCCACCATCCAGAACTGAAATATCATTGCTGTTATGAACACATTAACAACTGTTGGACATAGAAACCGGGACTCAAAAGAACTGTTGGTCCAGAAAGAAACTCACTATAGACTGATTCATTTGCCTCTCAGCATAACCATTATTGCTTGTCTCATTTTCGGTTCCTATAAGTGCATTCCTAGTATCACATGAGCTCACTCATCTAGGGGAAAAGATGAACAACATAGACTGATGAACAAGAACAGCATCGATCAGACTGTCAGACCTCAGAGGGAAGGTAGGGGAGGGTGGGGACAAGGGAGATAGATCAACCAAAGGACTTGTGTGCTTGCATATGAGCCAAACCAGTGATCACGGACAACAGGGGGAGGGGGGCATGCGTGTGGGGGGGTTTGGGAAGGGAACGGGGGGAGGGGGTTGATGACAAATATGTGATACCTTAATCAATAAAGTAATTTAAAAATAAATAAATAAATAAATAAATAAGATGAGACGCTGCCCTAGCCGGTTTGGCTCAGTGGATAGAGCGTCGGCCTGAGGACTGATGGGTCCCAGGTTCGATTCCGGTCAAGGGCATGTACCTTGGTTGTGGGCACATCCCCAGTAGGGGGTGTGCAGGAGGCAGCTGATCGATGATTCTCTCTCATCACTGATGTTTCTCTCTCTCCCTCTCCCTTCCTCTCTGAAATCAATAAAAATATATTTAAAAATTAAAAAAGATGAGACACCGCCAACATTCTGAGTGTGAGTGTTCACCGAGCCCCGCGTCACTTGGCGCCTCCTTTTCCGTCACTTGGCGCCTCCTTTTCCGTTTAGAAGGGGCGCTGGAGGCCCAGGGCACTGCACGTTCTGTGACTCACCACATGCAACTCGAAACAAAAATACGTCTAAACTGTAAAAGAAGTCCATCAGAGCTCTGATCTTTCCCATAATGTCTGTTTTCATGTGTTTTTGTTTTGTTTTGTTGCTTGAGGATAGAGAACATTCTTTTAACTATTTGTCTCCGTGTCTGGGGCCGGGGAGGAGAGGATGCCCACAGGCCGACCTGAAGGCAGCAGACTCCGCCCGATTTTGTTTTCTTAGTCCTCGGCCAGGACTGCTTATTGCGTCTAGAGAGGGGGAGGGAGACAGAGAGGCCTGGGTGCGAGAGTGAAGCATACATCGGTTGCCTTCCCCTACACGCCCCGAGCGGGGGTCGAACCCATAACCTAGGTAGATGCCTGACAGGAATTGAACCTGCGACCCGCTGTGTGCGGACCTGAGGGGTGCCGGGCTGAGGGACGTATACTTGCTCTGGGATCCGAAGCACCACACCCGGCCAGCTGGTGTGCCCAGCTCTGTGCCCGGCCGAGGAGAGAGGCTCCAGGGCCAGCCGGTGTGCCCAGCTCTATGCGCCCGGCCGAGGAGAGAGGCTCCAGGGCCAGCCGGTGTGCCCAGCTCTATGCGCCCGGCCGAGGAGAGAGGCTCCAGGGCCAGCCGGTGTGCCCAGCTCTGTGCCCGGCCGAGGAGAGAGGCTCCAGGGCCAGCCGGTGTGCCCAGCTCTGTGCCCGGCCGAGGAGAGAGGCTCCAGGGCCAGCCAGTGTGCCCAGCTCTGTGCCCGGCCGAGGAGAGAGGCTCCAGGGCCAGCCGGTGTGCCCAGCTCTGTGCCCGGCCGAGGAGAGAGGCTCCAGGGCCAGCCGGTGTGCCCAGCTCTGTGCCCGGCCGAGGAGAGAGGCTCCAGGGCCAGCCGGTGTGCCCAGCTCTGTGCCCGGCCGAGGAGAGAGGCTCCAGGGCCAGGCAGCGGCCCTGCCCAGCTGGGAGAGTGCAGATGGAGGCAGCGGCTCCAGGCCAGCCGGGAGCCCAGCCCTGGGGACGAAGCGGAAGGAGGGAGCTGGGCCCGCAGTGCAGGCGTCTAAGGGGGCGCCTATTCCGAGGGCACAGGGGACGCCCGGGTGATGGAGCTGGTGGTGGGAGCGTCACGTGCCGCCTCACCGATGTGAACACACCACCGGGAAAGGAACGCAGCACTGGGAACTGGGAATGTCCCTATTTGCCGCCGGGGCCGTTGGGGTAAATGTCCTCCCTAATGCTTGAGAAAGTTCTAAGGATTCAGTCCGTGTCGCTCACCAGACGCTAAGAAGGCCTGCTGGGGGGAGCGGGTACCGGGACAAACAGCCCGAGGCTGAGGCCAGGCCCCAGGTCCCTGAGCACGCACGGCCACATCCCGCCCTGGGCGCCCGCAGCCCGCTCACCCAGAGAGGCACCATGTGCCACCCGCTCTGCAGGCAAGGAAGCCAGAGGCCGGGAGAGCCTGCCTTCGCCCCCAGCCCCAGCCTCAGCCTCCCCCCCACACACACACACAGGCACGGCTGCGTCAGGGGGCTGCAGGGGCCGGTCTGGAAGGAAGAAGGAGCTGCTTTCATCGTCTGTGAGCGGAGGGAGGGCAGCTGCGGCACCGAGGCTCCCGGCGCTGGCTGAAGCGGAACAGCTGGCTGCCAGGCCTCCCGGGCAGGGATGGATTGCTCAAAGCGGACACTCGACCCGCTCTGCGTCCCTGTGCCCTGGGTCAGCCTGTCTCGGCGGGAGGAACGTGTCAGGTCCCGGCACCTTGGAGAGGGAAGGGGATTTGTGTTGCCTGGAGAAGGGCCTGCTCAGCGGGAAGGAATGAACAGCGGCTCCCAGTGGCCTTCCCAGCCGCGGAGGGGCGCCCTGCGGGGTCCCCACTCCAGAAGAACCCACCTGAGAGGACGGACCTCCCTACTCTGACTGGATGGACAGAAAGTAACCAAAAACAGGGTCAGACGCGAGCAGAGTAGAAGTCCGTCAGCTACGCCTGCACCCGCATGAGCTGCCTTGACTAAGGGAAGTGCCCCCCTCAGCCCTCCCAACCCAACCTTATCACAGCCACAGAAGCCCTGGCTTCTAAGAAGGGACGCCCTGCAGTCACGGGCTGCAGAGTTCACGAGGATGCGGTGACGCACGTAGGAGCACTGCCTACCGCAGCCAGAATGCTCCCCTGGGCCAGCGAGCGGGCTCGGCTCCTGCACCCCCCGGGTCTGGCAAGGAAGGGCCCCCAGCCGGCCGGTGGCTCTGCCAAGGGGGTGAGAACACTGCAGGGAATGGCCCGCCACAGGCCACAGCAGGGTCACATTGTGACATCCAAACAAACAGCGGGGCCCAGAGAGTCAGAGTCACACGATCACAGTGAGATCCACGGCGACACAGCAAGGGCGGGCGGCACGGGTGGGCGGGGGCAGGAGACGGGCCCCAGCAGGGCCCTCCATCCCTGCAGAATGCATCCTGGGAGCCACAGCCGCTCCTGCCCCGCCCAGGGGCACCCACATGCCCCTGGCATTCTCAGTGGATTCGGGCAACAGGTACCGGCCAACTTTTGGAGAGAAGCCCTCGGCCTGCGCAGACTCAGAGCAGGTGTTTTACACCCTTGCACCTGGCAGAAGTTTCATACTAAGGCGGCATCGCGGCCTCACTCCCTGCTCTCTACCCGGCTCGGACGGTCTCTCTGCTCAGCCCACATACAGGCTAGAACCAGGGTGCTTCCCCCCCCTCCCGGCCCCGCCACACACACACACAGATAAAAAGCAGGGCTCCGAGACCAGTCTCAGCCTGGGGTTCCCTTTGGGGAAATGGTGAAGAGACTGTCCCCCAAGGTCACAGTCTGCACAGAGGGGGAAGAGGTGTGGAAGTACAGGTTCGAGGGCGCTTCCAGGGCCCAGGCGCTCTGCCCCGCCCTCTCTGCTTGATGCTGACACAGACCCCTCGCCTGCCCCTCCGGAGGGGCCCGGGCACACCTGCAGCCCCAGGGAAAGCAGCGGGAGCCTGGCCGAGGAAGGGCCGCCAGCTGGAGGCCAGGCAAGCCCTGGAGACCCTCCGCAGGCGGCGGCCCGTTGAAATGTCACACTGGACAGTGGTCAGCTGCGGACAGTTTCTGGAAAAACACTGCTTTCAACTGTCCCTAAATCCCATGACAAAAGGAGGCGGCCGGCAGCTGCCCCAGTCCCCTGAATCCGTAACTCCCTCAGGACAGGGCAGGAGGCTCCTCCTCCGTCGGCCTTCAACAGCTGTGTCTCGGGCTCCGGGCACAAGGCTCTGATGGCCCCCATGCTCCCTGTCAGCTGGGCCAAAGGGAGCCCTTCCTGGGAGTGGAGTCTGTGGAGGGGCCTGTGTTTCCCACAATCCCCACCTCCTTCCCTGGGCTCCCTCTCCCTTCTCCCCACGTGACTGAACTGCTGACCCCTTGCCTTGACAGGCACAAGGGCCCAGCAGAGCCCACGAGGTCGGCGCTGCTGCGAGCACGTGTTCAGATACACACTATGTGTTCACGGCAATATCGACAACAAGCCAGCTGACCCTCCGGCCAGGGACGGTGCCAGGCCCTGCCAAAAGGCTTTAATGAGGCAGGGCAGAGAATGGACCCGAAACAAGGTTTGCCCCAGACTGGCCGAGCTGGACACTCTTTGTAAGCGTAGGCATGCCTCATGCCCTCCGTAGACCCTGGCCCACGCGGCTCCTCCTTCATGGGCCGTCAGGAGGTGGTGCGAGGAAAGGCTCAGCAGCATCTGGCACTAGCGAAGCTTGGCAGATGTTATGAAGACGCCATTCAGTCCATGCAACAACCCTGGGAGGCACGCCCATTTTTCAGATTAAAAAACTGAGGCTAGCCCTAGTTGGTTTAGCTCAGTGGATAGAGCATCAGCCTGCGGACTGAAGGGTCCCAGGTTCGATTCCAGTCAAGGGCACATGCCCAAGTTGCGGGCTTGATCCCCAGTAGAGGGCGTGTAGGAGGCAGTCAATCAGTGATACTCTATCATTGGTGTTTCTATCTCTTTCTCCCTCTCCCTTCCTCTCTGAAATCAATAAAAATATATTTTTAAAAAACCTGAGGCGAACACATGAAGCACAAACTGACAGAACTGAAAGGTGAAAGACAAACCCGCATCGCAGTCAGAGACCTCACCTCTCCTCCCAGCGACAGAGCCAAGAGGCACAGAGCGGGGCTGCCCTGAGACCACCTCCAGCACCTGGACCCCGGCGCCCACAGAGCCCCACGTGACAGGAGCAGCACATTCCCTCAGGGGCACATGGAACATGTACCGAGCACACATTCTGGGCCATACAACAGATATTAAACTTAAAAGAATTAGAAAGCATAAAAGTATGTTATCAAACTATAACAGAATTACAATAGAAATCAATAACAGAAAGATAATAGTTGAAGTATAATAATCCATGGGTTAAGGGGAAATTAAAGTGTTTTGAACTGAACAAAAATACAACGTATCAGAAATTGTGGGATACAGGGCTAAGATGGAAATTTATAACTTACTAGAGGCCCAGTGCACGAAATTTGTGCACTCGGAGGGGGGTCCCTTAGCCCAGCCTGACCCTCTCGCAATCTGGAGCCCTCGGGAGATGTCTGACTGACAGCTTAGGGAGCAGGCCTAAGCTGGCAGTCAGACATCCTTAGCGCTGCTGTGGAGGCAGGAGAGGCTCCCACCACCACCGCTGCGCTCACCAGCTGTGAGCCCAGCTCAGGGCTTCTGGCTGAGTGGTGCTCCCCCTGTGGGAGCACACTGACCACCAGGGGGCAGCTCCTGCATTGAGCATCTGCCCCCTGGTGGTCAGTGCGTGTCATAGCAACTGGTCGTTTGGCCATTCAGTCAATTTGCATATTAGCCTTTTATTATATAGGATATTAATAAAAAAGTCTCAAGTCAGTAACATAAGCTTTATCCTTAAAAAGTTAGAGGTAGAGGAGTAAATTAAACTCAAAGGAAGCAGAAAGAAAAGTAAAAGACCCAAAATCAATCAAATTGAAATCAGAAAAATAGAGGTGGAGGGAATCAAACCCAAAACTTGTTCTTTGGGAAAAATAAAATCAGTGCACCTCTAGCCATACTGACCAAGGGAAAAGGGCCCAATGACCAACACCAGGAATGGAAGTGGAGCCTCCCACAGACCTCGAACATCGCAGGGTAACGGACACCGAGCACACGCTCACACCGCAATCCAGCAGCTCGGGTGAAACGGCCAATCCTGGCAGACACAGCCACCGACATCCACTGCAGAAGACACAGTCCCTCATCTATTAAAGGAACTGAACTCAGTTTGAAACCTTCCAAAAAAGAAAGCTCCAGACCCTGAAGGTTTCATTGGACGAACCCTACCTAACACTTAAGGAAGGAGTAACACCACGTCCACAGACTCTCGCCCAGAATACAGAATGGAGCCACTGCCCACTTACATGAAGTCAGACAAAGACACTACAAGAAAACTACAAACCATATTCCTCATGAAGTTCTGGACACCATGACGGTAAACCAAAGCCAGCAGTCCACACACAGGACAGCGTGTCAGGACCACGTGGGAGTCACCCCGGGAATGCAGAGCTGGTCTGACCATCGATGTAATTCACCATCTCAGCAGAAGAATAAGGAAAAGCCGGTCGACTCCATAGAGGCAGAAGAAACAGGCCCCCTAAGTGTAAGTGATTCCCCAAGATCAGGCCGAGGAGCCCAGGCCGGCTGCTTTGACTCTGATCCAAAGAATACTTACGACACAAATGATGTCCTGAGAACCTCGCAAACTAAGTCTTCCAATAAAAGGCCTGGCATTTATTCTACTAGTAGAGTGATGGCACCAAAAGGTTTTTAAAAACACTTTTGTATTGCCCTAGCTCAGTGGTCAGCAAACTCATTAGTCAACAGAGCCAAATATCAACAGGACAACGATTGAAATTTCTTTTGAGAGCCAAATTTTTTAAACTTAAACTATATAGGTAGGTACATTGTTATTAACTTAATTAGGGTACTCCTAAGCTGGCCTTTGCTAAAAACTCAAGGGGCCAAAGAGCTGCATGTGGCTCGCGAGCCGCAGTTTGCCGACCACGGGCCTAGCTGATTTGGCTCAATGGATAGAGCGTCGGCCTGCAGACTGAAGGGTCCCGGGTTTGATTCCGGCCAAGGGCACATGCCTGGGTTTCGGGCTTGATCCCCAGTAGGGGGCGTGCAGGAGGCAGCCAATCCATGATTCTCTCTCATCATTGATGTTTCTATCTCTCTCTCCCTCTCCCTTCCTCTCTAAAATCAATAAAATATATTAAAAAACAAAACAAACAAACAAAAAAACACTTTTGTATCGCAGGCAAGTATCTGGCACCAAAAGACAATCAACATATTCCAAATCTGCCACAGCGCTTTCCTCGGCCTCCCAATCACAAGCAGCCTCAACGCTCCCTGAATCCAGGGGCTCTGCCTTCGGAAGACTGCCTGTGGGGGTGGGGGGGCACACTGTATAAAGCTCCTCTGCATCCTGATCCCACTTTGGTCCTCACCAGAGCCCCATTACCACCCCATGTTACAGATCAAGACACTGAAGGGCACCTCGGACCCTACACTGAGTGGCACCACCCATCTGCTCTCGGGGGCAGGGGAGTCCCAGGGAAAAGGGACCTGATGTGCATAAAGGGCCCCCCCGCCTGGGCCCTCCAAGAAGCCAGCAGCCCTAGACCCACTGGAGCCATCTTCTGAGTCCTGGGGGTGCTCTACCCTAAGGACAGCAGGTTGGCAGTCCCTGCTCCCATCCACCCACCAGTCAGCTTGCTGCCAAGCGGAGGAGCAAGGCTCTGCAATCCCAGGGAGGGGAGGGAAAGGGAGCCTTGGTCCATGAAGCTACAGCAGTACACGCCACGCCCCAGCAGGTGCCAGGACTGTGCACCCGCTGGGACAAGCCCAGCGAGAGCGGGTTCCGGGAACTGTACCCACCAGCCGCGCTGGCCACATGTGGTTACTGAGCACTCAGTGCTACATGATAGTCCTACTTCGACATCCCGGGTCAAGTGCAATGTAATCTCATCGAGAGAATCATTGATCGGCTGCCTCCTGCACACCCCTCACTGGGGATCGGGCCCACAGACCAGGCATGTGACCTGATTGGGAATCCAACTGTGACCTCCTGGTTCATAGGTCGATGCTCAACCACTGAGCCACACTGGCTAGGTGGATGTACCATATTTTTGTTTAATAATTCATGGAAGGACATTTTGGTTGTTCCCAGTTTGGGGCTATTATGAATAAAGCTGCTGTGATATTCGTGTATTTTTTAAAAAGGAATCTCATCACTTTCTTTTTACTTGTTAAAATGCGGCTACCAGAGAAGTTTAAATTAGAAATATGGCACGTATTCCTTCTAGACAGCCCCGCCAGTGCTCGGACCCTGCAGCCAGCAGCCCTGGGCGAGGAGGAGCCTTGGAGCTCCCTCGGGCCTGGGACCGGCCGCTTTTAAAACCAGAGATTTTGATTTGAGGAGGGAGGAGAGCTACCACACAAAATACATGTTACGTGTTGTTGGTTTATTTTTTTGAAGGAAAATCTCTTGGCAACAGGAAGCTTAACTGTACCAAAAGGGAGTGAAAAAACTGAACATTAGTCAACTAGGGTCACGGTGGCTGGTCCCAGTTCCGGCCAGCTGCACAGAGCCACCAGGCGCTGGGAGAAGGCCCACCCAGGGCTGATCCTCACTTCCTGATCTTTTCTAAATGTACGTGTGTGTGTGTGTGTGTGTGTGTGTGTGTATGTGTGTGTGTGTGCATTTTGCTAATCCTCACCGAAGGATATTTTTCCATTGATTTTTAGAGAGTGGGAGAGACAGAGGTGGAAGGGAGGCAGGAGTGGAGGAGAGACACATCAGTTAGTTGCCTCCCACACGTACCCCAACCAGGCCGGATCCAACCTGCACCCCAGGTATACACCCTGGACTGGGAATTGAACTCATGACCCTTCGACGTGCAGGGCGGTGCTCTACCCACTGCGCCCACTTAGGGCCGGCCACCTCCTGCTTCTAAGTCTAGACTGTAGGTCTTGCTCAGACACCTGAGGGCAGGCCCCTGGCCCGCCCCCTGCATTCCGCCTGTGGCGCGAAGGCTTCCCCGCCTGCAGTGGGTGTGAGCCACCATCCCGGGCCAGGCGCTGCTGAGGCCCCTCTCTGGCATTCCAAGCGTCCTTCCATCTGCGATGTGCTGTGGTAGGAAACATGGATCCCAGGCCCACCTCTGGCCTTGTGTGTCCGGAGACGCTCAAAGGCCATTGACAAAGTTCGATTCTAAGAATTCCATCTGTGGGCTCGTCCTCCGCGGCGGCTCCCTGGCTGATGCCCTTGATCTGGGACAGTGCCTGAGCTGTACCCACATGCTCTGTCGTCCATGCAACGGCATGTTACTCCTTTCTTTAAAAAATATATTTTATTGATTTCTGAGAGGAAGGGAGAGGGAGACAGAGATAAACAGCAATGTTGAGAGAGAATCATTGACTGGCTGCCTCCTGCAGAATCCAGGAGAATCCAGCCCACAACCCGGGCATGTGCCCTGACCAGGGATCGAACTGTGACCTCCTCGAGCTGCATGTTATTCTTAAGGAAGTTTACAAAAAAAAGGCAGCATCCTCTCTCCTGCTCCCCCCACCCACTGCAGAGCCCCGACTCCCACAGGCCAGCCCTGTCTGTGCCTGGGCCAGCTCCCTCCCCAGCCTCCGCCTGTCCCTCCACCAACAGCACCTGCCAGGCTCAGGCAGGACGCCAGCTACCTGGGGTTTCGACACTCCTCCCCTAAGGCACTGACCCGTGTTATCTCCGTCAGAAAACTTTGTTTCCAGGTTTACTGTCTCTAGAACGAAAGCTCGGTGAGAGCAGGCGCTTAACTGTCCCCCAACACCAGGCTCTCAACAAAGATCAGCTGTGTCCACGCTGAGTGAAGGGCGTGGATGAACCAGACTGAAGGCTGCTGCCCGAGAGATGGGGCTGGCGGCTCCGTGGAGACTGGCTGACTGAGATGAAAGGGGCAAGTGACAAATCTCAGAGGCAGCTCTGATAGAAGGGAGGACGCAGGAGAGGAAAAGCCACTGGAACTGGGGGCCTAGAGACGCCACGGAAGGCGCGCTCTCGCCCCCGGCTGCACAGGACGTCGCCCAGCGAGCAGTCAGACACCGCCCCACGCACAGGCCTCCTTCACGCTCACGCTGAGCCTCAGCCTCAGAGGCTCCCAACCTCACCCCAGATCACAGACCCGCCACGCAGCCCGGAGGCTCGCGAGCGGGCTCGCGCCACCGCAGGGGCCCCTCCTCCCCCAGGCACACGCTCTCGCCCAGCCACTCCCCTCGCCTCGCCACGCCCCCGTTGCCTGGTGACGGTGGGCCCGCCCACCAGGCGTTGGAGGCGGCGCCCGCGGGCCGCAGGCTCGGCGGGCCGTCTCGGTCCCGCTGCCGGTTCCCCGCTGGCCTTCCCGGACAGTACCTGCCTGAAGTCGATGTTGCCCAGGCCTCCGCAGCAGTCGGGCCCCGCCACCGACCTGCTCATAGGCTCTGCTCCCGGCCCCCGATCCTCTCCCCTGGGGACCGCCTCTGGAGGGACCGCGCGGGGACCTCGCAACCACCTGCCCCAGGACCGGCCCCATTGCGCCCGGGAAGCGCCGCCTGCCGGGGCGCTTTCCCGGTGACCCCAACCTCTGCGGGGTTCCTGGGAAATGTAGTTTCTCGTCCCCGCGACGCACCACTTTCCTGGAGCTCGCGAGCCGGCCTCTCGGGGAACCGAGAACTACAAGTCCCAGGATTGTACGCTGCAGGGACCGCCGGTTCCGAGGCGGAATCGCGGCAGTGTCCGCTGGGGTTCGGTCTCCCGCCTCGCCCCTTTGGTGCCGGGCTCCCGCTCCCGGCCCGCCAGCCTACCTGGGTCCCTGTCCTTGCTGGCGGCGGCGAGGCCAGAGGCCAGCGGCTGCGGGTCGCAGGTATAAGTAGCTTCCCGCGCAGCCCCCGCGGCCTTGGCCTTGGCCCAGGCTCGGCCCCCCGCCCCCTTCTGAGATCTGCGTTTGCCCAGAGGCGGCGCACCCCCTGAAGCCTGCGGCCAAGGCTACTGCTCCGGCCCACGAGCCTCCGCCCCCGAGGCCTCCACAATCTTTGTCCCCGCCAGAGACCTCCTCCACTCCTTCGTTCCTTCACTCCCTCTCTCATCCACTCACCAGGTATTTGCTGCAATACAGTAGCCAACAACGCAAGGTTCAGGCCCACGCTGACTCCTAACGGAAATATGAGACAAAACATGAACAAAGGATTATGACTTGGATAAGTACTAATGAAAAAACGGGCTAAGAGTACCAAGGGATAGATGCCAGGCATGCGAAGTGTGGGGTAGGGCAGACTAGCAAGAGGGAATTGGGGGGACTTCAGGAATCCAGAAACGGCTGGTGGCTGCAGAAGAGGGACAGTGAGAGGGAAGAGGAGAAAAGGGGATTTTAGATGACTGGGTCCCAGGAGAGCCTCTTTTGTAGCCGGGCACTACATATGTATATGAGGAAAGAGACTTAAGAGACTCCCATATTTTGCCCAGTCACCCAGTCCCTGGGGGATTGGGACTTAAGGAACGCCAGGTGCTTCCTGATGGAGGCTGCTCCCCGCTCTCCCTGCTGACCCTAGGCACCTACCCATCCTGAGCAAGTCACTCCCCCTGTGCTGACTGCTTTGCAGAAGGCCCACCTTCGCCACACCGAGGCTGGCAGGCTTGAGAGCGTGCACAAACTGGCTCAGTGACTTTCAGTTTTTTCTAAAGTAAAAGGACAATACCGATGGTAAAATTCAACACAAGGCCTGAACTCACCACGCAGCTATGTAACCACTGGCCTTCACAGGCTGGTTTGCCTACTGACCTTTGGTACAAGGGTCAGGAGCTGCCCCTAGGGCGGCCTGCTGGAACCAGAGCCAATTCTGAGGAGCCCACCAAGGAGGAGGGCTTATGGAGCTGGCCCCCCCCCCCCCATCTCCATGTCTACTTCACAGAAGCCCCAGTTTCCCCTGGCCTACTGGGCAGCCCCTGTTGTTTTTTTAAGCCAGGAAGTGAGTTTTTGTGTGTTTTGTTTATCTGAGAACAAAGAAGGTAAACATCAGAGGTCAGACCAGAGCTGATGCAACTAGAGGAACCCACTCCACCTCAGCCTGTCCCCTGCTCTGTCTGCGAAAGGAAACCCCAGACCTGTGGAAGCCAGACTACAGCTTCAGGTGTGACGGTTGCTCAGATCAAAAGCCTCCTGCTGAAGAGAGTTCCGGGCAGAAGCCTTTGCCTGGCCTGCAAGTCCCCTGGCCTGAGAGCTTGTGGGGAAGCCATCCAGGCCAGCCTCTCACCAGACTGTTTTGTTCGGGGCATCCCTGGCAAATAGGCAAGTCACTTGTGCTCACACACCTCCAGTGGCGGAAGGCTCACCCCCTCCAAGGCGGCCTGCGCCACTGTTTACTCAGGCACAGACCCTGAGACTTAACAAACAGGCTTCCCACCCTGTGGACGAAAGGGCCACATGCTGACCTGACCAGCTCAGGGAAGGCCTGCGTGGCAGTCTTGCAAAGGATGTCTGAAATTAAACTTTAACTAAAAGCAGCTATAGTGGGTAGTCATGTCCTAGGCCTGTATCTCCCTGACAAGGTCAACCTTTAGCTTAACTGAGCTTGTTGTCTTTTTGCATCTACGATAACATATCATTGAAATGTCAGGGTAACTTGTAACCTCCCTTTTTTCCAGACCCCTCAGGGCACAACCAAATGCCCTGGGTGCCAGGACAGAGACCACAAATCCCTTCATTATTAAAAAAAGTATGTGTCTATCATTTTACTTTTTATCCACCCTAGAGGTTCCCCTCCCCGCCCCCCACTCTCCCCTTTGCTTTCTCCCGCCTCCCTAATCTGTCATCAATGGATTTCATGTGACCCACCCACATCTCCTCCTTGGCCTGGCCTGTGTAAGAGAAGGTGAGAAACCGCCATTCTCCAGGGCTCTATCTCAATACATTGACATTCTGCTTCCTGGCAACTGTCAACAGTTTGGCTCAAATAAACACAAAAATTCTTTACAGGTTTGAATTTTTATTTTTTTTACATTAACACCCTCAAAGTTATCTCTCTTTGCCCCTTGATAAGTCTTCAGATATGGGAGCCGTTTACCAAAACTCACAGTCAGTCCAAGGCAGACATCTGCAGTGGCTCTCTGGCCAGGAGTTTGACCCTTGCTCTGAGGGGATCCAAGCTGACAGTCATTTCTTCATTGCTTTCCTCCCCCCTCCTTGGCACTGGATCTGGCTGCATGGCTCCCGCAATCACTAAAATGGGCTTTTATTACTAAAATTAACATTAGCTCATTGGGTGGCTTTGAGTAAAACCTAAACCTTTCCCGACTCTGAATCTCTTTTCTGTTCATAAAATAGGTATAATAATATCTTGAGCACAGCCGTGGTGAGTAGAGGCAATAACATGCGCTTTTGTGCACTTGGAGTACACAGTGAGATCTCCACGTCTGTCTTCCTTCTGTGTAACTGCGTTTGCATGCATGACACTCCTGGACACACTGGGGTGTAGGATCAGCCCAGCATGGGGCCCAGGAGAGCTGGGTGACAGTGACACTATTGCAATTAGCTACTTAATAACAGGAAAGGAGCAAAGGGGGAAGGAGACAGAGGCATGCCATCTTGTGGCAGAATGCACAGGAGAACGCTCAGCCAGCGCTCTGAGGGAGGAAAGTGTAACCTTTATTTCACAGATCCGCTAGTCAAGGGGATTCTGGATCCAAAGCCTGAACTGAACTCCTGGGGAGACTCTGACCTACATATCCCCTCCTGTGGCGGCCCCTCAGGGTCCCCACAGCTCCGCCCAAGTCAGCTGTGGCAGGGCCCTGGGGTTAGGCTCTGCAGCTCCGCCCGAGTCAGTGAGAGTGGGGAAGTGAGACTACAGTTTTAACCAGACACTGAGCTAGGCTGCAAGCGCCCCCCGCCCCCCGCCCCATTTTCCTTTTCATTCCCCCCTCTTGTTCCACAAGCTATTCTTAAGCCTTGGGGATTACAAAAGACTCAGGAATTAAGGATAAGGTCGATGACCACTCTAGCTACTTCCTGCTGAAGGGGGACGATAAAAAAGGGGGTTCAGTATCCTGAGTCTTCCCCATCTTCCCCAAGGGGGTCGTCAGAGTAGCAAAGGCAGAGAAGTTCTTCTCCCAGTACCAGTCTGGGGTTCTGGCGACACTTGTATGAAGACAGAATAAAATGGTTAGAAAAAAACAATAATTATCTAGATAGGAGGGGATAAGGAGATTCAGGCCCCTCAGCCGGATCCCCTGTCTTCTTGAAGATGATCCACGGGGGGGGGGGGGGGGGGGGGTAGTTCAGGTCAGAGGTCACCTTCCACTCTGGATGCTAATTGTCCAGCTGGTGAGCTGTTTTTACATGGGAGTGGTGGATCCAGGGGTTCAGTCCTGCAACTTTGAGAGCTGAGGGGGTGGTTAGTATGACTGGATAAGGTCCCTTCCGGGTTGGCTTATGGGGTTCTTTTTTCTAATCTTTGACCCATACCTGGACCCCAGGCTTGTGAGGGTACACAGCTGTTCCTGTCTTATAAAATTTCAAATGAGAGATCCAGAGCCTGAACTGAACTCGTGGGGAGACTCTGACCTATACATCTCCTCCTGTGGCGGCCCCTGAGGGTCCCTGCAGCTCTGCCCAAGTCCGTCTTAGCGGGGCCTTGGGGGCATGCTCTGCAGCTCCACCCAAATCAGTCAGAGTGGGAAAGTTAGACTACAGTTTTAACCAGACACTGAACTAGGTTGCAAACTCCCCCCCCCCCCAACCCGCCCCCCAGCCACCACCACCATTTTCCTTTTCAATCTGGGCAGCTTCCCCAGAAAGCTGCCACTTCACACTCCTCAGGGAACCATGGCCCATTCCCTGCAGATCGCTGGGGGAAGGAACCCACAAAAGGGGAGATGGGCACATGGGCAGTGAAGTTGGGGTGGCTAGGGAAGGTGCCTGTCAGTCACACCTGGGAACAGAGGTCTTTGGCTGGAACAGGCGTAGCCACAGCAAGCCCACAAAATGTGGGAATCCGTAAAGTAACCCCTGAACAAGGGTTCCCTCTCTGTTGCTCTTGCTGCTCTTGGCTCTCTTGCATTTGCCTGTGTGGCCCATGGCCATGTGACCCACACACAGTGGACTAATGGACTACAACTGGGAACGCGTCGGCCACGTTAGCTGGACTGGACTCAGCTCCCATGTGGGACGGAAACTCTGGGCACCGGCTCTGGCGCCAGCTCTGCTGCAGGCCCAGCCACACTGCTTCCTTGGCGGGCTGAGGGAAATGAGACCTGGGAACGGGTTCATTCCAGAAACAACGCTTCCTGCAGGACCTCGTCCTCCGTGGGAGTCAGAAGATTCTTCCCGGATGTTGCAAGTGTGGACGGAAGGGTCCACGTGCTGACCTGACAGCTCAGGGGAGGCCTGCATGGCCGTCTTGCAGACTCAGACCTAAAGTCACCAAAGGAAGGTCTGAAATGACACTTTAACTAAAGCAGTTATGGGGGCAGTCACCTCCTAGGCCGGTATCTTCCCTGACAAGGTCAACCTTTACCTGAACTGAGCCTATCTGTCCTTTTGCATCTAAGATAACATACCCTTGAAGTGTCTGGGTAACTTGTAACCTCCCTTTATCTGGAGCCCCTGGGGCACAACTAACATGCTGGGTGCCAGGCCAGAGACCACAAATTCCTTCATTATCATGTTCATTGTTCCTGCACCCACCTAAGTATGTGTCCATCATTTTGCTTTTTGTCCATTCCTAGGGGTCCCTCCCCGCCCCGCTTTTCTTTCTCCCGCCTCTCTAGTCTATCACCAATGGATTTCATGTAACCCACCTCCGTCCCTTCCTTTGATGGCAATGTATAAATACAGATGTAACCCGCCATTCTCCGGAGCATTATCTCAGTTCATTGAGGTTCTGCTTCCCGGCATATGTGGACAGTTTGGCTCAAATAAACTCACAAAAATTCTTTACAGGTTTCAATGGTGTTTTACGTTAACACAAGAAATCCACTCCCCCCACAGGGGTGGGTGCGGGCCCTCCCCAAGACATCTGTGACAGCACAAATGTCTTTGTAGGAGTTGAGATGTTAATCTTGGTAACAGAGAAAGGCAGGGAGCAGCAGCTCAGGGGTCCTGCCAAGTTCCAGAAGGACATGGGGTGAGGAGCCAGGATGGGGAGTCAGAGCTGCTCTCCGACAGCCTCCCTGAGTCACCAGAAGCCACGTCATCAGGAGGGTCAGTAATCAGTGGTTCTCTCTCATTGATGTTTCTCTCTCTCCCTCTCCCTTCCTCTCTGAAATCAATAAAAATATATTGGACAAAAAGAATCAGAAGCAAAGCCTGGCTGGTGTGGCTCAGTGATTGAGCGTCAACCTATGAACCAGGAGGTCACAGTTTGATTCCTGGTCAGGGAGAATGCAGGAGGCAGCTGATCGATGACTCTCTCTCTCATCATTGATGTTTCCATTTCTCTCTCTCTCCCTTCCTCTCTCTGAAATCAATAAAAATCTATATTTTTAAAAAGAATCACCTTTCCATTGTGCTGAGATGCTGGGTCCCCCTACACTCCATCCGCTGCCCCACTTGACTTCTCTCTACAGCCTTTGTTGCCAGCTAACAGATTTATTTAGCTCACTTACGAGCAGTGTCTGTATCCCCGTAGAATGGAGCTTCATGAGGTCAGGGATTTTATCTGTTTATACACAACTCTCTCCCTGGCACCTGGATCGTGCCTGGCTGCCTGGTACAAAGCAGGTGCTCAAGAATGAATGAATGAATGAATGGTTCCATCATTCCCAGATTTGGGGATTTCATGGGCAAAACACTTCTCTGGCCTCAGTGACCCTGTCTATGAAATGGGGAGGATGATCGAATCCGTGGATAGGAAATCAAGCCAACCAGTGAGACTTAAAGTCTCCCCCCACTTCTTGGCTGTGTGACCTAAGACAAGTGACTTACCCTCTCTGACTCTCATTAGAAGAGGAAACCCTAACCATAGAAACGAGAGCCAGGATGTGCGAGCTCTTACAAACCTGCAGCCTCAGCGCTCAGCGGTTCCCTCAGGCCTCCTACAGCCTGTGAGGGAAGGCCTGCTCAGACGGGAGCCGACTCAGTGGCAGGGAGCGGCCCCCTGGAGTCCCACGGCTGCCAGCCCCCAGCTGAGCCGCCTTTCCCCACCACCCAGCCCTGCCTCCGAGGACTGAGGACATGGCCCCAGTGCAGGCCCAGCACTCACTCAGAAACCAGTTCTCAAAACCCGCCTTCTCCGCGGCCTTCTCGGCTTCTCCATCACATTCACCTTCAGACTCCAGTGCACTTCATCCCTGGACAGCCTGGTCCTCACCATAGCCAGCCGCCCGCTGCGGCTGCCTCTCCCGCCTGCCTCTGGGCCCCCGCCATGCAGTCTCTTCTGGGGGGGGGGGGGACCCCCAGCCACAGGGCTGCAGCTCCTGTCCCGCGTCCAGGCCTCTCCTCTCCCCTTGGGGAGCCAGGACCTCTCCTGCTCTGGCCACCGCCGTCCCCCCTGCACTGTGCCCTCAGCACCGCAGGCACTCCCAGCGTATCTTCCCAAAGGAATACGTGGACCAATGCAGCCAACTGGGCCTCGTCCGTGGAGTTATCCCTCAGAAACGGAGACAAAGTAAAGATATGTCCAGACGAAGGCTAGGAAACGGGTGAGTAAATGAACGTTAGATTCTGCGACAATCCAGGTGGCTTGGAGGAGTTAAAATATCGGCATGGGAACTGAGAGGAAGGCAGGAAGCCCGCTCAGGCTGCCGATCTGAGCAGCACGCTGAGCCTCCACCCTCCCCGCACTGTCCTCCCAGCTGCAGGACCAGCTCTTTCCCAGGTCGCACCCACTCCCGGGTCGGATCGGGTGCTGAGGTGGGAAGCAGGTCTCAAGGGCTGGAGGCCCCGTAGTTCATGCTGGAGTGAAGCGAGGACACAGCCTGACAAGACAGTTCTGTTCGCACCCCAGAGCCAGCCGGCTGGTTCCACCATGAACCAAGAAGGGTAGCTGAGGGCGTGGGTGCAGGCCGGCCGCAGTGGGTCAGGTGATCAATCCTAGTCAAGCAACAGTGCAGGGAGGGGCAGACGCTGGGAGAAGATGGCATTTCCCACTTAACTGTTCAAGGAGAGGAGTGGGGCGGGGGGGGGGGGGGGGGGCGCGGACGGATGGAGCGTTAAGAGCGCCTGAGAGCTGCAGGGGCTGACAGTGCAAAGGTGCAGTAACACGCTGGCCTGCCCCGACAGCCACGGGTGCGGAGAGGATACGCACGTGGTGTGGAAAACGACGGGGAAGTGCCCAGCGGGTCATGCGCAGGACGGGCGGGAGGCAATCGTGATTAGAGTTAAGGGTTGGGTTGGGCCTCAGCAAAGACATTCCCTCTGTGGCAGATGGGTCAGCTTAGTGGTGGAACCCCACTGGGGCCATCTGCAGAGCTGGTCTTCCAGCCCCGCCCTTTCCCAAAGCATCCTCTGTCCAGCAGCAGTGACACCCTTGCTCAGCACGGCCATGGCTCCCTACTGCCCAGACCGAAATCCAATGCTCAAGCATGGGAGACCGCCATGAGTCAGTCCCTTCACGTACGGATTCACCCATTCAGTTTTCTGGGTGCTTCTATGTGCCAGGGCCTGGGATACAGGAGGACAAAAGGCAGGGATTTGAGGGGAAGCAAGCCTTACAGGGTGCCCAGTGGTCCAATGGTCCAATAGGGGAGCAGAGAGGAAGGGACCAAACCCAGCCTGAGAGGGGCTCCTGGAAGAGGCGACGCGTTACCCACGCACACTGCAGCCACATCAAATGTCTCGGCAAACCCGCTGAAGACCCTCCTCCCTTCAGGCCCACTCTCCAGCCTCATGGCCCGGTTGCAGGGTGTCCTCTGTGCGAAGCACCCCTCCCTTGTAGAGCTGCCCCCTTGGTCCTGCCTTGGAGATACCCCCAGACCCACAGAAACCTCATTCCAATGTTGAGCTCATCCAATTGTTACTTTAACTGTGATTTTCTGAGAAATGAATTGCCATCTTGTTTTCCTTTTCCTCTGCGATAGACACACCAGGACACCATGAGTGCCCCCCCCCCCCCCCGCCCACCTCAGACCTGCACCAGGAAGGCAGCCTTTCCTACATGAAGTCCTGGCATCTGCTCATCCAGAGGGGCCTTTGCCACAGGCAGGCCCTCCGGGAGCCTTGGGCCATGTCTGTTAGCGTGTTTGGGATTCCCCAGCCCCTCAGGCAACAGTGCTGAGGCTGAAAGAGCTTGTCTAACCGCGGGGGGAAATCCGGGAGGGGCGGGGGGTGTTTCAGGGCAGCAGGGCACTGCCTGAGGGATGTGGGCTTCATGGATGTGACCCAAGTCCAGGTTTCTATGCTGTGAGGCCATTGGCTAGCTGGTCTGTGAGGAGGGGCAGCCGGACAGAGGGTCTTGAAGAGACAAGGAAGGGAGCCTGCTGGCAACTCCTCTGAGGGCCACCTGGTGTCCACAAAGCTATGCTCTTTTCTCTCTGCTACACAGCGAGACCCCTTGAAGTGAGGTGTGGCCATATGCGAGGAAATGATGTCACCACATTCAAGGCTGGCCCACAGGACCCTCCCTCCTCTTCCCCGTCTCCCCACTGAGTAAGAGGCCCCTGAAGACCTGAAGTAAGGCAGAGCCACAGATGGAAGGGGCCTAGGTCCTGAATGACCGCACAAAGCGGACCCCAGCTACTGGCCACCACGACCCACAGCAGACTGTGACATGAACAAGATGGGAATTTTTGTTGGACTCAACCAACTCAGTTGGTTGAGTGTTGACCTATGAACCAGGAAGTCACTGTTCAATTCCTGGTCAGGGCACATGCCCAGGTTGTGGGCTTGATCCCCAGTGTGGGGCCTACAGGAGGCAGCTGATCAATGATTCTTTCTCATCATTGATGTTTCTATCTCTCTCCCCCTCTCCCTTCCTCTCTGAAATCAATTATATATATATATTAAAAAGATAGCTACTACAATTTAAAAAAAAGAAAGAATTTTCATTGTGTTGCACCCTGAGATTTTGGGGTTTACTCCTTATAGCAGTTAATTGTATTTAACTAAAACCAGACGGGGTCAGCAGAAATATCAAAGGTGGGAGATAAGGCCCTTCTGTTTCTCAGACTGACCGAGTCGTTCGGCTGTCCGGTCTAATTAGCATATTATGCTTTTATTATTATAGATATTTTTTATTGATTTCAGAGAGGAAGAAAGAGGGAGAGAGAGATGGGAGAATCACTGATCAGCTGCCTCCTATATGTCCCCTAGTGGGAATCAAGCCCGAAACCCAGGCATGTGTCCTGACCAGGAATTGAACCATGACCTCCTGGTTCATAGGTCGAGGCTCAACCACTGAGCCACATGGGCCAGGCAGGTCTCTTTTCATCAGGAGAGTAAAAGCTTTCCCAGAAATGCCCCCAGCAGACTTCCACTTTAGCACTGATTGGCCAGAATTGGGTCACATGACAGGCATCAGAAGCTGCAAAATTTGGTAACAAAATGGTCATGACTGCCTTAGAACAAGCACTTCAAACTCACGGCCCACAGGCCACAGTTGGCCCGCAATGAATATTTCTGTGGCCCAGCCAATATAACCTATGTAAGAAACATTTTAGTAAAAAATTCATAACTTAATTTGTACAATATCCTGTTATACATAATCTATATTAATAAAAGCCTAGGTGGTCCTCACACCCTCGTGTGTGACATTGCCACAAGATGGCCACCACAAAGATGGCCACGCGCACAGCAGAGGCAGGGCCTGGCAGCCACTCCGCACGGTGAGGCCTGGGGGTCTCGTGGCTCCATGTGGCGCAGAGGAGGCAGCCCCCAGAAATTGGTTAGGAGCCAGCAGTCCCGGATTGTGAGAGGGATGTCCAGCTGCCGGTTTAGGTCCGATCCCTGCGGGGTCCCAGATTGGAGAAGGTGCAGGCTGGGCTGCGGGACACCCCCTGGCCCGCCCTCCCCCCCCCCCCCCGTGTATGAATTTCGTGCACCGGGCCTCTAGTTATTAATAATGAACTACAACGTTCACTAATGACTGATGACTATAATCGTGTTGCATTCATTTCCCTTACACGCCTTACACACAGGCGCACCATTTCTCTCCACTAACACTAGCAGCGAGTATTTTAGCAGTCGATGGCCACGTCATTAGTCTTGGACTGACTTGTTTGATGTGCAAAGCAGGAAATATTTTGCTTTCAGAGAACAAGAAAAATAGTGGGGTTTTTTGCGTTACGCTTATTAATTTGTGCAGTTATCAGTGTCTGGTAAGTTCGGTAAGTTCATGTTCAAGAAAAATATTAATTTTAATTAAAATGTTCTATTATTTTATGTTAATGATTACTCATTTATTTCAGCCCTTTGTACTCAGCATGTCTCTATCGAAATATACGTTTCTATGAAAACTGAAGCTTTTGTTTTTTGCAGCCCACATAAACTTAAACCTTGTTTATTTGGCCCGTGTTAGCCTTTGAGTCTGACATGCTTGCCTTAGAACATTGATTCGAAAACTAACCTATGTTTTTGTTAGCACAAAGCAAACAGGTATTAGGAAATAGGGCTATGGTGTCTGTTTCAACTTTCTGTCCTCATTCCTGGGCTGTTCCAGGAAGTCCCTCCTCCCAGGACCAAGAGGCCCATCAGGCCTGGTCTTCCTCGGTCACCTGGCAACGCGGAGCTCTGTCCCCAGGGAGTGAAGCAGCGTCACTCTCCCGGCTAAGGTCCGGCTCGGTGGGCTCTGAAGAGTAAGCACCGCGTTCACAGGCCTCCACCTGAGAAGCTATCACCGCTCCCCAAGCCGGGTCGTCTCAGGTGAGCAGCAAACACCACGCAGGCTCACGTACAGAGCCCAGAATTCTAAGGAACTGGGACTGAAATTAGCCAGAAGGAGGATGTACTCGCAGGCAGACAACATTTAGCCAAATGTGGCAAACAACGGGAGAAGCCCAGGGACTGGGGACAGGGCAATAATCGCCAACACATGCCACGCCCGTCACAGGCATCGTGTCTTCCTGGATCCTCAAGTCAGCCTGAGGAAGAACTGTAAGCACGCCCATTTACAGGTAGTAAAACCGAGGCTCACAGAGGTCAGACCTAGAGTGGTGAGCAGAATGTGCTCTGTGGTCAGATCTGGCTTGTTCCCAGCATGGTCATCCCCCAGCCGTACTTAAACTCCTGTGCCTCAGTTTCTTCACCTATAAAACATGGGTGATGGCAGTACCTTCCTCTAAGAGGCATTGGGAAAACTCCATCTGGTAATATGTGTAAAGTACTCAGAGCAGGACCGGCACAAGATCAGCCCTTAGTGCATGTGAGCAAGTATTATGATGCCCATTTTATTGATGAGGGGACAGGAATTTACAAATAATTTTGCATTTGCCCATGGTCATGCAGCCAGTGAAAGGGGGAGCCAGGGCTCAAAGCCAGATGTCTCCAACCCCAGCCCCATCGTTTAAGCCACTACAGTCAGCCTGGTGCCAATGAGCACGAGCCCCTGGCATAACAGACCGGAGGACAGGTTATAAACTCACCGGCAACCCGGTGGGGCCCCTTAGGAGACCACAGGCAGAGCCAACGCGGGGTGGCGGGACCACAGGGACTCGTTCTGTGGCACGTGTCCCACAACATGGCTCTCTGAGCCTGTGGTCCCACAAAGCAGTCCAGAGGAGAGGGGCCGAGTGACTTTCAAGGCCTCAGGTCACTCCCACCGGTGGCCCTGTGACACGTCCTCCTCGTCCTCCCCCGCGGAGAAACATGCACAACTAAACGGGGTCGCGTTTCTCGGGCTCCTGTACGGGGCGGCCCCTGATCTGGAAGTTGGGAGTCTTTGAGTCGGACTAACAAAGACCTTCTGTGAAGGGGCAGCTCAACTCTCCTTCTTCTTTTTGCCGTAAAGCAGACAAGAGAGCGCAGTTCCAGCGCCTTCTGCCCAGGAGGGGCGCGAGGATGGAAGCCATGCGCTGAGGATGACTCTGTGGAGCCTTAGTCCCCACCGCTCGCCGTCTTTCCTGTGAAATAAATCCCTGATTTGTTTAAGCCAGTGGTCGGCAAACTCGTTAGTCAACAGAGCCAAATATCAACAGTACAACGACTGAAATTTCTTTTGAGAGACAATTTTAAAAAAATATTTTTTTATTGGTTTCAGAGTGGAAGGGAGAGAGAGAGGGATAGAAACATCAATGATGAGAGAGAATCATTGATTGTCTGCCTCTTGCACGCCCGCTATTGGGGATCGAGCCCGCAACCCATGCATGTGCCCTTGACTGGAATTGAACCTGGGACCCTTCAGTCCGTAGGCCAACGCTCTATCCACTGAGCCAAACCAGCCAGGGCGAGAGGCAAATTTTTTAAACTTAAACTTCTTCTAAAGCCACTTCTTCAAAATAGACTCGCCCAGGACGTGGTATTTTGTGGAAGAGCCACACTCAAGGGACCAAAGAGCCACATGTGGCTCGCGAGCCGCAGTTTGCTGACCACGGGTTTAAGGAACTACAGTCAAATCTCTCACTGATTGCCAGTTACAATTTCTATTTTATGAGGATCACCTTTAGCATCACCCAGAACTGGGTCTGAGTTATGTCACGAACACGTGCGAGTCACGTGACTGGAGCAATCACCCGATCCGTCACTCTGAGCCCCGGTTTCCTCACGTGGCCAGTGGTTGTGATGAGACAGGCCGCGGAAGTCGCTGCTGCCTGAGCCCTGACTGCTGGCTCCCGCCCACTCTGTGCCTTGGCTTAGGCTGGCACCCACTCCCGGTGGCCTTCCTCTTCCCTCTGACCCTCCAAACCATCCCCATAATGTTAGTGCCACGTCTAGGCTGACTTCTCTATTTCTGGCCCCAATGCCCGCAGATCTTGTATCACACAGGGCACATTGGGCACTGGGCACCCAGCAGGCACACACAGGGCACATTGGGCACCCAGCTGGCACACACAGGGCACATTGGGCACTGGGCACCCAGCAGGCACACACAGGGCACATTGGGCACTGGGCACCCAGCTGGCACACACAGGGCACATTGGGCACTGGGCACCCAGCAGGCACACACAGGGCACATTGGGCACCCAGCTGGCACACACAGGGCACATTGGGCACCCAGCTGGCACACACAGGGCACATTGGGCACTGGGCACCCAGCAGGCACATCCGCACAGACTTGGACATGCCTGGCACCCTCCCTGGAGTTGGAGAGAGCCTCCGGGCTGCCATGCCGGGCCAGGCAGGCTGTGTCCTGCAGGTCAGGGATCTGAGGTGGGCGCAGCTCCTCCTGGAATCCGTGCGAACACAGCCTGCCCTCCAGCAGCATCACGGTGCAGTCAGCAGAGCCCGGACTTGGGTTCAAATCCCAGCTGCACTGTGGCTGGCTGTGGGAGCTTCGGCCAATCTTGTCACCGCTCTGAGCCTGCAGAGGGAGACTAAGGGACTGCCCTGGTGGAGCTGCTGGAGGGGACCGGGTGTTGGCGAGGCCTGCCTGGCTGGGCTGGGCTGTGACAGCCTCTCAGGACCCTGCTCCCATCCTGGGGAGAGGAGATTGCGCTGCATCCACTCTCTCTCTCTCTCTCACACACACACACACACACACACACACACACACACTCAAGCACGCCCACACACACACACTCAAGCACGCGCACACACACACACACACTCAAGCACGCGCACACACACACACTCAAGCACACGCACACATGCGCATGCACACACGCGCGTACACACTCAAGCACGCACACACACACATGCACACACGCGCACACACGTGCTCACACACATGCACATACACACACACACGCCGACCTCGCTGGCTCTCAGCCCTCCTCTCAGCACCCATCCTAAGCCAGCAAGTCTTGCCAACTCCTTTTGTTCCTCCTTGTCAGAAAAAGACCTCACATACAGAGAGACGGAGAGGAGCGAACAGCGGTATTCCACCACCAGAGGAGCCAGCCGTCGGGCAGCCGTGGAGATGGAGGCGACAGCCTGCCCGCCGCGGCTCTCTCCAGCTCCTGTGGGTGCCTCTGGCCCGAGGGAGGCCTCAGGGTCTGTGGGTGGCCGGAGGCGGAAGGAGGAGTGACTCGGACAGGATGGGAGCACAGGCTCCCAGGGGTGCCCAGGGGGGTGCCCTGAGTCCTCACACCACCACCCCCTTTCACCAAGTGCCCGCTGCCATGATTGGAAGGCTGCCCACCGACCGGCCCACAGGTGGCCTTGACCTGGGCCTGAACGCCCCCTGGAGTCCGGCATCTTCCCTGGGCCAGCGAGAAGCACGCCCGCTGCGGCCGGGCGTGCAGCGCCTGGAGTCTGCACTCTCCTCTGGGCGTGGGGAGGGCACGCGGGACCTAGCCAACACGCTGCACTCCTGGGGGTGGGCTGTGGTGTGGGACTGGGGACCTGGGGACCCTGGAGCTGGGATATCTGTGGGTATCCTATATAATAAAAGCCTAGTATGCAAATTGTCCCCTCAGGTGGTCGTTGGACTGGGAGTTCGACCTCTCACTATGATGTGAGCTGACCACCAGGGGGCAGCAGTGGAGGTGCTGCCTACCTGATGGGCGCTGAGGAGAGTGGGACCATGGTGGGATGGTGGAGCAGGTGAGCGGGCAGCACCAGGTCAAGGTGGGTGTGAGCGGGGGCCCGATTGCCCTGCTGATCGCCCCGCACAGCAATTAGTAGTGGCAGTGGGGGTTGGGGGAGCTGAGGGAGCTGAGCAGGGGACCCAGCCCCAACTGATCACCCTGGTGAAGCAGGTGAGGGGGTGGCGCCAGGCCAAGGCGGGGTGCCAGGTGGGGCTGCGGGACTGCGAGACTGGGGGCGTGAGCTGAGGCCCGATCTGCGCAGGCCACCCCAAGGGACCCCACCCGTGCATGAATTCGTGCACTGAGCCTCTAGTTTGGGTATAAAGGGCCAAATGAGACCATGGCATTGACCCTCACACCCTGGTTTCCCATCTGGGCCTTGGTCTCCCCATCTGTAAAATGGGCCAGTTATTCCAGGCAGCCTCTGGGGAGTCTTCTCTGGCACCAACTACACAGGGTCTTTGTGGTCAGTCTGAGGTTTGGACCTGGGTTGGCATCAGGGAGCCAGGAGGGTGGGGGAAGTTCTGGGGCCAGTGCCTCTCAAGAGGACAGAATCCTACTGTTTCTACTCCCCTCTGTTGGCAGGAAGAGCAAAGGGTGTGGGAACTGCCTACAGGGGGCTAGGACACACCACTGCTGGTCAATCTTTAATAATCTGTAGCTCATTCAGCTGACAGAGTTGAAATGTTTGAGGTAGCAAGCTGATGTGGTTATTTCACAGTAAATTGGGAAGTCCTCTACCTCATAGGGCCCTATTTAAAAGTAATTACTCTCAATCACCATCTCGCCCTCATTTCTTTTGGTCAAAAAAAGGGGTTTCAAAAACTCTATGGAGTTAGAAGTATTTTATTTTTAGTAAAATATACATTGAGTGGCCAGATTATTATGATCTCTGAATGCATAATAATCTGGCCACTCAATGTATATCCTATCTAATAAATGAGTAATATGCAAATTGACCGTACATCCACTACACCCACAAGCCACACCCACCAGCCAATCAGGAGGAAGTATGCAAATTAACCCAAACAAGGTGGCTGCGGCCACGGAGCGAATAGGAGGCTTGGGTTTCCCCGGGCAATGGAGGGAGCCAAGCTTCCCGCACACCCTGGCTGGCCATGGACTCCACTCAAGGCTACAAAATTTTAATGATAGAAGATAAATAAATCCCAACAAAAATGGTGGCAGCCACAGAGCTGGAGAGAGCAGGAGGCTTGGGTTTCCCCAGCAATGGAGGAAGCCAAGCTTTCCGCCCACCCTGGCCTGCCCTGACCTCTGTTCAAGGCTCCAAAGTTTCAATTATAGAAGACAAATAAATCCCAGTTACCAGGGCCTCCGCTTGGGTTGCTGGGGGGCATGGCCAGCCTGCAAACCACCACAGGCTCCTCGCCCAGGCCACTCCATGCCCCAAGGGAACCCCCCACCCTGATCCGGGACACCCTTCAGGGCAAACCAGCTGGACCCCACCCGTGCACCAGGGCTCTATCCTATCTAATAAAAGAGTAATATGCAAATTGACTGTCACTCCAACACACAAGATTGCTTCCCCCATGTGGACACAAGATGGCCACCGCAAGATGGCCAGCAGGGGAGGGCAGTTGGGAGGAACCAGGCCTGCAAGGGAGGGCAGTTGTGGGTGATCAGGGGAAGGCAGTTAGGGGTGACCAGGCCAGCAGAGGAGGGAAGTTGGGGGTGACTAGGCCTGCAGGGGAGGGCAGTTAGGGGTGACCAGGCCTGCAGGGGAGGGCTGTTAGGGGCAATCAGGCTGGCAGGGGAGCAGTTAGGCATCAATCAGGCTGGCAGGTGAGTGGGTTTGGGGTGATCAGTCTGGCAGGCAGAAGCGGTTAGGGGCAACCAGGAAGGCAGGCAGGCGAGCAGTTGGGAGTCAGCAGTCCTGGATTGTGAGAGGGATGTCCGACTGCCCGTTTAGGCCCGATCTTACTGGGATCAGGCCTAAACGGGCAGTCAGACATCCCTCGAGGGGTCCCAAATTGGAGAGGGTGCAGGCTGGGCTGAGGGACACACCCCCCATGCACAAATTTTATGCACCAGGCCTCTAGTCCTATATAATAAAAAGCTAATATGCAAATTGTCCCCTCAACCAGGAGTTTGACCAGCAGGCAGGCCAGCCAACTGCCCATGTCCCCTCCCCCTGGCCAGACTAGCCGGACCACACCCATGCATGAATTCATGCACTGGGCCTCTAATCTACACTAATAAAAGAGAAACATGCAAATTGACTATCATTCCACTATACCCACAGCCAATCAGGAGTGAGTATGCAAATTAGCCCAACAAAAATGACGGCAGCCATGGAGCTGGAGTGAGCAGGAGGCTTGGGTTGCCCCTGGCAATGAAGGAAGCCAAGCTTCCCACCCGCCCTGGCCGGCCCTGGCCTCTGTTTAAGGCTATAAAGTTTCAATTATAGAAGATCAATAAATCCCAGATACCTGCTTCCAGCCGGCCCTGGCCTCTTCTCAAGGAGGCGCTGAAAAAAAAGAAAGAAAAGAAAAAAGGAGGGGCTGGGATCCTGGATCACCAGGGGGCGTGGCCAGCCTGAAAACAGCCATCAGCTCCTCACTCAGGCTGGCCAGGCACCCCAGTGGGGACCCCCACCCTGAAGGGGGGTGTGGCCAACCTGAAAACAGCCCTCAGCCTTCACCCCGTCAGTGGGGGTCAGTTGGAGGTGATCAGGATGGCGGGGGGGGGCAGTTTGGAGTGAGCAGGCCAGCAGGGGGGCAATTGGGGGTGAGCAGGCCAGTGAGGAGGGAAGGTGAGGGCGAGCAGGCCAGCAAGGGGGGAAGTTGGGAGTGAGCAGGCCAGCAGGGGAGGCAGTTGGGAGCAAGCACACTGGCACGGGGGACAGTTGGGGGTGATCAGGCTGGCAGGGGGGGCATTTGGGGGAGAGCAGGCAGGCAGGCAGAGTGGTTAGGGGCAATCAGGCAGGCAGGTGAGTGGTTAGGAGCCAGCAGTCCCGGATTGCGAGAGGGATGTCTGACTGCCGGTTTAGGCCCAATCCCTGTTAACCGGCAGTAGGACATCCTTCGAGGGGTCCCAGATTGGAGAGGGTGCAGGCCAGGCTGAGGAACACCCCCCCCCCCCCCCATGCATGAATTTCATGCACTGGGCCTCTAATATATATATATATATATGTGTGTGTATATATATATATATATATACATATATATATATATATATACACACACACACACACACACACACACACACACACATACTGAGTGGCCAGATTATTATGTGTTCAGAGATCATAATAATCTGGCCACTCAGTGTATATGCAGTATGTAAATGTTAAAAAGCCACCAGAAATAGACATGTGCTTTAACTTCAATTAAAATCCAAATTTTTCTTACATTCTGGTGATTGTAAAATAAAAGGATAAATGTGTCATATATGATTAAACATATTATACTCATTTATATTAAATACATATTAAAATTAGCACAATAGAAAATTTACTTTTGACTATATAACTTGATAAATATTTACATGGCAAGTTTTATGCATAATTTCATATATTGGAAAAACTGTTTTTTGGAATTTTTCTATCTGAAGTGGAGGACTGGGCTGATGGGGCTGATGGAATGGAAAAGGTTTTGACTTGAACATTAAATTGATTGTTTTCTCATTTAGAGGCCTTAATATTTCATAAATAAATGGCAGTTTTTATTTTATTTTTTATCTACTCTATTGATTTTGGGGAAAGTATCCCTTAATTTGATGGCACATTCATTCATATTGTTTTTATCCCAAGTTGGAATTAATGAAAATAAGCTACAGAGTTGAGATTAAGCCTGAGGCAGTTCATTGAGGCAACTCTATTATAAAACATTACTTAAAAATAATTATTTTATAAACAAATAAGTTGAGTTAATTTATTTAAAGTCTTTTCACTTGGATATAATTTGAAGGTCTTGGTGAATTTAAAGGCATTTACTTTGTTAAATAGCAAGTTTCCCATCCCATACTTTTTAAAAAAAAAGTTTTATTGCACAGAGAAAGAGAGAGGGAGGGAGAGATAGAAACATTAATGATGAGAAAAAATCATTGATTGGCTGCCTCCTGCACATCCCACACTGGGGATCGGGAATCGAACTGTGACCTCCTGGTTCATGGGTCAGTGCTCAACCACTGAGCCATGCCAGTCGGGCTCCCATACTTCTTTAAAAGAAGAACCTTAAATTTATGTGGAAGGTATATACTGCATGGGAGTCTATTTTATCAATGAAGATGATGAGTAAAACTTTTTTTTTTTTCAAGACAGTACCAGCTCCTGATTTATGAGGGGAGGAGGCTAGTAGGAGGCAGGGCAGAGGCTGGCCTTGGGGTCGCTGAGACCTTCTCACGAGGCCACACTCACAGCGAAGCGCATGGCCAGTGTTCTGCGAGGATTTCCCAGACTCGGGTGACATGTCCCCTGGCCATTTTGGTTGTCACCAGTGCTTTATAAAAATGTGGAGAGGCTTTCAAATCTGCCCCAACGCTGGGTGAACAGTGCCACCTGGTGTACGATACAGGCACTGCCGGCAACAGCGGAAATGGGCCCAGGTGCCCTGAGATTCCAGGCCAAAGGCAGAGCTGTTGTGCTGAATGCCTGACAAGGACCGGAGAAGAGGCCCTGTGCCAGCTCAGCGGAGTGTCAGACGGCTGGCCCACCTGGTGCTTCCAACAGTGAGCCCGACTTTGGGGGCTCAAGCATCTGTTCCAGTCCAGACAGGCCTGTGGGCCCCGTGGTACCTCTGACCAGTCACTCTCATGGCGGCCTCTATGCCACCTCAGGACTGACGACCACAGTCACAGATGCCACCTACAGAGGCAGGCGCCAGGGTGCCCCGAGCAGCGACATTCCTGGTCTTTTCTGGGACAGCCCAGCTTATGCTCAACAGCTTGACCCCCTTGCACTTCAGCGTGTCCATTCTATCAGAGGTCAGCATGCTGCTGCAAAGGGTCAGAGGGCAATCATTTCCGGCCCCACGGAGCCTGCTGTGCCTGCTGGGCCCACCACAAGGCACGAAGGCCCCCAGAGCTGGCACATACTGAATGGGTATAGCTCAGTGACGGGCAACCTTTTGAGCTTGGTGTGTCAAACTTCGCTAAAAAACTGAGCATAACTCGGGTAGTGTGTCACTTTGAGGAAAAACATTATTTCGCAAATGTTTCATCCTCAGGAGCAGCAAATGTTTCATCCTCGGCATGCGGCCGCCTCAGCGGCCGCGTGTCATCAGAAATGGCTACGCGTGTCAGTGCTGACATGCGTGTCATAGGTTCGCCATCACTGGTATAGCTGGTGCCAATACTACTGTTCGCAAAAACAGGTGGCAGGATGAACCAGGATACTGAACCCGTGTGAGGACCCCTGCATTCAACGGTCACCTGACTCAGCCCTCAGGGACGGGGGAAGGAAACCTTCTGCTCCCTTACTTTCCCAGGCCTGGGAAGCCAGGGCTCTGGATGGGTTCCTCAGTTTCCCCTAAATTCTCATAAGCTGGCAGGTGGTCCCTGCTCACCTGGGTCCCTGACCCCCTTGTGTCCCCAACCCTTCCCCATGATGGTGACCACAGCCCCTCGCCCTGTTACACACTCAAAACCCAGTGCCCACCAGAGCCCGGGGAGGCATGACTTGCCCATAGTCACACAGCCAGGTGGGAAATGCTGACAGGCGCTGAGAGGTAGAAGCCAGAGGAGGCAGAGGCTGGAGGCCTGGAGGTAGCCCTGCTCCCTTCCAGCTGGCCCCTGCCACCAGCAGCAGGATGACCCGGCCTCACACGCAAACCCCACCCCATCGCCCAGGGTCCAAGACCCCTGGCCCTGTCAGGGCTCTGCCCGAGGCTGACGGGACATTCTTGGGCTCTGATGAGCCCCACAACCTCCCCTGGGGTGTCCTTCACATCCTCTTCCCCTCCAGGCCACCCAGGTCTGCTCCAGCGTGCCCTCCCTCTATGCCAGTCTCTGGGCCAGTGTATTCACTTTCTGTGTTGCTGTAACAAGCTGCCACAGATCGGGTGGCTTCAAACAAACGACACGCACTCTCCCAGGATTCTGGAGGCCAGGAGTCTGAAATGAAGATGCCATAGGGCCCGCCCTGCCGAGACTCCCGGGCAGGAGGCCCCTGGCATCGCTTGGCCTGGGCACAATCAATCCCTTCACTGTGTTCCCTCTGACTTTGCACGGCTGTTTTCCATGTGTCTGTGTCCTCTCCTCTTCTCACAAAGACACCAGGCTCAGGGACCTTTACCAAACCTTCAAAGAAGAACGGACACCCCTCCTCCTCAGACTATCCCAGCAACTCCAAGAGGAAGGCACACTTCCAAGCTCTTTCTATGAGGCCAGCACTACCCTGATCCCAAAACCAGATAAAGACACCACAAAGAGAGAGAATTACAGGCCAATCTCCCTGATGGACATAGATGCTAGACTCCTCAACAAAATATTAGCAAATCGCATCCAGCAACATATTAAAAAGATCATACACCATGACCAAGTGGGATTTATTCCAGGGATGCAAGGCTGGTACAATATTCACAAATCAACTCTCAGCAAAGTGGGAATAGAGGGAGCATATTTCAACATGATAAAGGCCATATATGACAAACCTATAGCCAACATCATATTCAAGAGGCAAAAACTAAAACCATTTTCCCTAAGAACAAGAACAAGACAGGGATGTCCGCTTTCACCACTCTTATTCAACACTAGAGGCCCGGTGCACAAAATTCGTACACAGGGATAGGGGGGTGTCCCTCAGCTCGGCCTGCGCCCTCTCGCAATCCGGGACCCCTCGAGTAGGGTCCCTAGGCCTGGCCTGCGATCAGAGCCTATAGGGGCTTTCCTTTCCCCGGCTGCCGGCAGCTGGCCCCAACCCTGCCTCTACCACTGCTTGCCATCTGTGCGGCTCTGCCACCCCTCCCCTGCCACCGCTTGCCTCTCTCTGTAGGCAACAGGCGTGGGGTGCGATCGCTTGGCTGGCCTGGGCCTTCTTCTGTGGGGTGATTGATCACAGGGCTCCACGATTGATCGCCCAGCAGAGGGAGGCCCCGCTCACCTGGCCAGGGCTCAGCGATCGATTGCTACGCAGAGGATGGCCTGGGCCTCCCTCTTTGGGGTGATTGTGGAGCCTCCTCTGCCCCCCATCAATCACCCCACCAGCTGGTGGCCAGGGCCTCCCTCTGCGAGGCAATCCTGGGGCGATGGCGGGTCCCCCAACAAATTGCATCGCACCCGCCTTAGCTGGCCTGGCGCCAGTGCATGTCATAGCATGGTCGTCTGGAAGGTCATCTGAACAGTCGTTCTGCTGTTCGGTAGTTCAGTCGATTTGCATATTATGCTTTTATTATTATAGATCAGTGGTTCTCAACCTTTCTAATGCCGCGACCCTTTAATATAGTTCCACATGTTGTGGTGACCCCCAACCATAAAATTATTTTCATTGCTACTTCATAATTGTAATTTTGCTACTGTTGTGAATCGTAATGTAAATATCTGTGTTTTCCGATGGTCTCAGGCTCTACAGCAGCGGTTCTCAACCTGTGGGTGCGACCCACAGGTTGAGAACCACTAGCAGGGTCGCCTAAGACCCTTGGAAAACACAGATATTTACATTATGATTCATTAACAGTAGCAAAATTACAGTTATGAAGTAGCAATGAAAATAATTTTATGGTTGGGGGCCACCACAACATGTGGAACTATATTAAAGGGTCGCGGCATTAGAAAGGTTGAGAACCACTATTATAGATAGTACTGGAAGTCCTAGCCATAGAGATCAGACAAGAAGAAGAAATAAAAGGCATCCAAATTGGAAAGGGGGAAGTAAAACTCTCATTATTCACAGATGACATGATATTGCACATAGAAACCCCTTAAGACTCCACCAAAAACTACTAGATTTAATACATGAATTCAGCAATGTAGCAGGATACAAAATCAACACCCAAAAATCAATGGCTCCTTTATACACCAATAATGAATTCTCAGAAAGAGAAACTAAAAAAATAATCCCACTTACCATTGCAACAAAAATATTAAGATACTTAGTAATAAACTTAACCAAGGAGGCAAAAGACTTGTACTTGGAAAACTAAAGGACATTGAAAAAAGAGAGAGAGAAAGACATAAACAAGTGGAAGAATATGCTGTGTTCATGGATTGGTAGAATCAACGTCATTAAAATATCCATACTACCCAAGACAACCTACAGATTCAATGCAATCCCTATTAAGCTACCAAGAGCATATTTCACAGACCTAGAACAAATACTCCAAAAATGTATATGGAACAAAAAAAAGAGCCCGAATAGCTGCAGCAATCTTGGGAAAAAAGAACAAAGTTGGAGGAATCATAATACCAGATCTCAAGTTATACTACAAAGCCACCGTAATCAAAACAGCCTGGTACTGGCACAAGAACAGACATATAGATCAAAGGAACAGAACAGAGACCCCAGAAATCAACCCAAGTCATCACGCTCAATTAATATTTGACAAAGGAGGCAAGAGCATACAATGGAGTCAAGACAGTCTCTTCAATCAGTGGTGCTGGGAAAATTGAACAGACACATGCAAAAAAATGAAACTAGACCACCAACTTACACCATACACAGGAATAAATTCAAAGTGGATAAAAGACTTAAATGTAAGTTGTGAAACCATAAAAATCCTAGAAGAAATCATAGGCAGCAAAATCTCAGACATCTCTTGTAGCAATATGTTTACAGATATATCTCCTAGGGCAAAGGAAACTAAGGAGAAAATAAACACATGGGAGTATATCAAAATAAAAACTTCTGCACAGCAAAAGAAACCATCAATAAAACGAAAGGGAGCCCACTGTATGGGAGAACATATTTGACAATGAACCTATATAATCAAAGCCTAATATGCTAAGTGTCCAACCGTTCGACCGGTCGCTATGATGCACACTGACCGCCAGGGGGCAGACGCTCTGACCGGTAGGTTAGCTTGCTGCTGGGGTGCTGCTGATGGGGACTGGGAGAGACAGGACGGACATGCCCTGGACAAATCTGTGCACCAGGCAGGTTTCAGCCTGATCTCCGCAGGCCAGGCCAAGGGACCCCACCAGTGCACGAATGCAGGTCTCTAGCATAGTAAATAATCCTATATAATAAAAGGGTAATATGAAAATTGTTTCCTCAACTGGGAGTTTGACCAGAGTTCGATCAGGGGGCGGGGCTGGCCAGCCTACATCCTGCATCCCCTCCCCCCAGCCGGCCCAGCCCTATCAGGGCTGGCCGGCCAGACCCCACCCATGCACGAATTCATGTACAAGGCCTCTAGTACATCAGATAAAGGGTTAATATCCAAAATATATAAGAAATTCATGCAACTTAACAAAAGGAAGACCACAATCCAATTAAAAAATGGACAAAGGACCTAAATAGACACTTCTCCAAAGTGGACATACAGATGGCCAAGGGCCATATGAAAAAGTGCTCAAAGTCACTGATCATCAAAGAGATGCAAATTAAAATGACAATGAGATATCACCTCACACCTGTCAGAATGGCTACCATAAAAAAATCAACAAATGACAAGTGCTGGCGAGGATGGGGAGAAAAGGGAACCCTAGTGTACTGCTGGTGGTAATGCAGACAAATTGTAAAACACTGTGGAATTTTGTCAAAAAATTAAATATGGAATTTCCATTGGACTAAGTGATCCCACCTAGAAATACTATATCCTAAGAAACCAAAACACAATCAGAAAGAATGTATGCACCCCTATGTTCATAGCAGCACAATTTACAGTAGCTAAGATCTGGAAACAGCTCAAGTGCCCATCAGCAGATGAGTGGATAAAAAGGCTGTGGTACATTTACACCATGGAATACTATGCAGCCGTAAAAAAAGAAGAATCTCTTACCCTTTGAGACAGCATGGAGGGACCTGGAGAGTATTATGCTAAGTGAAATAAGTCAGTCAGAGTAAGACAAGTATCACATGGTCTTACTCATATGTGGAATCTAATTAACAAAGTAAACTGATGAGTGGAGTGGATCCAGAGACATGGAAGCATGGAACAGAGTGCAAATCTCAAAGGGAAGGTGGGGAAGGGTGGGGGAGGGGAGGTGATCAACCGAAGACTTTATATGCACATACACATAACCCATTGACAGGGACAATAGGGTGCTGAAGGCCTGGGGCGAGGGGTGGGAGCAGGTTGGAAGGAGTCAATGGTGGGGGGAGGGACATATGTAATACTTTCAACAATAAAGATTTTTTTAAAAAGACATCAGGCATTGGAATTAGGACTCACCCTAAATAAAAAATGATTTCACCTTCAGATCCTTAACTAACTACATCTGCAAAGACCCTATTTCTAAATAAGGTCACTTTCTGAGGTGCCAGGTTGTGAGAATAAACAAATAATCTTTTCTGTCAAAGAACAGTTTAGACAGCCGCCATTTTGGACTGCGTGATTTGGCAGCCACCATGTTGGCCACATGGCTTGCAGCTCCCCTGGGGGCCGCCATCTTGAAACAGCAAAGGCCAACCCTTCCCTTTGAATTAGCCAGTCGTGAAAGACTGTGTGCCTGAGCTCCAATCAAGAGCAAGGGACAGGTCACATGCATCAGGGATTATAAACCCGAGCAGACCGCCTGCTCCATGTGCGTGCGCTTCCAGACCATGTGTGCGCACCCTTCTTTGTAGAAGTAAAGATGTTTGCCTGCTGCCTGGCTCCCGAGTATGTTTTGTGTTCTACCAGGACCCCTGAATTTTGGGGCTTGCCTTATTTCTAACAATTTGGGGGCTCATCCGGGATACCATCTGTCACCACAGGGAAATTGGACCCCTCTCCTGAGGAGGTGCACTCCGCTGCCAAGTTGCAGCAGCCTCGGTGAGGAGGGACAGCCATTACCCCTGGCCAACTACGAGCTTGGGATAGAGAGTCAGCCAGAAATGCAGGAAGGGCCCAAGCAAGACCCACGGCAATCAGGTGACCTCATGCATGAGCCAAGGCGGGAAATGGACTGAGTGCTGCTTTGGTGATTGGGTGTCCTCGGAGGTCGGGCATATGTGACTGGGATGTGTCTCAGACATAAAGTGAGTGCGGAGTTCTGATCTGCGGTTCCATTCTCTTGAGAGGGAAGCGGCCAGAGAGGGATGAAGCAGATCTCGGGGAGTACAAGAAACCTCCAACATGGGGGTTGAGACCATAGTCACAAGGACCTGCCAAGGATGGAAAGCAGAAATTCTAGGCCTAGGGAATACATTCCCCCAAAATAGTCCATTGGGAGAATGCTGAGGTTCTGGGGAGGCAAGTTCCCAAACCCGGGACAGAGACATTGCTCTGGGTGTAAACTTTTAGTGTTGTGCGCACCTCTATGAGAGTGTGTGTTGATGTTTTATGTCTGTTTGTTTTTGTTTATTTGTTTAATTTGTTTAAAGATGGGGCAAGTCCCGCCTTGAGGGAAGCCCAGTTGTTTGTGGTAAGGCTGAACCTGTGACAGAGACTGCAGGAAAGTCCCAGCAGCTGCCAAGAATCCTTACTCTTTTTTTAAAAATATATATATTTTTTTGATTTTTTACAGAGAGGAAGCGGGAAGGATAGAGAGTTAGAAACATCAATGAGAGAGAAACATTGATCAGCTGCCTCCTGTACACCCCCTACTGGGGATGTCCCACAACCAAGGTACGTGCCCTTGACCGGAATCGAACCTGGGACTCTTCAGTCCGAAGGCCGATGCTCTATCCACTGAGCCAAACCAGTTAGGGCAAGAATCCTTATTCTTGGGGATTCATCCTGCTCTCCCTGCCCACCAGAAACTATTAGCTAGTTAAGATTTCTGTCTTTATGTCTAGAAAGTAGAAACTTTAATTTGCTCTTCCCTGATTTATGATTTTCTGTGCTGGGTTAAAATTTTAAGATTCTAAGATTAATTTAAAAGTGTAAAATTTGTAAAGGTTGCAACCCAGGGAAGTTTAAAACAAAGGCCAGCTAATTCCAAGCCTAACAAACCATTATCTTCCCCACCTGAGGCAAAGCAGGAGGGGAAGGAAAAAAGCCCGAGTTTTCCAAGCGGCAGAATGGGAGGCGGTACTTGCCGACCTCAGTAGGGTGGAGAAATTTGCAAAACCTCACCCAGCATCATGTCCATTAAACATCCAGTTGTCAGCATTGGTATTAACCGGGATGGGACCGAAACGGGAACGAGACCAGACAGAAACGGGTGGCCCGTGCCTGCTTGTGACATCACAAGCCCACGCAGGCCAGCCGAGGTGGAACTAAGGCTGACTTTAGAGGCATGGCAGCAAGAGAATGGGCGGTTCTTAAATGAGGATGGACCGAATTCCAACGGTGGTCCTGGAGGCAGATGACTCCCAGTCAGATTAGTGTGTCCTTTCTTTGAACAGAAAGGGCAATCATAGTTAACAGCATAATTAAAATAAAATGGTACTTTCACATTGAGTTATCCCTGTTACAAAATTAGTCAAGAAAATGCTTTCAGTAATAATTGGCTTTAAAAATCTCAAAGTTGTTAAGATATAATAAATAGATCAGTGATGGCGAACCTATGACACGCATGTCAGCACTGACACGCGTAGCCATTTCTGATGTCACGCAGCCGCTGAGGCAGCCACATGCCAAGGATGAAACATTTGCTGCTCCTGAGGATGAAACATTTGCGAAATAATGCTTTTTCCTCAAAGTGACACGCTACCCGAGTTATGCTCAGTTTTTTGGCGAAGTTTGGCACACCAAGCTCAAAAGGTTGCCCATCACTGAAATAGATGTAACTAAAATTAGGAATTTCGATAAAGCTTTTCAGTAATAATTATAAATATGTTAATAATGAAAGTCCAGTCACTCAAGAAGAGACTGGTTGTGCTCTCTGTTGGAGTAAGGGACCAGTCGTCCTTTTCCTCCTAAAGGCAGAGAAGCCTAAAAGAGAACAAGGGCAATGAAACACTTGTCCTGCCCTCCCATCCCTATGCGACCCAGGGACCATCTGAGGGAACAACCAAGATGGCAATTTACAATCCCAGCCTCCCCCTCGGGAGAGCTATCTTGATAAGGCTCCAACCACCATGAGGCCACTGCGCCATCAGAAACCAGCTTTTCTAGACTGCAAAAGGAGTTGGAGCAGTAAAAAAAATAAATAAATAAAGAGTTAAAAACTCTACTGGAAGACCCACTGACTAGCTAGACTAAAAGAAGGGGGAGTGGTTTGAAAGTCGGCCATGGCTCTCTGGGAAAGGGAGCACCTGGCTGGCCTGGTGTGCTTCCAGCAGATGTAAGATCTCCAAACCTGGGGGCCCCAGTGGGACCTTAACAACAAGACCCATAGGGGACACATGAGAGATCTCAGGGAACTAATCATTAAAGGGATTAGGGGAGCAGTTCCCTGGTCTCAGAACCTAAATAGAGCCTTCAATATTCAGCAGGGCGAAGAAAAAGAGCCTTCTGAATTTTACCAAAGACTAAAAGATCAAATGAGAAAGTACTCTGGGCCAGAATCTGAGGACTTGTTGGGCCAAGAAATATTAAAAATTACATTTTGTCACCAATAGTTTGCCTGACATCTCAAGAAAACTGCAAAGGTAGAGAACTGGAAGGATAGAAGTGCAGAAAAGCTGTTAAAAGAGGCTCAGAATGTCTATGTACATAAAAATAAGAAAAGCAAAAACAGAAAACTAACATAATGTTACAGGTTTTAATTTGCCTGCTCTAAGTTTTTATCACAGAAGGTCTCTTGTACTTTGATGAAGGTATATTTTCTTGAAAGTAAAAGTGCACTTAAAGTGTGTTCATAAATGTTAATCTAAGAAATGCTGACTGTTTACTTTTTGGTAATTATTGAAAAATTAAGATTTCTAAAAGTGAAGACTTCTAATACATTAAAAAAGAAAGAGATAAAGAAAAGACCAGCCCTTGCCAGTTTGACTCAGTGGATAGAGTGATGGCCTGCGGACTCAAGGGTCCCAGGTTCAATTCCAGTCAAGGGCATGTACCTTGGTTGTGGGCACATACCCAGTAGGGAGTGTGCAGGAGGCAGCTGATCGATGTTTCTAACTTTCTATCCCTCTCCCTTCCTCTCTGTAAAAAATCAATAAAACATTATTATTTTTTTAAATTTATTTATTGATTAAGGTATCACATATTTATTATTTTTTTTTAAAGAAAAGAAAAGGCCAGTACAAGTTGCTGAAGGTGTGACAGAAAGAAATAATATTAGAGTAGAAATACTTAATGGAAGGTCTGAGGCATGGTTATGCATTTTTGAAGGACATAGAAGGAAGGTTTGAAAGCTAATTTGAAAGTGTGAAATTTGTGAAGGTTGTGTATGTGATAAAAAGGAAAAGAGAAATGTTAAAAGGAAATTGATTAAATGATACAGGCCAGTAAGCCAGGACAAGCAGAACAAGGAAACTAAAATATTAAAACAGCAGTTTGCAACCATCTAGAAAATTCTGTATTTCCTAAACCATGGAGACTTAAAAGTCAATGATTTGTATTTTGCCTTCCTAAAAAAAGAGGGTAAATAGTTTATGTCAAAGTACTCAGGGAGGCTGATGTGAGAAATCCAAGTAGTGTCATTAGCTGTCCACACCCAAGGACAAATGAAGTTAGAAAATAAGCCTTATTTTGGTCAGTTCTTTTCTAGTAAAATAATTATGTTAGACTAGAGGCCAGTTGCATGAAGATTTGTGCAAAAGGCCTTCCTTCCCCTGGCTGCCGGGACTGGTTTTCCTCTGGCACCCAGGACCCAGGCCTTTGCTCTGGCTGCTGCCTTCAGTCTTTGCTCCAGCCAGAGCGCCGCTCCTGTAGCTCCCTACAACCCCCGCCCTCCCCCTCATAGCAGGCATCCCACCCTGCCCAGCCACTCTGCGTCTGCATGGCCCGGAGCGGCTGGGGGGTGGGGCCGCCTCCAGCTTTGTCAGGTTAATTTGCATACTGACTCCTGATTGGCTGGTGAGTGTCACAAAGTGATGGTCAATTTGCATATTGCTCTTTTATTAGTGTAGATTAATCAGGTATTTAATTTAAAAAACCCATCTTTTAATCATAGGAACCGAAGTTTGCTGGCCTATGTTCCTGTCTAATACACTTTAATATATAATCTTATTGGTAAAATCAAGTTTGACAACCTTCCTAGAGTTTGAATTTTAGGAAAAGTTTTTTTTTTTTTAACCTAGAGCTGGCTGTAGGTGATTCCAATAGGCCCTGGAATGCCTCAAGATCTTCCTACAATGGAAACTAGGGACCAATTTCTTAAGAACTGAGTACTGGGTATCTCTTCTACTTTAATCTCTCTCAGGTTAGAAGGCCTCCTGACCCAAGGCTTTCTTGAGTTTCCAGTTTATTGCCATCGACCGGAAGACTATGTTTGTTCTAATCAAGACTTGGAAGGGAAGCAAGTTGGAACCCTCCTGGGAAGGACCTTACCTGTCTTGCTTACCACAGAGACTGCTGTTTGGACTGCAGATCGAGGTTGGACCCATCACACATGGCTTAAGGGCGGACACACCTCAACTTGAACAGCCATACCAGGACATGTCCCCTTGAAATTGATGCTAAAAACTGAGCTGTCTTAATAACCATCATGTACTGAATTCTATTTGCTTTATGGCTCTGGCAAATTGCAGGGGCTTACGATGTGGGCTAGGGAAATGTGTACAATCTGGATCATGCTTACCCAGTTAAGTTATTGATTATAGATAACTTGAATGACTTGGATATTTCAGCCTTTAGGTCAAAAGATTGGCTAGGACTAGAGTTAGGAGTAGATGTCACAGGACAAGATCCCCTAGGCCACTGCCACCACCATGCAAATAGTGGATATAAGGGAACGAATGGCTGGGTGGAATGGATTAAATATTCTGTACACACCCTGAATAAAAGCGACTGTTTCGCTTGCGCAGCAGGAAGGCTATAGAGGCCCAAGTGGTCCCATTCCCACTCGGATGGACCTCAGACAGTCACGGGATGAGATGTGTGCTTGCCTTGTACCAGGAGAAAACCGCCTGGGGAAACGCTTCCTGTAAGACTCTCGCCCTCTTGTTCCCATCCAACAGAGGTAAAGAGCTAGGACCCCCTACTACCCCCAAAATGATCCAGCCTGTCCTCTGAGGTAAACTATACCTCCTGCCTTTCAAGGGGGGGGAACAGTGCTCGGAGTTTATGAGAAATTTATCTGGATGTGTAAATGGTTGAGTATCCTCAGAAGCCCATCGTGCTGCACTGTCGGTATCCCATGCTGATGTCTGGTGGTGTCATGGGGGACCCTGTGGCCTTGCCCAGCAAATGGAGTGGACCCTGCGCTCTGATACAATTGGCTATCCCTTTCACGTTGGCACATAGTAAACCTTTTTCAATGGGCAGATAGACTAAGAAGAGGAGAGTCCGGGGGGCTCCTTTGGTCCCCATATACACACAGATCCCATTGGGGGTTCCAGGAGGGGTGCCAAGGAGTTTAAGGCTGGAAATCAGATTGCTGCAGGGTTTGAGTCTGTCCTGTGCTGGTGGCCACTGTGAACAAGAATGTGGTAGATTAGTTATATTTTCTAGAACCAGCAAAGGCTCATTAACTATGCTCGAGATGCAGCTAAAGGGATAGTGAACAGCTAGATGCCAGTAGCAGGGTGCCCTGGGAGAGTAGGTTGGCCTTGGATAGGATTCTGGCAGAAAAGGAGGAAGATGTGTAATGTTGAGGCCAGTGCGGCACATTCATCCCTGACAACACAGCACACGGACCATCACTGAGCCTAAGGCATCGGCAGCTTTAGTGACGCGTAAGCTGGAGCGTGCGACCGAGGGTCCTTTCTTTAATGCACTAGAGCAATGGTGTCCACTTCACCCCTTTGAGTAGGAGCTACAGTGATGGGATGTCACATCGTCCCATGTCTTATCCAAGGGCTAACTGAAACCACATTGACCAAACAGCAAGTTAGTCTTCTAGACACTGCAGAGCAGGAAAGTCAATGGGTATCAGCCAAATTTGAAGAAGAGTTTACATAAAGAAAATGGAAGAATTGTGAGAATAAACAAGTCATCTTTTCTGTCAAAGAACAGTTTAGACAGCCACCATGTTGGACTGTGTGACTTGGCAGCTGCCATGTTGGCCACATGGCTTGCAGCTCCCCTGGGAGCCGCCATCTTGAAACAGCAAAGGCCAACCCTTCCCTTTGAATTAGCCAATCACAAAAGACTGCGCGCCTGAGCTCCAATCAAGAGCGAGGGACAGGTCAGGGGTTATAAACCCAAGCAGATCGCCTGCTCCCTGTGCATGCGCTTCCAGACCATGTGTGCGCACCTTTCTATGTAGAAGTAAAGATATTTGCCTGCTGCCTGGCTCCTGAGTATGTTTTGTGTTCTACCAGGACCCCTGAATTGGGGGCTCACCTTATTTCTAACAAGGTGGAGATGCATTTTGAGAAACAATACTGAACGCACTATAGCAGGACCGAACTATAATCCATTTCCCTTCCTTCTCTCATCCCATCCCCAGCTTTGCTCCCTCTCCAGTGCCAACATTTGCCCTGACTTTCCCCTCAGCATCGTTTCCTTTGGCCTCTCTGCCGCTCTGAGCCTCCTCTTCCCCTTTTCTCATCACTGTCAGCCTCATTCTCTGCCTCTTCTGGTTCTGCAGTCAGCCCTTCCTTCCCAACCCACTGCATTGGCCGTGGCCGAGCATCCTCAGCATCCACTCCCAACTCCTCCTCCCATGTCTCCCTGGATGGCAAGGCTGGAAAGCTGCAACCATTTCCCGGGTCCCTTGCAGGTAGGTTCTCAGTGGGAAACGGACTCTGGACATTGGCTGCACTGACTAACGAGACCAGGAAGAAGGACGTGAGGGAGGGGCTTCTCCACGGGGGAGGCCCTGGCTGCAGCCTCTACCCAAGCTCCAAAGACCTGTTTTGTGAATGTTGAGCTGTTGCTATGGTGGCAAAGGTATCCCGGTCCAGCTACCAGGGAGTTCCTGATCTTCACTGTCCTGATTGTGACAGAGTAAAAGCTTTTCAGACAGTCAGTCCTGAAGTCTGATCCTGCAGGCCAAGCAACATTTCTGTTGTTAATGGCTGTATTGGTCAGGACGAGCGAGGTTATGCTGTGGTAACAAGCAGCTCCCAAGTCTCAGTGGCTTTTAAGCCTTAAAAGAACAAAGGATGATTAATCACTTTTTAGATACAGCACCAAAGGCACAACCCATCAAAGAAAGAATAGATAAGCTGGACTTCATTAAAACTCCTGCTCTACAAAGGATACTATCAACAGAATGAGAAGACAAGCCGATTAGGAGAAAATGTTGGCAACAGAAATATCTGGAAAAGGACTATAATACAACAACTCCTAAAACTCAACAATAAGAAAATGACCCAATTTTAAAAATGGACAAAAGAGCCCTAACCAGTTTGGCTCAGTGGATAGAGCGTCGGCCTGCGGACTGAAGGGTCCCAGGTTCGATTCTGGTCAAGGGCATGTACCTTGGTTGCGGGCACATCCCCAGTAGGGGGTGTGCAGGAGGCAGCTGATCGATATTTCTTTCTCTTCGATGTTTCTAACTCTCTATCCCTCTCTTTTCCTCTCTGTAAAAAATCAATAAAATATATTTTTTAAAATGGACAAAAGATCTGAACAGACACCTCACCAAAGACTTACAGGTGGAAAATAAGTACATGGAAGGATGCTCAATCGTGCACCATGAGGGGACTGCGGGTTAACACAGCGGCGAGAGCCCACTACACACCCATTGGAACAGCTGAAACCAGGCACAGTAACAGCAAATGGTGGGAGTGGGCACGGAGCCTCACTCTCTGCTGCTGGGAGTGCAGGTCAGCCACTCTGGACGCATTTTGGCAAAGTTGTGGGTTGAATGCTCGTGTTCCCCTAAAGTTCACATGTTGAAGCCTCAACCCCGATGCGACTCTACTAGCATTCGGAGATGGGGCTTTGTGGAGGGAATTCAGGCTAAACAAGGTCTTCAGGGTGGGGCCCTGGCTGGATAGACTCATAGGCTCCTAAAACAAGACACCAGCGAACACACTCTCTTTCTCTCCTATTCCTGTCTCTACTCCTCCCCTCTGTCTCTCCTCTCTCTCCACCCCCGTGAAGCCACAGCGAGCCGTGTGCTCCAGACTGTGAAGAAGGAACTGCTAATTCCAGCGCCCAACCTGGGGCCTTTGTTTAAGGCAGCCACACCTCCCCAAAGCAGGCAGTTTCTCGCCAAGCTAAACGCAATCTTACCATACAACCCAGCAGCCACACTGTGTGGTATTTACCCAAATGAGTTGAAAACGTATGTCCACACAAAAACCTGCACATGGATGTGCATAGCAGCTTTATTCATAATCGCCACAACATGGAAGCAGCCTGGCCGGCCTGGCTCAGTGGTCAAGCATCGACCCATGAACCTGTTAACGTAAAAAAAACCATTCAAACCTGTAAAGAATTTTTGTGAGTTTATTTGAGCCAAACTGTCGACATATGCCGGGAAGCAGAACATCAACGAATTGAGATAATGCTCCGGAGAATGGTGGGTTACATCTGTATTTATACATTGCCATCAAAGGAGGGACATAGGTGGGTTACATGAAATTCATTGGTGACGGATTAAGGAGGTGGGATAAAGCAAAGCAGTGGGAAACCCCTGGGATTGGATAAAAAGTAAAATGATGGACACATACTTAGGTGGGTGCAGGAACAATTAACATGATAATGAAGGAATTTGTGGTCTCTGACCTGGCACCCACCACATTTGGTTGTGCCCCAGGGGCTCCAGATAAAGGGAAGTTACAGTTACCCAGACATTTCAAGGGTATGTTATCTTAGATGCAAAAAGACAGATAGGCTCAGTTAAGGTAAAGGTTGACCTTGTCAGGGAACATACAGGCTTAGGAGGTGACTACTCACCATCACTGCTTTTAGTTAAAGTTTCATTTCAGACCATCCTTTGTGGTTACTTTAGGTCTGAGTTTGCAAGACCGCCATGCAGGCCGCCCCTGAGCTTGTCAGGTCAGCATGTGGCCCCTTTTGTCCACAAACCAGGCAGCCACAGTTGGATTCCCGTCAGAGAACATGCCCTGGTTGTGGGCTCGATCCCCAGTGGGGGGCGTGCAGGAGGCAGCCGATCAATGATTCTCTCGCATCATTGATGTTTCTATCTCTCCCTCTCCCTCTCCCTCTCCCTCTCCCTTCCTCTCTGAAACCAATAAAAATACATTAAAACAAAACAAACCATGGAAGCAATTAAGATGTCCTTCAGCAGGTAAATGGATAAATAAACTGGTACCTCCAGACAATGGGATGTTACTCAGCACTACAAACGGATGAGCTGCCAAGCCCTGAAGAGACAGGAGGGACCTTCGCTGCAGATCCCTGAGGGAAGGAGCCAGTGAAAGGCTGTTCCTGTGTGAGTCCAACCAGAGGCCGAGTGGAGACGGCCACGCTGTGGGAGCGAGGTCAGTGGCTGACCAATCAAAGGGACTCTATTTTGACCAACCAAGAGAGTGCCTTTTGGGCCAATCAAACTTTGAAGATTCAGAACCCTTATTTGCATGAGGAGGGACCAATCAGGGGCCAGGGGCAGGGGCTTCTGTCTTTATAAGCCAGCTCCCCTTGGGCTCTGGGAAGGCACTTTCCTTTTCCACCAGAGACTGAAGGCTGCATCTCCCTGGCTGAGGAGACACTGCAGAGTAGAGCAGACCAGTTCAGTGCAGACCAGCAGGAGAGGCAGCGCCGAAGAGCGGAGGGGCCTGGCCCAGGCTGCCTCATGGCCCTGAATTGGTGCCAACGACCATCAGTTGATATTTCTTATAAGCTACTGGCATGAAGGTAGGTAAGAAAGAGATTTTTTTAAAAAAAGACACCAGGCCCAGCTGGTGTGGCTCAGTGATTGAGTGTTGACCCATGGAACAAGAAGTCACCAGTGTCAGGGCACAGGCCCAAATTATGGGCTCAGTCCCCTTGGGGTGGGGGTGGGGGCATGCGGGAGGCAGCTGATCAATGATTCTCATCATTGATTATTTTGTTTAATCCTCATTGGAAGATATTTTCCCAATGATTTTCGGGGAGAATGGAAGAAAGAGGGAGAGACAGAGAAATAGCGATGAGAGAAACACATCGATTGGTTGCCTCCTGCACTGCCAGGACAAGGGCCTGGTGTCCGGGGAGGAGCCTGCAACCGTGGTACATGCCCCTGACTGGAATCGAACCCAGGAACCTTCAGTCTGCAGGCTGATGCTCTATCCACTCAGCCAAACCAGCCAGGGCCGTCACTGATGTTTCTATCTCTCTCCTCCCTTCCTCTCTGAAATCAATAAAAACATTTTTTAAAAAGAAGAAAATACAAGAATCAGGCTAATGGCTAACTCCACTTAGTGTCTTAATTATTCTCCAAACTAATATCATCAGAAGGATCTCTAAGAAATGGGCAACAATGACCGCTACATCTAAAGCTTCAGTCTCGCCAAAACCGGTTTGGCTCAATGGATAGAGCGTCGGTCTGCGGACTGAAGGGTCCCAGGTTCGATTCCGGTCAAGGGCATGTACATTGGCTGCGGGCACGTCCCTGGTAGGGGGTGTGCAAGAGGCAGCTGGTCGATGATTCTCTGTCATCGATGTTTCTAGCTCTCTATCCCTTTCCCTTCCTCTCTATAAAAAATCAATAAAATATATTTAAAAAAAATAAAAATAAAGCTTCAGTCTTAAGTTCCCTTTCACGTGGGTCTTTTCAGAGTAGAGAGAGGGTGCAGCATCTAATAACTTGTAGCATCCTTTGCAGCCTTTCTTCCCAAGCAGTTGCCAATGTCCACATTTCATGTCTCCTGTAGAGTATGCCTTGACCCAGCCCCAGTCCAAGCCCCTGGAAGTTCTTTACTCTGTCCTGTGTTGGGGTGAACCTCCTGGTAGAAGGGAAGGGAATTTGGCACTAGGGTTGAGAGTCAAGTTACCAAGGTTCTTTGCTAGTACTTCTGAGACAATTTGAGAATCACCTGAATCTTCTTTTTTTAAAAATCCTACCTCGCCGAAACTGGTTTGGCTCAGTGAATAGAGCATCAGCCTGCAGACTGAAAGGTCCCAGGTTCAATTCCAGTCAAGGGCATGTACCTTGGTTGCGGGCACATCCCCAGTAGGGGGTGTGCAGGAGGCAGCTGATCGATGTCTCTCTCTCATCGATGTTTCTAACTCTCTATCTCTCTCCCTTCCTCTCTGTAAAAAAATCAATAAAATATATTTTAAAAAATCCTACCTCAAGGATATGTTTTTTATTTTATTTATATTTATATATTTTTTGGGGGGTATGTTTTTTATTTACTTTATTTTTTTAATCCTCACCAAAGGAGTCAGGATATTGTTCCCTGATGTTCCACATGCGCCCCCTGTTGGTCAGCACATGTCATAGTGACTGATTGTTCAGTTCAGTCTATTTGCATATTAGGGTTTTATATAGATAGACTAGAGGCCCAGTGCACAAAATTTGTGCACGGGGCGGGGGGGCGCGGAGGGTGTCCCTCAGCCCAGCCTGCACCCTCTCCAATCTGGGACCCCTCAAAGGATGTCTGACTGCCTGTTTAGACCCGATCCCGCAACAGGCAGTGGGACATCCTTCTCACAATCCAGGACTGCTGGCTCCCAAGTGCTTGCCTGCCTACCTTCCTGATTGCCCCTAACCACTTCTGCCTGCCAGGCTGATCACCCCCTAACCACTGCCAGCCTGATTAATGCCTAATTGCTCCCCTGCCAGCCTGTTTGCCCCTAACTGCCCTCCCCTGCAGCCCTGGTCACCCCTAACTGCCCTCCCCTGCAGGCTTGATTGCCCCCAACTGCCCTCCTTTGCAGGCCTGGTCCCTCCCAACTGCCCTCCCCTGCTGGCTATCTTGTGGTGGCCATCTTGTGTCCACATGGGGGCAGCCATCTTTGACCACATGGGGGCAGCCATCTTGTGTGTTGGAGTGATGGTCGATTTGCATATTACTCTTTTATTAGATAGGCTAGAGGCCTGGTGCACGGGTGGGGGTCAGCTGGTTTGCCCTGAAGGGTGTCCCAGATCAGGGTGGGGGTTCCCTTGGGGCATGAGGCAGCCTGAGCAAGGGGCCTGTGGTGGTTTTCAGGCCGGCTACGCCTCCCGCCGACCCAAGCGGAGGCCCTGGTATCTGGGATTTATGTATCTTCTATAATTGAAACTTTGTAGCCTTGAGTGGAGGCCTGGGCTGGCCAGGGTGTGAGGAAAGCTTGGCTTCCTCCATCGCCGGGGGCAACCCAAGCCTCCTGTTCACTCCGTGGCTACAGCCATGTTGGTTGGGTTAATTTGCATACTCACTCCTGATTGGCTGGTGGGCGTAGCTTGTTTAGTGTAGCAAAGTGATAGTTAATTTGCATATTACTCTTTTATTAGATAGGATTGCCAGACTGTTTTCCAAAGTGCTGGTGCCATTTTCATCCTCACAGCAAAGCATGAGGGTGCCTGCTGTTCATTCTTCACAGTGCTTGGTGTACCCACTTTCTGCACTGTGGGGTGCAGTAGTATTCCATGATCTCCCTAGTGACTAATGATGTGGGCCTCTTCCCCAGGCTTGCTGACCCTCTCCCCATTTTGATTGGGGTTTGGCTGCTTATCATCCAGTGGTAAGAGTCCTGGGTTTGTTTTACTATCACAGTATGCAGGGGGCACAGAGCAGAATCACTCAGGACACGAGAGGAGAGGCGCTGGCTGCCACCATTACCATTTGTCACCCACCTCTCAGGCCCTCTGCACAGTGGACCTTTTTAACGTAAAAAGTTGTTCAGGCTTTCTTGGTCTTAAGTAACATTCAAGGCCACTCGCCTGCTTGGCAACTGTGCACAGCTCGTCTCTCTTCTCCCCTCCTTCTCCCTTCCCGCACCTTCCCCCCTCTCCCCCCCACCCCCCCACCCTCGGCCGCAGCCTCCTCTTCGCCTTCGAAGGGGCATCTGCAAGTTCCCGGTTAGGACACGTCGCCCGAGTCACCTGGGTCTGACGGGAGTCCCCATCACTGCAGCCAGCACCGGAGCCCACACTGCCGCAGCACAGCTGAACCTCGGCCCCACCTTGGGACCTCTGTGCATGCTGGTCCCTCTGCTCCCAATGCTCTTCCCATGACTGTGTCCCCCCTTCCCTCGGGCCTGCTGAGAGGCCCCTCCCCACCACCCTGCCTCAGCTCGCTCTTCCTCCCAGCACACGCCTGGCGTCGCTGTGATTGCCATTGCTCACCTGTGCGTTGTCCACCTCCCCCGGAAGGAAGGTGCCTGAGGAGGGGCTAGCTCACGCTGTCTCCCCAGGGCCTGCGCACACCCAGCCCTCGTAGATGTGTGCTGAGTGGAGAGCTTTGCTGCCACAGGCCTCACAGGAGGACATGAAGTGGCGAGTGGGGTTGCCTTTGTAGCCTGCTGTTTACAGAGAGGGAATGGAGGCTCAGAAAAGGCAGTGACCACCCCGGGCCACAGTCAGAGGGGTGGCACCTGAGCACACCCTCCTCCCCAGGCACCTCCTCCACACCTGCCTGGGGCAGCGTCCACAGAGCCACCCACAACATGGGCACACCCGGCCTCATGCATGCGAGAACTCTATTCCCACGCCCACACACAGGCCACAGCCTTGCACACTCAGGGATTCCACATGCACACGGGCGCATGGCCGTGCACATTCAGGAATTTCATGCTCAAACCACACACACGCCAGTGCACCCCCGGCAGCAGGCCTAGGTGACTGATGCTCCCAGGACCCCAATGGACTGTCGCCACGACAACAGACAGCTTCTCCATCTCGGGCCGTGCCCAGCAGCCAGGGGAAGGGTTTGAACTGGGGTGTATACCACAGCTGCGGAAGCTGCTTCCTGGCAGAGAGCCTGGGCCTCCTCACAGCCCCCCAGTGCCATCCCCTCATGGGCACAAGCAGACGTTTCTAGACATGAGGACATGCCTGTCATCACCCACAGGGAGGTAGCTCCCACTCTTGCCAGGCACCGGCGTGCACCCAGCACGGGCACACATGCTTTCTCCCCTGATCCTTACGATGTCCTCACCAGATGAGGGCTGCCAGGGAACCCATTTTGCAGTTGGTGAAACTGAGGCTCAGAGAGAGTAAGTCTGTTGCTCGGAGTCACACAGCGAGTCATCAGCAGGGATGAAATGTGAACCCAGGTCTGCGGGACACGCAGGGTTTTCTTTGCACAGCGTTGGGCACGGAGGACTTCTTTAGGAACAGCCTGGCCACCCACTCACCTGGTCTTTCTGCCAACCCTCTCCAGACAGGAGCAATCAATTATCAGCTCTCGCTCATGCCCGCGTTGGTTCTGTCCTTGTGGAGTTCCTGTATGGGGTAGTGAGAGCCCCATCGTGAGTGGCATTCAAGCAGAGACTATCAGCTGCTGTGGAGAAAGCTCATAAGGGTGTTAGGGGGCAAGGGGTTGGATGAGATGGTCTCACATTAGTCTCTGAGTTGCAAATGACCAAAAAATTATTGGTGAACATAACTGGGAAATAACCAGCTTCGGGAGCAGCCGGTTCAGCTCTCAGCACCACCCAGAACCTTCCTCAGGGCCTCCCTTTCCTCTGTGTTCACATTATTCTCAGATCAGCTTCACCTGACTGGGGTCGCTCCCACAGCCCAGAGTAACTTAGAGAAATCATGCAGTGGCCTCTGAGGCTGTTACAATCTCCACCTCCTGAGTGGGCAAACTGAGTCACAAAGGAGCGAGGTGTCGGGTCCGAGGCGGGGTGGAGTCCCACAGCCCCGGACAAGCCGAGCTCGGGAGGCTTCGCCTCTTCTCCCAAAGCCGCTTCCCCTGAGGATGCTGACGAGGGCACAGGTGACCACTCAGCCACCACCACTGGCCAGTACCTGCTCTGCCTAGCAGCCCTGGGGTTACTATGGCAACCGAGCCAGACGCAGCCACTACCTTGTGGAGTTCGAAGGTTCTGGCTGCCCCAAGTGGCCTTCAGCAAGTCACTCCCTGTGTCTGGTCCTAGCATTCCCATCTGTAAAATGGCAGCTCCCCCGTTCAGAAGTGTAGCACTCACGTAGCACTTCTGTGGTGTCCCACGCATGGCTACTGAAAACTTGAAACGGGGTTATTGTGACTAAGGAACTACATAAAAACATTTTTATTTCATTCAATTTGAAATTCAAGTAGCCACACGTGGCTAATGATACCTGTATTGAGCAGCGCAACTCTAGGGTCTAAATGAATACCAGAGATTCGTTTGGGTTTTGTTCTGTTTTTGACTCACCCCTGCTGCACCTCAAATTCCAGACAGGCCGACCCCGGCTTTTCCTTATGAAGGGAGTTTTCCTGGTATTTCCCTGAGATGGTCACCTGTCCTGACCTGCTGTCCGGCCAGAGGTGGTGGGTGGCCAGTCTCAAATGGGCCCCAGGACCTTTGCATCACTTTGGACAGAAAAGAGGGGCCCAGTAATGGCTGAGATCCAATGTCCAGCCAGCAAGATGGGGCTTAGAATAGAATGTCAGTGCTTTAAAGAAGATAAGGAAGCACCCTGGGTTTTCAGCGGGTCTGTGCCAGGGCATGCATACGTGCTCCTGCCAGAGGGAAGGCCTGCACACCGGTGACCCCCCCATGTCCATGCACCAGCCCGCCCCACACAGGCACACGTGTGTGCGGAGGCCAGGCAGTTGGCTCCGCCCTGGGGACTGTCCTCCAAGCTGCCAGCATGCCTCAGCGGGCGGCGCCCTCTGTGCCCTCGGGCCTGAGGTCGGCGTAGGGGCCCTGGGACACCAGGCAGAGCGGGCCGGGCAGTCCAGCCCGTCGCCACTCCTGGTGCCCGGGAGCCCGGCCCACGCAGAAGCTCCAGCGGCACACAGACCCCCACTCCCGGACCCCACTCCCCTCCCTGCCTCATCTCCCACATCCCTGGGCCCTGGCCGACCGCCCCAACCCCACCCACGGGGCGAGCGTGGGAGGGAGGCCCAGGGAGGGCCGAGGCTCGGCGGGAGGAGGGGGGGACGGGGTGGGGGGGGAGCCCCGCCCCTGCGGCCGCTGTAGCAGATGTGGGGCTCCGAGCAGCAGACATGGCTCTGGCAGCTCTGGAGGTGAGCAGCCCCAAGTCAGCATCCGGCGCAGGTCAGGCTCAGCGAGAGGCCAGGGGGCCTGCCACCTCTTCCAGGTCTGGTGGCTGCCCCCCTCCACGCTGCCTCCCTCACACACTGCCCCCCACACTGCCCCCCCACACTGCCCCCCCACACTGCCCCCCCACACATTGCCCCCCCACATTGCCCCCCCACGCTGCCTCCCCCCACATTGCCCCCCCACACTGCCTCCTCCCACATTGCCCCCCCACACTGCCTCCTCCCACACTGCCCCCCACACTGCCCCCCCACACTGCCCCCCACACTGCCTCCTCCCACACTGCCCCCCCCACACTGCCCCCCACACTGCCTCCTCCCACACTGCCCCCCCCCACACTGCCCCACCACACTGCCCCCCACACTGCCTCCTCCCACACTGCCCCCCCACACTGCCCCCCCACACTGCCCCCCCACCGCCCCCCCCCCACTGCCCCCCCACTCAGCCCCACACTGCCCCCCCACTGCCCCCACATTGCCCCCCCCACGCTGCCTCCCCCCACACTGCCCCCACACACTGCCCCCACACACACTGCCCCCCCACACTGCCTCCTCCCATACTGCCCCCCCACACTGCCCCCCACACTGCCTCCTCCCACACTGCCCCCCCACACTGCCCCCACACACAGCCCCCCCACACTGCCCCCCCCACACTGCCTCCTCCCACACTGCCCCCCCACACTGCCCCCCCACACTGCCTCCTCCCACACTGCCCCCCACTCTGCCCCCCCACACTGCCTCCTCCCACACTGCCCCCACACACAGCCCCCCACACTGCCCCCCACACTGCCTCCTCCCACACTGCCCCCCCACACTGCCCCCCCACACTGCCTCCTCCCACACTGCCCCCACACACAGCCCCCCACACTGCCCCCCACACTGCCTCCTCCCACACTGCCCCCACACACAGCCCCCCACACTGCCCCCCCACACTGCCTCCTCCCACACTGCCCCCACACACAGCCCCCCACACTGCCTCCCCCCACACTGCCCCCCCACACAGCCCCCCCACACTGCCCCCCACACTGCCTCCTCCCACACTGCCCCCCCACACTGCCCCCCCACACAGCCCCCCCACACTGCCCCCCCACACTGCCCCCCCACACTGCCCCCCCCACGCTGCCTCCCCACACGCTGCCTCCCCCCACGCCCCGCCGCCAGGTCACAGGCCCCGTGTGAGTCCGGTCACTGAGGCGGGGCGGGGGGGGGGGGGGCGGGGGCCAGTCCCCAGCTCAGATCCCTCAGGCACCTGAAAGCCTCCTCTTCGCCCTCGAAGGGGCATCTGCAAGTTCCCGGGTTAGGACACGGTTAGGACAGGTTGCCGGGAGTCACCTGGGTCTGACTGGAGTCCCCATCACTGCAGCCAGCACCGGAGCCAGCCTGCCCTGCGGGCCGAACTGGTGAGCGCGCCTGGAAGGGAGGGTCTCGGAGAAGCCAGGGGGGTGGGGGAGCACCAGGAGGAGCAAGGAGTGAGCGTGGCGAGGTGCTCGGCCGGCCGCGGGGCGCCTGGTTTCATCTTCCCGCAGCGCCCTGACAGGCTGGGACACGGCTCACAGAGGTGACAGCTGGGCAGCGCAGAACAGGTGCTCCGGCTCCAGGACACGGCGGGCGGTGGGCTCCGAGGGGATGCGACCTGCCCCAGACCGCACAGCAGACCCCCCGGAGCCAGGTGTGGATGGGAGGGTTTGGGGAGCGGAGAAGCTGAGCTGAATGGACCAGTGGGGTTCTCTCTGACTTCCAGAAGGAGGTGACGTGGGGTGGGGTCAGTGTCTGCTGCTGGGCAGGTCCCTCCTCTTGGGGCTCCAGGATGTACCCCAACAACAGGCAGTCCCCAGGGAGGTGCTAGTTCTGAAGTGCCCACATTCACCCATCAGGTTTCCTGGGGCTGTCACAGCCGCCTTCTCCTGTTTCCTCAGGGCAGCAGGGTGGGACAGGCGGGGGTCTGCTGGGCTGAGGGTGCCCTCGTGCCTGGCACCGAGGAGGCAGGAGGGCGCCAGGGAGGCCCCAGGAACACATGGCTGGGGTCCGGCCCTGGAGGGCAGGTAGGGCACCAGCCACCCTGCGGGCCTGGGACTGGCCTGGCCCTGAGGGCACGCAGAGATGCCCGTGCCGCACCCTGTGTGCAGACCTGCGTCCCTGCCCAGCAGCAGAGACCCTGACCCGGAGCCTGTACTGGAGCCTCCCAGCAGCACGCAGACCCCACAGAGAGCCGCGGCTCCTGGCTCAGGCAAGCATGTGGCCGGTCCCCCAGGCCAAAAGCTCTGGACTGTCCTGGGCTCCCCTCTTTCTCACCCCAGGCTGCAAGTCCTGTCCATTCTACCTTCGGAGTTTATTTGGGATTGGGAACTTTACATGCCCCATCTGGACGCGTGCAGTGGTCGCCTCGCTGGCCTTCCTGTTCCTGCCCTGAGCTACGTTTGCTCTCTTCACAGCAGCCAGGGATGCTGGGAGGCCTCGGGGAGAGCCCCTCCTCATGCACCCCCACTCAGAATCAAAGCCAGCGTCTAGCTGCGGCCGCCAAGCCCCTCCTCCGCCACAGGCCTCCTCCCTGCCCTGCGCGCTGGCTGTCCCCAGGCCACGCACCTTAGCTCCCGCTCTCCAGAGACCCCCCCCCCCCATGACTGAGCAGCACGTGCCCACGCCCCGCCCTTCCTGGCGCCCTGGCCGGCCCTTTCCGCAGCCCACGCGTTACTGGCTGTTTCTCTCTCCACCCCCACGTGCTGACCCGGCAAGGATGTGGCTGTGCTGCTTTGGTCGCCACCGTGGCGCCGGTGGCCAGCCCAGCACCGGGGGCACCGCAGGCCCTAACGCCGTGGATGAAGGAGGCACATGGACACAGACGCAGATGGACGCTCACGGAGACCGCAGAGACCGGTGACCTGTGCACGCCTGTGCGCACGGGACTGCGAGGCCTCAGCCCACCTGCACCGCCGCACGTGGCACACGGGCACGCAGGCGGCCTTGAGCTGAAGCTGCCCTGGGCCCAGTGAGGCCCTGGACAGCGGGCCGGGGTGCCCGCGTTGGCCGTCTCTGTCCCCACCCAAGACCACCAGGCCCTCCCTCAGCCGGGGCTGCCCAGGCCCGGGGGGCTCCTGGCTAATCCCACCAGTTCCCTGGGAGAGAAAAGACAAGCTTTCTGCAGCCGACCCTCCCCTCCAGGTGCAGAGAAGAGCGTCCCACTCTCCCGCACCCCCGCTGGATCCCAGCCCCTCCCTTCCCCCTCCACCCCACGCAGCACAGCTCCAGAGGCAGGGGCAGCAGCTCAGGTGCACTGCCCACTGAGCAGAGGGTAGACTGAGGCAAAGCAGGCAGATGCGGCCCACTGCCCAGCCCACCCCATCTGACCCTGTCTTGCTTGCGCACTCCCTCCCGCCACACCCCCAGCTTGTTTGGCTGGAGGAGCTTATCACCAATGACTTTATCTTTTATCTCCCCCCACCCCGCCCCCCTCCCACAGCTCAACCTCAGAGCAGAGCAGGCTCCTGTTGCTATGGCGACTGTCCTGGACCTCCCTGACTCCTTCTCCCTCCCTCTTGTCCCCATACTGCCTCTCCCCTCCCTCTGTCCCTTGCTCCCTATATCCCTTCCCTCCCCTTCTTTCCCCATCCCCCATTACCCCCCTCCCTGCAGCCCAGCACCAGCACCCCCACCCAGCCTCCTCCCTTCCTGGTGCTGGACAGAGGCCTGTGCCTCCACCTCCACTTCAGACTGCAGCCCTGCAGACACGGGCCTGCCCAGGGCACGGCCCTCGGGTCCCATGACCTCACTGTATATAAGTCGTTTCCCCTGGACAGAGATAACAGTACCTGCCTTACAGGGCTGGGAGCACCATGGGAGTGTGGGCGCGGAGTGAGGAGCACAGGCTGGGAGCACTCGGGAACCCCAGCACGAGATAAGCCTCTCTCTGCACCCACAGAGCGCGCCTGTGAGCAGCTGTGGATGGAGAGGCCAGAGGAGCGGGGCCAGCTTGGCCCACTGCCTGGCACATCCTAAACTGCATCTCCAGGAAGGACCATAGCCCAGGCCCTGACCCTGGGGTGGGGGTGGGGAGGAGTCGGAGGGGCAGTGTGCCTGCCCCTGTGGAGACTCCCTGGCCACTGCTCCAGCACACGGGCCGTGGACAGCGGTGCCTCATCGGGGTCCAGGTAACCCGGGCCCTCCCTCCCCCACAGAGCCCATGGACTTCCCTCCCACGCCGCCTCTGCCTCCCGCCCACATGCCACCCCATCTCCCTTCCGCCTGGAGCGCATTGCTCCATGCAGTCCGCCAGTCAGCGACCTCCTGAGCAGGAGACTCCATGGACTGACATCGGGGCCAGACCTCCTGGGCTGGAGTCTCAGCTCTCCCACTCGGGGGAGGGGGGGGGCAAAGACCCCCTTCCCTGCCCCAGAACCTGAGCATGTGACCTGAGCTGGCAAAGGGAGGTGCAGGTGTGACTGAGGTGAGGCTCTGGAGATGGGAGGTCAGCCTGGCTGAGCGGGGAGGCCCTCCCTGGAGCACAAGCGTCCTCATGAGAGAGGCAAAGGGAGAGGCACGGGTTCTCCCGGAGCCTCTGAGGAGCCGGCCCGGCCCTGCCCTGCCGGCACTGGGCTTGGCCTCACCCGGAGCCTGGTTCTGCGCGCCTCCGCCAGACCAGCGGTCAGCAACCGGTGGTCCGCGACCTCCTGCTGCTCCGTGAGCGCTGGAAGATTGGCGACTGCGCTCCAGCCCTGTGCTGCTTCCCGCCTCCGGGGTGGTAGTTTGCTAAGGCAGCCACAGGGGGGCGTGGCCACACTCCTAGTGCCTCGCCTCCTCATCTGTAAAATGGGCTGATTGAACACTGCCCTTCCGGGCTCTATGAGGGTTAAGTGAGTTGGTAGGTGCAAAGAGCTTAGAAAAGCAAATTGTGCTGTTCTTAAAAACTACCTGCCACGCTCTAAAGAAGACAGCACTCCGGGCCTCAGGAGCTCACCTGCAGCAAGACAGACTCACAGAGTGACGGCCCAGAAGGCGGCAGGCCGGCGGTGCCTGGGTGCACAGCTGGGAGGGCACTGGGACGGCATTCTGGGGGGGCCCCCTGGAGCTGAGCCTAGAGGGTGGAGGGAGCAGTCAGATAGAGCTTCGGGGAAAGGGGCCTCAAGCAGAGGGAACAGCATGTGGGGATGCTCAGAGGGATGGGACGATTGAGGGGCCTGCAAGTCATTCCGCAGGGACGGAGCAGAGAAGGACGTGTGGGGCTGGGGACGCCCTGGCTAGCCGTGGAGGTGTGGGGGCTAGCCAGGGCGTGACCTTGGGGAAGTGCGTGAGTCACTGTGGGGGATGGGGACCTGAAGGCAAGGAGACCAGTCACCCAGGTGTGATCAGAGAAGACCGAAGGGTAACCGATTTCATGGACGATGCGGGTGAGCAGGGAGAGACCTGGAGTGGGGCAGTTCCCCGAGGTAACAAGAATCCTCACAGCCACGCAATAACAGAGCACTTGGTGCATGCCGCGCTCAGGCGGCCTCGGCCCTCGCTCTGACACTGCGGCTCTCCGCGCCACGCAGAGGGGCCCAGCTCAGACGCTGCGCAGGGTGAGGGGATCACTTTCATACGAACTAAGTGGGAGCCCGTTTGGGGAGCCCTCTTGTAACACTTTTCTATTATTAAAAATAAAGAAAGCACATGTTTTATGAGCAGCTGAGCACATCTCTCCTCACCACTGGTAACAAAGCACCTGCAGGTCTCCAAGGACGGCAGTTCTAACCCTCAGTGAGCTGCGTGTCCTGGCGAGCGCAGTAACGGGGCAAGGCCGGCGAGGGGCAGGGCGGGGGAGGGCCTGGGTCAGGAGCCCCCCTGCATTGCTGAGGCTTTCTTTCTTGAGCTGACAACAGTGGGTTCAGGAGCAATCACTCAATTTATTGTCTTGTACCTTCCTAAATACCTTTAATAGTTTACAATTAAAAATTGGGAGTGACCTCACCGGGTGGTTCAGTTGGTTGGAGCGTCGTCTCATACACCCAAGGGTTTCAGGTTCCATACCTGGTCGGCTGCATACGAGAGGCAGTTAATCGATGTTTCTCTCTCTCACATCAAGGTTTCCCTCCCTCCCTGTAAACACACCCTCCGGTGAGGATGAAAAGGAAATTGGGAGTGACTGGTATGTCCCAGCTCCCCTCTAGAGCTGGTCTGAGGTGCCAAGTCATATTCCTTCCGTGACAGGATTGCCGTCCCAGCCAGCCGCGGCCCCTCGCCACACCCTGCTGTCTGGGTGCCCGCAGCGGGGCGGCTACGCCCTCAGAGTGGTGTACGGCCCTCCTTGAACAGTTCTCACTGTGGGGAAGTTCTTCCTCATGAAGAACGCCCCGAAAGTAGTCAAAATCCTGCTCCAAGTCCTCCCACCGCCTGGGCCACACCATCTGTCCGTCAGCACACGGCTGGGAAGCCTCGGGCCTTCGAAGACAGTGGTCATATTCCTGCGCTCCCCACCCCACTTCTTCTCCGGGTGGAGCAACCTCCGTCCTCTTTGAGACAAGTGACAGGAAACCAACTCACACCGGCTGATGCCAATAGGTGGGTTTACTGATGTGTGTAACGGGAGTCCAGGGGTTCCTTCGCTTCAGGCATAGCTGGGTCCAGGTGCCCAGGGGGTGCCCTGCCCTGCCTTCCTCCCGTCGGCCTTCTTCTCAGGCACACACCCAGTCAGCTTACCACCCCTGGAGGCGCCAGCACACCTCAATGCTTCCAGCAGAACGCCCCGAAAGCGGGGGTCGTGTGTCACCCCTGGACGGGCCGCTGTGGCCAGGCAAACGGAGCACTTAGTTTGGCTAAGCTGGGTCATATGACCATGTCTGCATGTCAGCGGTAAGGTCAGCCCCGGCCGACCCACACGGGCTGGCAGGGAGAAGGAAGGCTCCCGCACTCCTCGAGGTGGTCAGCACCAAGGACCGAGCGAACAGCAGGCGAGGCTCTGAGAGCCCGCAGCGGGGCCAGCGGCGTGTTCTCCCTGATGCGGCTTCGAAAGCGGCCGGTCCCCGCTGACGGCCTGGGCAGCCGAGCATTTGTTACCTCCTTGGAAGGAAACGTGGTTAAAACTCAAGCATATCTGCTACTCTGTGGGCCGCTTGCAAACAGTTCCAACTCCGACATCCCCTGCGTCTCTCGCCGCTGCCACCAGCATCCGTGCTGTCAGGCCCGTCACGCCAGGCGACGGCGAAGGAAATCTCCACGTCCCGCCAAAGTTGTAGAATTTCACGAAGTTGATGAGAGTGATGTTGGAGAAACCCTGAGCTCTGGCACCGAGGCTGGCGGGCGGAAACTGCCTGGCTGGGTCAGCCCGTCTAAATACCACACCCCCACGTGAAGAGGGACACGGTGCCCCCAGGGAAGGGGCTGCGGTGCCGCAGGGGGTGGGGGAGGGGGACTGTGAGCGGTCACTGCCTGGAAGGGCCTGGAGGACACCCGCAGGCAATCCTGTGGGAAAAGCCAGGCCTCCTCAAATGAACTGTTTTGCTTTCTAAGTATTAGCACATTAATCTAAGAATTAGCATATTAACCTATATTTTCTTGAGTGGATGATAAACTAAGAATTTTCATAGTTTTAATTTAATTTTCCCTTTTTTTGAGAGAGAGAGAGAGTGAAAGGGAGGGGAGGGGGAGAGAGAGAGACAGAGAGAGAGAGAGAGAGACAGAGAGAGAGAGAGAGAGACAGAGAAAGAAAGAGACAGACAGAGAGAGAGAGATAGAGAGAGAGAGACAGACAGACAGAGAGAGACACAGAGAGAGATTGGTTTCCTGGACCCAGGCAGAGAATGAACCTGCAACTGAAGTACGTGCGCTTGACCAGGAATCAAACCCGAGACCCTTTGGTGCACAAGCCAACACTCTAACCATTGAGCAAACTGGTCAGGGCTAATTTTATTTTCTAAATATAATTCCAATTAAAGTTCTTTTCTCCAGTTACTAAAAGTCTTGGTTCCCAATTGCAAGAGGGTTTGTAATCACAGTGGCCTTTTCCTTGGGATAATGAGGCCTCAGGGTGGGCCCAGTGTCTGTGTGGCTCAGCAAGCCCATGGGTGCTGTGTGGGTGGGCCTGTGTCACCTTCTTCCTGAGATGCATCTAGAGCAGGGCTTAGCCCCGTATGTGCACGAATGATGGCTCATTCGTGAGTGAGCGAGCGAGCGAGTGGGATGGAAATCTGGCCTGCAGGTCTGGGAGCCTGGAACTGGAGCCCAGCAGGGCTGGCCCCTTCTCCGCTGGAAAGCAGAGCCTTGCAGAAGGCCCAGGGGTCTCATGCTCCGCCCAGCGACCACCGGCCACTCTGAAATGAGCTGCACACCCTTCTCCCTGCCCTGCCTTCCTGCGGCTGGGCGCCAAGCACTGGCAAGGCCTTTGCCATTCGCCTTCGGGTAGGGGTGGTGGGGCCGGATGGGCCCAGTGCACAGCAGCCACCCGGCTCCCGGCACTGAGGGCTTCACGCCTCACCACCAGCCCCAGTGGTGGGCAACCTCCCGTCTTCCTGGAGAATGAGAGGCTCCGAGCGGGCACGGAGCTGCCCGAAGCCGTGCTGTTGGTACAGGGCAGAGCTGGGCGAGGGGTCCCCCTGCTTTTCCATCTCGCTCCCTTCCAAACGGGTCCTCCTGTCTCTGGGACCCTATTTTCCCCTCTGCAAAAGGGAGGTAAGAGATCCAACGCACAGGGCCCAGCACACAGGAAATGTTCAGTAAGCGCTGGCTGTGTGCTCACGGGGAGGCCTGCGGCCCACTCTGCCTGGGCTGGGGAGGGCTGTGTGGGAGCCTGCGCCTCGGCTGTCTTCACCCTCAGGCCGGCAGGACGGCCTAGGACACGCCTGAGCCCTGCTCTGCGTTCCCCGCTCCAGGCCCTCGGCCTCCCAGGCCCGCCTCCCAGCCATGAGTAGGGGATTGAAGTGGGATGTCTACCTAAGGAAGCGGCCCCTTGCATGGTATTGAGTGAGCCAGTAATACATCTATTCCCTCCGGGACAGGACTCTATCCGGAGATAGCGCCCCCCCCCCCCCTTTCCCTGGCTTCCAGTGCCCAGGGTCTCTCCCCCTTGGCAGGAGTCATTGTCTCCTTTTGGCCAAAGAGAAAATCTAGGGGGAGCTCAAGGCCAAGGCCATTCAGATGCAGAACTGGGCCATGACCCTGGGGAGAGGGGAGAACAGCTGGGTGGTTTAAATGTGGGTAAAGAACAATGGGTCACAGTGGTGGGGCCCCTAGAATTTAGAGTCCTTAAAGGCATTTCCACTCCAAAATCTTCAAACACTCTGCTCTTTCCCCACCAGTAGCCCTCACTGTGATCTTTGGAAACATTTTCGAATCCGAAATGGAACGGGCTGGATGTTAATGTCTTCACTTACTGGGCACCTGGCACCTTGCTGGACGCTGAGGAATCAGCAGAAGTAAGTGGTTCCTGCTGTCACAGAGCTGGTGTCCTGGTGGAGAGAGACCACAACAAACCAGTGCTTATGTGTGGAAAGATAAACTGCTGGGAGAGAGGAGTGCAGGGAGAAAACCAGCGGGTGAGGTGACAGCAGGTAAAGTGAGCGGCCACTCAGCTGGGAGTGTGAGTAGGAGGCCTCTCCGAGCAGGGAACGGAATAGCAGGAAGGCACTGTGGAGGGTAGAGCGACAGGAAGAGCATCTCTGGCAGAGCAAGTGCAAAGGCCCTGAGGCAGAAGAGAGCTTGGTGGGCATGAGCAAGGGGACGCGTGGTGGGCATGCTGAAGGCAGCGCCGCACAGAGGACCAGGCTCTCCGGGGCTATAGAGGGTCTGGGGAGAAGTGCGGGTGCAATCCTAGTGCCACTGGGAAGGAAGCCGTGGGCAGATGACCTTAATGTTGAATGAATGAGTGCATGAACCCGTTAACTTAGAGACTCCCCGACAGTTGTCACTCCAAGGCTTCCACTCACCGGAACGCAGGCTGAAAGCCAGCAGCCCTGCTCAGGAAGGCACCGCCCCACCCCCACCCCCGCCGCCAGCCTCTGCGTTCTGTTGGTGTTGTGGAGGTGGTCAGGGTGTCAGAGCTCCCAGGTGCTGTGGGGACTAGTGAGTTCCTGTATCAAACCTCTGTTTCCTCATCTGTAAAATAAGGCAGTGGGGTTGCAAGGACAGTGCCCTTTTATCTTGGGGGGGACCAGATGACTGTACCCCTTTCTATGCATCTCATTTGATCCTGTCGCCCCTCTGTAGGCAGACTAATCCCGTTTTGCTCCTGAGGAAACTGAAGTGCAGAGGGCTAAAGTCCCCTGTCTCAGAGCCCTTCCCACCAGCCCAGGGGTCGGGGCAGGCGAGACGGGAGCTGGGTCAAGGTGAACTGTGTTGCCTCAATGTAGCTTAAGCACAGGTTCTGGGGGAGACAGACTTGGTTTCTAAATCTTTGGGCAAACCACTTAACTTGCTGAGACTCCGTTTCGCTGTCTGTGATGAGTGGGAATGACAGTGGTTCCCACTCCCTGGGTGCCGAGAGGACTGATGAGGTCGGTGTGGGGAGCAGTAGCCAGGGCCTGGTATGCAGTGAGTGCTGTTGGCATTTTAGGTCAAATGCTAGATGTGTGGGGAGGGTCCCTTTCACCCGTCCTGAGGCCTCCTCGCCCCCAGCGTGGCTCAGGCTCCTGCCTCCCTGCCTTAACCTGCTGCTGCGAGAACCCAGCGGAAGGCCACGGGCCGGGAACAGCAGTGAGCAGCAAGAAGAGGAGGACCCTGGGGGCCGTTTCTGAGCACCTACTGTGTGCCGGATGCCTTCCGCGTATGTTATTCTCCTAGGGCCACAGTAACAACAGACCACAAGTCTAATGTTCTAAAAACAACATACTGGTGGGGCCAGGTGGGAGCCTGGCCTCGAGGACAGGCCAGAGGCTGGGAGCACCTGAGAGCAGGGTGTCGGTCCAAATCCTCTGCTCGAGGTTGCAGCGGTCACCCCAACCTCGTCCTGCGGCGTCCCCAAGCCTGAGACGTGCATGCAAGTTTTGAGGGCTCCACTGGGACCCCACCACCAAGCCTCCCTCCCCCAAGGCGCACGGGCGGGCGGGCGCGCAGTGGGCACGCGGGCCGCCAGGGGGTGCTGTCGGGGCGCGCACGGCCCTGCGGGCGCCGGGGCGCGGGCGAGCGCAGCCAGGCCGCCCGGGAACTTTTTCCTCCCGCTCCCCCTGCGGCCCCCACGCCGAGCCGCTCCCGCCTCTGTGCACAGGGGAGAGCGTTTCCCGCGGTCACAGGCAGCCCGTCCGGGTGCGCGGCCAGGGCCGGGTCCCGGTGCCGCCCCGCCCGCGGCTGGGCCGGGAGAGGCGGACTGGAGCGCGGGCGGCGCGGCCGGGAGGCGAGCGGAGCAGGCCGCCCACTGCGGCCCGAGCGCCGGCGCGAGGAGGGGGCGCGCGGCCCCCCTCCTTCCTGCCCGCGCGCGGCGGGCGGCGGCCGACCCGGACCCCATGGCTTCCCGGGCCTCGGGGCCGCGAAGCCGCAGCGCCAGGCCCAGGGCCCCCGAGTGAGCGGCGCGAGGTGAGCACCGAGCGCGGGCGGCGGGGGCGGCGCGGGCGGCGGGGCGAGGCCGGGAGGAGGGGAGGGGGCCCGCGCGCAGGAGCCCGGCCCCTGCTTTGTGTGGCGTGGGGGGCGCGGGTCACAGATGGCCGAGTGGGAGTGCCAGGTGGGGCGCCTGCGCCGCGGAGCGGGGCTCAGGGAATGCGCGCGGCCGGCGGGGGTCGGGTCGGCCGTGGACCCTGGAAGCGCGGGTCGCGTGTGTGGCCGGAGGCCCTGCGCGCTCGGGCGCCGTGTGTGTGCGGGCGTGGGGTGGGGGCGCGGGGCGCTCTGTGGGCCGGAGCGGACCTTTGTGCGCGCGCCCCGTGGGGGGCGGGAGGCCGGCGCCTCCGCGTGGGACTCGGGGCGGCGGGGGCCGCAGCTCGGAAGCCAGGGACGCGCGGGGCGGGCGGGCCCGCGTGGGCGACGGGGCTCCAGGGCTCAACGCCCCCTCCACCCGGGCAGGGCGCCGGGCCTGCGCAGGCCGCGACCCGGAGAAGCTGCCCCGAGGCCGGGCGCCCCGACGCGGCCAGGCCAGGCTCGGGCCCTTCGGAGGTGGCGTTACGTCCGGGCTCCAGACACACGAGCCCGTGTCCCCCGACAGCGGCGCGCGGCCAGGTCCACGGCCCCCGCGCAGGGGCAACCGGGGGCCGGGGAGACCAACGTCCCCCGAGCGCGGGGGGCGAGGGATGGCAGGACACGGGGTGACAATCGGAGCCTTGGTCGCGTCGGAGCCGCCAGGCCCGAGGCCGCGGGGCCCGTGGTCCTCCTTCCGTCCGGGCCGGGCCGGAGCGGGCCTCCTCCCGGGAAGCCGGGGCGGGGGCGCGGGGGCCGCGGCTCAGAACGGACCGGCGGGTAACAATGCGCGTCGGGGGCGGGGGAAGGGCGACCGCGCTGAATGGCGGCCCTGCCGGAGCCTCCGCGCCGCGCTCTGCCCGCAGCTCCTTCGCTGGTCTCCGCAGCTCCGCTTCCAGGACCCACGCGGGACCGCGCGCCTCCCGCACCGGAGCGCACCCCCGCCCCGTTTCTCCCAACGCCGCGCCGGGTGGAGGACTCCAGGGCGTTACATCTGGTTGCAATCCAGTTCCCAAGCCTCGGCGGGCTGCTCAGACCCGCGCTGACGTCAGAGCAGGGGAATTACTTCTTTTTATTTTATCTTCTTAGATGTCTGCTGCCCTGGGCGGGGCGGGGGTAGGCCGGCTCTGCTGTGGAGGCGCCGGCCCGGGGAGCGGGGCGGGGGCGGGGGACGGGGGGCGGCTCTGCTCCTCGTCCCGCACCGGCCCCTGAGGTCAGGCTCACCCTGGGTGGGGACCGCCTTCGCTGCAGACAGTGGGGCCTCCCCCGACTGGCCACACGGCCGCGTTTCCACGGCTTCCCGGGACTGGCCCTCCTCCTCGGGAAGCTGGGAAAGAACCTTCTCGTTTCCACCCGCCCCGTGACCACGAGGGCCCCGGAGCTTCCAGGAGGACGCCCTCAAGTGCAAAGAGAAGGGCCATTTGTGTGGCAGAGAGCAGAGACATTCTGGTCTGGAGGAGATTCAACCCCAAAATTCTGGCTAAGGCTCTCAAAAGCAAGGGCCGTGGAGGGAAAGGAAGGATTCCAAGGGGCGACCGGAAGCTGACTGGGGAGTGGGCCCAACAGGACAATTCCAACAGCCAGGCACCCGGACTTCCTACTCAGCAGCCACTCAACCTCCACACCCCCTGGACCCAGAGGCCCTTGCAGGCCGGACCCTCGTCTGATCCCTCTTTAGACTAAGAAGCTGCACAGTGGCTTTCACGTTCTTGCCAGTGACGTGTGGTGAGAAACACACGGAGGCCGCAGCGTTGTTCTCCCGCACACGGCCGCAGTGAGGCTTGGGAAATAACGCCTGCTTCTACTTCCTCTCGACCTGGTGCTTTATACTCTAGTCTCTCTAATTGTTTTTAAATTGCTGGTGGCAACTCACTAACTTGATTTTACAATCCACTAATGGGTCATACCCAGGGTTTGAAAATATTTATAAAATATTATTCTCTTGGGATGACAGATTATATAGATTTCAAGTTACATTTCTGTGATACATCATCTGTGCACTCATTGTGCATCCCCAGAGTCAAGTCACCTTCTGTTAACATATATTTGACCCCCTTTACCCTTTACTACCCTTAACTCCTCGAATTTTCTCCTTTTTAATTACTCACACAGCACATGGATTTTTCTTGTTGTTGCAAAAAATGCAAAAAAACCCAGAGTAGAGTAAACGTGCCCGCCGCACCCCTCACAGGTACCAGTTAACAGTGGGAGTACATCCTCCCAGACCATGTGCTCCTCACGTGTGCATCTGCCACACACACAAACCCTTCGTCTGCTTCCCCCAGGGCGAGCAGCCTCAGGCTCCTGTTCTGCAGCGTCCCTTTTCCCTTCCGGTTGTCCCTGTGAGGCCGCAGGGGGCGGTGCTTCGGGAAGGCTTCGGGTTGGCCTGGCCCCACTGCACCCTGGATGAGCTATTGCCTCTCCGTGCCTCAGTGTCCCTGTCTGCACAAGGGGAGTGAGAACTGTCCTGGCCTCACAGGACTACAGTGAAGAGTTAATGAGTTCCTTACTATCGACTATGGAGCAGCACTTGTCCCTGTAAATGCCAGTTGCACCACCATCATTACTACTTTGTTTCCATGGCAGCTATTGCTTTAGTAGCTGCCTGTGGCTGGGGCATGGCTGCTCCCTCCCCGCCTTCTGACGTGGGCTCTGCGGGGAGGAGGAGGTGGGCGCCGTGTGCACAGAGCCGGGCTCCTGGAGGCGAGGCGCGGGGCGCGCTGGCCCCACGGGAACCAACATCTTCCAGGACCCACTGTGTTGAAGGCCTTGGCTTACTGCAGCTGCCCCCAGGCGGTCACACAGCCCAACAGGTGGGTGAGAGCCGGCTCATACCCGCCGGGCAGCACTGTCGTGGGAGCCCGCAGCAGGGCTTTGTGCGGGGAGCAGGCCCTGTGACAGCGCCCTGCGGGCAGTGATGGGGATGAGGAGGGCCAGAGCGGAGACAGCATCTTGGTAAGCCTTGCCCAAGGGAGGAAGCGCAGAGGGAGATGGTGGATGATCCTGTCCCAGGTGGGCGGGACAGACAACCTGAGCGTCAGGATTCAGGAGCAAGTGTGCCCAGTCATGGCCAGAGTGGGGGCTTCGTGGAGGTGGGGGCTTCGTGGAAGAAAGGGCTTGGAGCAGGGCTTTAAGCACAGGTGGGTAAGAATGAGGGGTATTCCTGGCAGAGGGAACACACACATGTCTTTGGAGGCTGAAACGGACGTGACCTCTACGGTGGCCAAGAGGGGTGGAATGGCGCAGAGGGAATGGCTGCAGAAAAGGCTGGGCTGTTGCTGGGCCTCCTCGCTGGCCTCCCTGCCTCACAGCTGTCCCCTCCCAGTGTGGGCCATACCACCAGCCTGGTCTTCCTCAGCACAGCAGATGCTTCCAGTGGCCTCCCCCGGTCCAGAGTCTCCCCCGGCCGCAGGGCCGCCCCTCCCTCCAGCCACAGCACAGCCCTCCTTCCCAGGTCGCCATGTGCACCCTCTGGCCTGCTTCTTCCTCTGAGATGCCCTCCACCTTCCTCCCTTCCTCCCAAGGCAAAACCGAAGCCTCATCTCCCTCTTCTCTGATGGTTGAGCCAGCGGGAGCGGGAGTCGAGGTAGAAGAGGGAGAGGGAGAGAGACAGGCAGAGATATGGGGTGGGGGGAGAGATGAGAGAGTGAGGAGATGCTCTTGTTGCTGAATGGTGTGCTTAGAATCAGGAAGGAATTATCCAGGAGAACTGGGAGTTCTCGTGACCCTGGACAGTCATTGGTTCACGCGTTTGTCTGACTGTCCCTCCACTCAGCAGACAGGCCTCGGTGTTTGCTCCCAGCCCTGTGCGCGCACCTTCCAGCCTGTGGGCCAGGCGGACAGTGAACATACAGTTTCTGCACAAAGTTGTCGTGCTCAGGAGAGAAGGAGGGAGCAGATGCGCAGGGCCAGTGTGTGTGTGTATTGGGGGGATGGTGGGCATCTCCCCTCTCCTCTTAGGCCTGAGTGTTACCTGTAACTTGGGGAGGGTGGACTGTTGGGGCTGAGGAAGTAGGGGACCGGTGGGGAGGGCTGACGGGGCAGGGCAGGGGCTTGCTCAGGGTGTTGGACAGGCCCCAGCGTGGGTCCCCAGAGAAGACGTGCAGACCTGGCCGAGCTCCTTCCTTGGAGACTGCCTGTGCACCGTGCAGTTTGGTGGGGGAAGCACTAGATTTGGAATCAGGAAGAGGTTTAGTTCCAACTGCTGCTTCAGGCAAGTCACTTCCCTCTCTCAGCATCAGTTTCCTCTCGAGGCCCTGAGCTCGGGGTCTTAAACACAGACATGGGGGTTAGGCCAGCCTTGGTTCAAGTCCAGGCACCTGCTGTCTTCTCTGAAGCTCCATAAGCCACTTTAAAATGGGTGGAACCCCAGGCCCTCCTGGTTACACTCAGTACACGTGGCTGTTACTCTCGTTGCTAAAGGACTTTGCATGAGGAAGAGACTGCTGTTCTTCCGTTCCCCTTCATCCAGGTGGCATCTAAACCTGCGAAGGTAACACTGGCCAAAACAGAGTTTCTTTTCCAGCCAGGTTGAGGCTGATCGATTGAGTGGCTTTTTTTAACACTTAGTAGGGCAGGTAAGAATTATAGTTTTCTGGTCAGAGTTTATTTCTAAAAAGGGGCTTTGCTCCAGCAACTCTTTACTTCCAGGCAGTGAATATGGCAGTATAACCAAAAACTCGTTCGTTCGTTCGTTCATTCATTCATTCACTCTTAAATCACATGCATACCAGGGTGCTGGGAGGACAGCCATGAACACGAAGCATTTCTGATACAGCATAGTGGAGAAGCACATGCATTTTGGAGTTCACCTGCCACGTGCTTTGCCATGTACTAACTTGGGCAAGTTATTTTCTTTGCTCAGTCTATAAAATGGGGAAATGATAGCACCTGCCTCAGTGGGTTGTTGGGAAGGTTAGTGAGTTAATGCAGAGGCAATATTGAAAGCAGGGCCCGGCATGGCAACGGCTTGAGAACGGGCCCTTCTCTTCATTGTTTGCATTCCTGCCCGGAAGAATCGCACAGACCAGCTTGGTGCTGAGGGAGGCCAGTCGCAGCCGGGACTCCTGAGAGGGTGACGCCTGGGAAGGGGGTGGTGGAGCGCCGAGCACCTGTCCGGGCAGGCCAACATCTTGCATCAGCACTCCTCGGCCCTCCTGGCCCTGTCAGACCTATCCCTGGGCACCTGGGAGCTCATGGGTGAGGGTGAGGGCTGCGGTGCGAGGGCCTAATTCTGCCTGGCACCAGGTGGGCTTCGGATCTAAAGAATTTCAGTATCAAATATCGAAGCTGAAAGTGTTTCCTGATTGACATCCTACATTGCCAGCGGCTGCCAGCCCATATCTGGGTGTCCTTAGACATCAGGTACCTCCATCTTTCTTAGCTCTACTTCCTCATTCATCAAATAGTAAGACTAATAGTACCTACTTCATAGTTTTGTTTTTAAAAGGATTCAGTGAGATGGTGCCTCTAATGTACTTAGCTGTACTTGACACATAGCAAAGTGCTTAATAAATATTGCCTATTAGTAATAACAGCCCTCAGAAAACAAAACTTGTAAATGAAAAAACGCCTGAAAGATTTCTTATTGGTGGCTACAGCTCCTTAGAGATGGGAAGTTGTAAAACTTGACTAGCCCTATAGGGCAAAGAATTACTACAATGACAAGAAATATGAGGCTCAGAGAAATTTAGCTACTGTAGCAAAGTCACACAGTAATCCAGGATGGGTTAGGGAAGGGGAACCACACTGGGTTTTAATACTGTGCTTTCTGATGTTTTGATAGTTATTCCTTCATCAAACAGTTATGGACAATCAGTATTGCTATACAGCTGAGGTCATATGGGCCTGTCTTCTGAAAGTTTCTGGTCTGATGAGAAAATGAAATTTATACACTATTATAGTAAGAGGTAAAGAGGTAAAATAAAAATCACCTGTTCTAGAGGGGGGACCAAGATGGCAGTGTAGGTAAACGCAGTACTCACATCCTCCCACAACCACATCAAAATTACAACTAAAATACAGAACAACCATCATTCAGAACCGAACCGTCTGAAATCTGACGGGATGGAAGTCCCGCAACTAGAGAAGGAAAGAAGACAGCTCATGAGATTGGTAGGAGGGGCAGAGGCACAAAGGCAGGAATGGGCTGGTCCGACACCCATGGGTGGTGTTTTTTTATCAGAAGGGATATCTTGGTTTTGGAGGCCACCTGTGAGGAGCAAGGCGTCCCATCCCCACCCCACCAGACCCCTCAGCCCGGGGTTCCAGTGCTGGGAAGAGAAATCCCCGTAACTTCGGACTGTAAAACCCAGCAGGGATGGTGACTGAGGAACACAGACGCTGCCGGAACCCAGGCAGGACTCAAAGGGCCTGCAGACGTGCTTGGACTTGCTGCCTCTGAGCTCCAGCACTGGGGCACCAGCTGGAAGGATCCAGGGAGATACAGGGAGGAACTAAATTGTCTGACATCAAGACAAGAACTTGGGGCAGCTTTCTCCCAGACAAAAGTGCTCCCAGAGATCGTTGTTCTATGCTGAGACCTCCCCTACCACAGAGTGACTGGCAGGCGCCATATCTGAGTCTCATCAACCTGGCCCACAACTTCACGTGGTGCTGGTGATTCCCTGAGACCCTGCCCCACCCAATTTGCAGCCCCACCCAAGCTGTTTGCAGCAGCTTTTCCATATGAATGGCCTGTCCTGGCTCAGGCTTCAGACTTTCCTAAAATCTCTCAAACAAGCAGTAGCTGGACTCAGTGTGCCCCATAACTCTCAGTAAGTGTCCCTAGGCCCATCACTAGCAACAACCTGCCTTAGTTCACAGTTTGGCCTCTCCTGGGCATCGCCAAGCTCAACACAAGTAGTAGCCATCTGCAGGTTGCTCTAGCTTGTGCTGGGTGGCCCCAGGCAGGGCACAGGCAGTGGCTGACTTTGCACCGCCTGGGTGGCCCCAGAGCCAGTGCACCCAGCGGACAGCTTCAGACCACGCCAGGTTACAACTCTACACATCCGTGATCGACACACTCAAGGGGCAGACTTGGTGAGCACCAAAGCCCCACAGAAGCAAGTCCTCCATAGGAGTGTCTCCTGCACAGCAGCTCTCCTACTGTATCCACAGCTGGTCCTCACAGCCAGTTGGTTTGAATGTCAATTCTTCCCAGTGATGCCAACAGCAATCAAGGCTCAACTACAACAGGACAGTACACACAGCCCATACAGAGGTGCACCTAGAGTACCCAGCCACTGGGCCTACAGGACACCTACTACACAAGGCCACTCTACCGATCCCAGGAGACACAGCAGCTCTACCTAATCATAGAAACAAATACAGGGAAGAAGCCAAAATACGGAGGCAAAGGAACATGTCACAAATGAAAGAACAGGAAAAAAAAAAAGAACTAAATGAAATCTAAGCAAGCAAAAACTGCTAGATACAGAGTTCAAAACAATGGTTGTAAGGGTGCTCAAGGAACTTAATGAGAGCTTCAAGGGACTTAGTGATAATTTCAAGGATCTTAGTGAGAACATCAACAACATGAAAAAGGATCAGTCAGATGAAGGATACACTAACTGAAGAATAATTTACAGGGAATCAACAGTAGAGGATGCCGAAAATCAAATCAGCAATTTGGAATATGAGGAAGCAAGCAAACAAAAAAACCCACCCAATCAGAAGAGCAAAAAAGAAAAAAGAATCCAAAAATATGAAGATAGTGTAAGGAGCCTCTGGGACAACTTCAAGCGTACCAACATTCGCATTATGGGGGTGCCAGAGGAGAAGAGAAAGAGCAAGATATTGAAAACCTATATGAAAAAATAATGACAGAAAACTTCCCCTACCTGGTGGAAAAAATAGACTTACAAGTCCAGGAAACTCAGAGAGTCCCAAACAGGAGGAACCCAGAGGCTCACATCAAGACACATCATAATTAAAATGCCAAGGGTTAAAAACAAAGAATCTTAAAAGCAGCAAGAGAGCCTGGCTGGTGTGGCTCAGTGGTTGAGCACTGACCTATGAACCAGGAGGTCACGGTTTGATTCCAGGTCAGGGCACATGCCTGAATTGCGGGCTCGATCCCTTGTGTGGGGTGTGCAGGAGGCAGCTGATCAATGATTCTCTCTCATCATTGATGTTTCTATCTATCCCCCTCCCTTCCTCTTCCTGAAATCAATAACATTTTAAAAAAAATAAAAATAAATAAAAGCAGCAACAAAAAAAGCAGTTATCTACCAGGGAGCACCCTTACGACTGTCAGCTGATTTCTCAATAGAAATTCTGCAGGCCAGAAGGAAGTGGCAAGAAATATTTAAAGTGATGAATAGCAAGTACCTACAATCAAGATTACCCAGCAAACTATCATTTAGAATTGAGGGTCAGATAGAGAGATTCACAGACAAGAAAAAGATAAAGGATTTCATCACACCAAACTAGTATTACATGAAATGTTGAAGGGTCTTAGGAGAACAAAGAAGGAGAAGGATAAAAAAATATGAATAATAAAATGGCAATAGAGATGGTGGTGTCATAAAATGCTTGTACTTGCTGCCTCCCATAACCACATCAAAATTACAACTAAAACACTAGTACAGAACAATCATGCAGAAACACCTGAAAGCTGGCTGAATGGAAGTCCTACAACTATAGAAGTAAAGAAGAAAACACATGGAGACTGGTAGGAGGGGCAGGGGCACTAAATGGGCTGGTCCGACACCCTTCTGTGCTGTTTTTTAATTGGGAGGAAGTTCTTCTCTGCGGAGACCACCCAGGAGGAGCAAGGGGCCCCATCCCCACACTAGCCCCCCAGCACAGGGTTCTAGAGCGGAGAAGAGAAGTCCCCATAACTATAGGCTGTAAAAACCAGTGGGGATTGTGGCTGAGTGACACAGAGACTATGGGAGACCCGGATGTTTTGTTTAAAGAGCTGGCCCACAAAATTATTTGGACTCCCAGCACCAGGTGGCTGTGGTGACCCAGACACATACGGGGAGGAATTGGATTGTCTGGTATCAGGGCAGGAACTTGGGGCGGCTTTCCCCCAGACGGGGGTGTTTGCAAGAGTCATTGTTCCTGTGCTGGGATCTCCCCTATTGTAAGGCTGACTGGCAGCCATACCTGAGTCTCCATCAGCCTGGAGCACACTGTTTGCTCAATTCGGATGATTCCCTGAGGCCCAGCCCTATCCAATTTGCAGGCCCACCCCAGCTGTTTGCATCAGTTTTTCCATATGAATGGCCTGTCCTGGCTCAGGCTTCACACTTTGATAAAATCTCTCAAACAATCTGCAGCTGGTGACGGTGTGCACCAAAGCAATCAATAAAAGGTCCAAAATCTGACCCTAGCACCAGCCTGCATTGCTTCACAGCTGGGCCTCACGTGGGCACCTCCAAGCCCAATACAAATAGCAAATATCAGCTGTCTGCAGATCCCTCTGTAGCTCCTGCCAGGTGGCCCCAGGGAGTGGCTGACTTTGCACCTCTGTGGAGGCCCCAGAGCCAGTGCACCTGGTGGACAGCTCAGACCATAACAAATCCACAACTCCACAAATCCACCGAAGTCCCACTGGTCCAGAGGGGTGTCTCCTGCACAGCAACTCTCCCACTGTAGTTGCAGCTACTCCTCTCAGCCAATTGGCCTGGAGGTCAACTCCTCCCATTGACAGCCAACAGCAATCAAGGCTCAACTACAAGACTGTGCACACAGCCCACAAAGGGGCACACCTAGAGTGCCCAGCTCAGGTGACTCGGGAGGCTGAGCCACTGGGCCCTTTAGGACACCTACTACACAAGGCCACTCTACCAACTCAAGGACACATAGCTCTACCCAATACATAGAAACAAATACAGGGAAGCAGCCAATATTCGGAGACAAAGAAACATGTCAGAAATGAAAGAAATGGAAGGAAGCAAACTGCTGGACACAAAAGTTCAAAACCATGGTTATAAAGGTGTTAATGAGAGCTTCAAGTATCTAAGTGAGAATGTCAAAAACATGAAAAAGAACCTGCCAGAAATATAGCAATTGGAATATGAGGAATCAAAAAACACCCAATCAGAAGAGCAAAAAGAAAAAAACAACACCCAAAATATGAAGATAGTGTAAGGCAAGCATGTCAAACTCACAGCTGGTGGGCCACATGCCTCGTTTGACATGTTAGTTGTAAGGAGCCTCTGGGACAACTTCAAGTGTACCAACATTCGCATTATGGGGGTGCCAGAAGGAGAAGAGAGAGAGCAAGATACTGAAAACCTATTTGAAGAAATAATGACAGAAAACTCCCCCTACCTCGTGAAAGAAATGGACTTACAAGTCCAAGAAGCTCAGAGAGTCCCAAACTAGATGAACTCAGGGGCCCACATCAAGACATATAATAATTAAAATGCCAAGGGTTAAAGACAAAGAATTTTTTAAAAAATTATTTTTTGTATATTTAAAAAAAATCTTTATTGTTGAGAGTATTATAGATGTCTCTCTTTTACCCCTCCATTGCCCCCCTCCACCCAGTTCCCACCCCACCCCAGGCCTTCACAATCCTATTGTTTGTGTCCATAGGTAATGCATATATGCATATAAAATCTTTAATCTCTTCCTGCCTCCCACCCCCATTCCCTCTGAGAATCATTAGTCTGTTCCATTTCCATGCCTCTGATTCTATTTTATTCACCATTTTATTCTGTTTATTAGATTTCTTGTTTATTTTTATTTTTAGATTCAGTTAGTATTTATTGCCTTTTTATTGTTCATATTTTTTATCTCTTTTTTTTTTTTTCCTCTTCTTAAAGAAGACCCTTCAACATGTCATGTAATACTGGTTTGGTGGTGATGAACTCCTTTAGCATTTTCTTGTCTGTGAAGTTCTTTATCTGACCTTCAATTCTGAATGATAGCTTTGCTGGGTAGAGTAATCTGGGATGTAAGTCCTTGCTATTCATCATTTTGAGTATTTCTTGCCACTCCCTTCTGGCCTGCATGGTTTCTGTTGAGAAATCAGCTGAGTTGTATGGGCGCTCCCTTGTAACTAACTGCTTTTCTCTTACTGCTTTTAAGATTCTCTGTCATTAACTGTTAGCATTTTAAGTATTATGTGTCTTGGTGTGGGCCTCTTTGGGTTCATCTTGTTTGGGACTCTCTGCGCTTCCTGGACTTGTAAGTCTATTTCTTTCACCGGGTAGGGGAAGTTTTCTTTCATTATTTCTTCAAATAGGTTTTTAATATCTTGCTCTCTCTCTTCTGCCATCACCATAATGCAAATGTTGGTACCCTTGAAGTTGTCCCAGAGGCTCCTTACACTATGTTCATATTTTTTATTTTTCTCCTGATTGGGTGTTTTTTTATTCCTCACATTCCAAATCAATTTGATTTTCAGAATCCTCTATTCTACAGTATATTATATTTTATTTCAGTCAGTGTATGCTTAATTTCTTGCTGGTTCTTTTTTTTTGGCTTTTTTTTTTTTTTTTTAAACATTTTATTGATTTTTTACAGAGGGGAAGTGAGAGGGATAGAGAGTTAGAAACATCGATGAGAGAGAAACATCAATCAGCTGCCTCCTGCACACCCCCTACCGGGGATGTGCCTGCAACCAAGGTACATGCCCTTGACTGGAATCGAACCCGGGACCCTTCAGTCCGCAGGCCGACGCTCTATCCACTGAACCAAACCCATCAGGGCTTTTTGGCATTCTTACTAAGATCCTTGAAAATCTCACAAAGCATAAAAAAAAAAAATTATCACAAAGCCCCTTGGAGGTCTCAAGAAGATTCTTGAGTAACCTTATAACCGTGATTTTGAACTCTATATCCAGTAGTTTGCTTTCTTCCATTTCTTTCATTTGTGACATGTTTATCTCCACATTTGGGCTGCTTCCACATTTGTTTCTATGTATTGGGTAGAGCTGTTATATGTCTTTGAGTTGGTAGAGTGGCCTTGTATAGTAGGTGTCCTGTAGGGCCCAGTGGCTCAGCCTCCCCAGTCACCTGAGCTGGGCACTCTAGATGCACCCCTGTATGGGCTGTGTGCATAGTCTTGTAGTTGAGCCTTGATTGCTGTTGGCTGTCAGTGGGAGGAGTTGACCTCCAGGCCAATTGACTGTGAGGACCAGCTGCCACTACAGTGGGAGAGCTGCTGTGCAGGAGACACTCCTATGGAGCAGGACTTGCTTCAGTGGGGCTTTGGTGCTCACTGAGTCTGCCCCTTGAGTGTGTTGCTTGTGGATGTGTAGAGTTGTATGGTATGATCTGAGCTGTCCACCAGGTGCACTGGCTCTGGGGTCACCTGGCAGGAGCTACAGAGAGATCTGCAGATTTCTCCTATTTGTATTGGGCTTGGAGTTGCCCAGGTGAGGCCAAGCTGTGGAGTAAGGCAGGCCGGTGCTAGTGCCAGGTCTTGGGCCTTTTATTGATGCGTTTGGGGCACCCTGACCAAGCTGCAGCTTATTTGAGAGATTTTAGCAAAGTGTGAAGCCTGAGCCAGGACAGGCCATTCATAAGTAAAAGCCACTGCACACAGGGTGGGAGGGGCTGCAAATTGGTTGGAGTGGGGGTCTCAGGGAATCACCAGAGTGGAGCAAACAGAAATGGCTGCCAGTCAGCCCTGAGACCAGGAGGTCCCAGCATAGGAACAATGACCTTTGCAAGCACCTCCATCTGGGAGAAAGCTGCCCCAAGTTCCTGCCTCGATGCCAGACAATCCAGTTCCTCCTCATATGTGTCTGGGTCCCCCAGAGCTGCCACCTGGCGGTTGGCACTGGAGCTCAGAGGAAGTGAGTCCAAGTAAGTTCATATGCTGGCCCTTTAAATGAAAAACCTGGGTCTCCAGCAGCCTCTGTGTCACTGAGCCAAAATCCCACTGGTTTTTACAGCCCATAGTTGTGGGGACTTCTCTTCCCAGCTCTGGGACCCTGGACTTGGGGTCTGGGTGGGGCTGGGACCCCTTGCTCCTTCCTCATGGAGGCCTCTGCAGAGACGATCTCCCTCCTGATTAAAAAAAACAGCACACGTGGCTGCCGGACCATCCCGTTCCACGCCTCTGTCCCTCCTACTGTCTTGGTGTGCTTTCTTCTTTCTCTAGTTGTAGGACTGCCACTCAGCCCGCTTTCAGGAGGTTCTGGATGATGGTTGTTCTGTATTTTAGTTGTAATTTTGATGTGGTTGTGGGAGGCAGTGAGTATAGGCATTTACCTATGCCACCATCTTGGTTCTCCCAAAGGGAGAATCTTAAAAGCAGCAAGAAAAAAGCAGTCAGTTACCTACAAGGGAGCACCCAGATGACTGTCAGCTGATTTCTCAACAGAAACTTTGCAGGCCAAAAGGGAGTGGCAAGAAATATTCAAAGGGATGAAAAGCAAGGACCTACAACCATGATTATTCTACCCAGCAAAGCTCTCATTTAGAATTGAAGGTCAGATAAAGAGCTTCCCAGACAAGAAAAAGCTAAAGGAGTTCATCACCACCAAACCAGTATTATATGAAATGCTGAAGAAGGGTATTTTTTAAGAGGAGGAGGAGGAAGAGGAAAGGAGGAGGAAGAGATTAAAAATATGAAGATAAAATGGCAACAAATACATATGTATCAACAATTGAATCTAAAAATAAATGAACAAGAAATCTAATGAACAAAATGAACTGGTGAGCCTCTGGACACAGACAATAGGTTGGTGAAGGCCTGGGGCGGGCTGGGAGGCAGGTGGAGGGGGCAACAGGGGCAAAAGGGAGGACATCTGTAATACTCTCAATAAAGGTTCTTTTTTTTTTAAGGAAAAAACATCATCTGTTGTATTGGAGGGGGGAGGGGAGAGTCATGCATTCGTTCACTGGGGGAGGGGAGCACTGGGCCGGGCTTGGAGCCGTGGTTCTCACGGTGCAAACGTTCTGACTGCAAGTCCCCAGGGGACATCCCTGGTAGGGAGAGGCTGGAGACGCTGCTGAGCGCCCAGATGCACAGGACAGCCTTCCCAACATGATCTGCCAGTGTCAGCAGCGCCCCTGGGCTGTGGAACCTGGGAAACAGTAGTGACCACGTGGATGCCACCCCTGTGCTTTTGAAGCGTAGAGTCTGGTAGGTGAGCGTACATTAAAGAAGTAATGGCACTTCTGTAGATTTCATTGTAATTGTGTTGCAAGCTAAGAAGGTAACGTGCAGAGTGAGGCCGGAAGCTTTCCGCTCTGTGGAGGGGTAACTTTCAGAGGTCTTTCCAGGCAGGAGGCACAGCCCAAGCAAAGGCTCAGAGGCAGAAAGTCCAAAGGGGTCTGTTGGGAAGGGCGGACACCTGGTGTGTCTGAGGAGACGGTAGAACAGGACCCAGCCTAAAGGGCTTCCAGAGGTGGGGAGAAGAGAAGGGCCGGAGGACCTCTCACCTTCGTCTAGTTTAAGAGAACTACAACTCCCAGCGTGCTGTGTTTTGGGGGACTGAGACAAGGGGACTGCAGAGGCCCTGTGGGTGGGAGTGCTGCTTTCTGTGGGGGCCCAGCCTCGGCCCCTTTTCTCTGTGCATCCCTCTGATAGGTGGGGGAGAGAAACAGGAAAAGAGAAGAGGAAGAACAATGTTTTCATTCCAAGCAGATAGGGGTGGGGAGTTGGGAAGGAATAGGGTTTAGGATACCTTTGAGATAAGCACAGAAAATCACCACTGTGGCCTAAAATAGCACTAAAAGCAGACGTTTTGCCAAATCAGACTTAATTGAGTGGCTCTCTCTTCTTGAGTCCAGCAGGATGTGGATGGAGCTGGGGGTAACATTGTCCCCCGGGGCCCCCTCTGGCTAATTAAACATAGAGGCTCTGGTCTCCGGGACAGGACAGGAGCCGCGGGAGCATTCCAGAGGCCAGAGATGGTGACTGGGGGGACGCCTGGAGGCAGGCCAGGCGGGTGAAAGCAGCGGAAGGCCTGGTCCCTCGGATGTTAAAGTGAATGAATGCCTGTCTTGGATGCTGGGGGATCCTGGAGAACAGCCATCCTTCACCGAGTGCCTGCGGTGGTGCCGGGCATTGGTGGTTCTAAGCCATAACTGCCCTGTAGATTGTCCAGGAAGCTGAAGCTCAGAGAGGTTCAGTGACCTGCTTGAGGTCACATAGCAACCAAATGGCAGAGCTCAGATTGGAGACTAGATGGGTCGGGCTCCGGAGCCAAGCTCTGCCTGTTGGTCCCTTGCTCGCTTGGCAGATAGTCACCGACTAGCTCCTGGGGCTTGGAGGGCGACCGGAGGGAGCTTGGCTTCTGACTGAGGCAGTTGAGTTCTGTGGCTCTTTCTTGGAGCACCTGACCTCTGTCAAGTGAGCAGTCATTCCTTTACCCTAAAGCTCCGGTAAGGGTTAACCGCTGCAGGCAGGGAGCGGGGAGGGAGCGGCCCAGCCCCGGCCACCCAGGTGGCAGGGCACCGAAACGCACCCTGGGTAGAGCCGGCCAGCCGGAGGTATCTGTGCTCTCTCAGGGTTGGGTTTCTTGACGTGAAAGGAGAGAAAGGGAGAGGCGTGGTCTGGAATGTGGGTGTTCATTTCCTTTGCCTGTGGAAGCCGCTTCACCTCTGATAGGGCTTCCGAGGACCTGCGGACAGGGCACCCGCCCAGTGAGGCCCCAGTGGACCCTGTAAGCCCTCATCCCAGCCTGGGACCCCGAAGATCCCTAGAAAGAGGAAGGGGTGGGTGAGGGCCGTGAAACCAGGAAGGCCCTCGGCCTCCTCCAGTTTAGCCCTCCCGGTCCCATTTACTTCCTTATCTCCCGGCAGCCAGTGGGCTGCTGGGAAATCAGGGCAACCTTCCTGATGGACAAACAAAACAAGGCTGCTCACAAAGGCGAGGGAGGTGCCTGGGCCTCTCTGGCTCCCCTCCCGCTCCCCTAGCCCCTGCTTCACCCTCCGTCCTGGGAGCAGGGAGGGGGCTGCCAAGCCATTCAGTCAGGCCGGCCTGGCTGGGTGCCCCTTGCCCTAGGGGTGGGCTGGAGGAACGGTGGCGGAATGGGGTGGCTGTGAGTCAGGCTTCACGGGAATGGCTGCTTCCTCCTGCCGTCAGCTGGCTGGGAAGGCAGCTTGGAGAGGAAGCCAGGCCCACAGGTAGCAGAGAAAGACAGATCCAGGGGAACCGCCGAGAAAGCAAACAAACAGGGCTTTGTGTGGCTGCAGATTGGCGGCTCAGACGGCAAGCCCGGCCTGCGGGAGAGGGGCGGGGGGGGGGGGAGGTGGCAGGCCATTGCTCCGGCTGCTCCAGCCTCCCAGGCCGCGGCCGGGCATTGGGGGTGCCTCTGTGTGGACAGGCGTCTGGAGCCCCAGCCCGGCTGAGCCCCAGCCCTGCCACCTCACTCCCTAGCAGATCTCGGCGTGTTTGCCCACCGAACCTGGGTGGTCACCACAGGAGAACCGGGAGCTAGGCACCGGGCCCAGCAGTGTGCGCTCCCACCCTACCCTTGTCCCCATTGTTGCCGGGAGGACACTGGGTAAGGGGATCAGCGTCTCCCCCGAGCTGCCAGCTCGGCTGGGTCTCCTGGGAGGGCAAGGGTGGCCGCTCGGCGCTGTGGGCACGCTGAGGGGAACCGGCTTGTGCTGGAGAGCCTGCGGCCCAGGCCCAGGGAACCAGAGGTCCCCGCAATCGGCGGAGGCGCCCTGGGTTGGAGAGGTCAGAGCTGGGAGGGCGGGGCCGGCGGGGCGGGCTGTCAGGCTCTGGGCCCGCCTCCAGGGCAGGGCGGCCCGGCGGAGGGCGGCGGCCGCTGTTCCCGCCTCCGGGGCCACTTCCTCTCCGCTCCCGACGCCGAGGGCGCGGCCAGAGGCGAGCCCGAGCTTCCCCAGCTGCCTGTCCCGGCTCCTCGCCGGCCCCCGGCCCCCGCCTCTTACCCCCCACCCTCCACTCCCAAGCTCCGCGCCCCCCATTCCCGGGCCCGGCGCCCCCGCCCCCCAACTCCCGGGCTCCCCGCCGCCTCTCTGGCCGTAGCGCCCACCACCCCGGCCGCGGCCGGGCGCCTCCGCGGACCGACCAGCCCCGCTGGGAGGGGCGGAGCCTCCGGTCGCCCAGGCAGCGAGGGTCCCGGCGTGCTTCGCGGCCCCGGGGCCCCGCCCCTTCGCTGAACTCGGGTTCCCCAGCCTGCGGCGCGCGGCGGTCCTCGGCCGGGGGCGGGGGGGGGGGGGGGCGCGCGGGCGGCGGAAAGGCGTTCTCTGGGCGCCCCCGGCCCGGCCCCGCCCCTGGAGCCTGCAGCCCGCTCCCCGCTGCCCCCGGGGCTCCCTGCGTTCACCCCAGGGCCCCTTTCCCCGGTCCCTGCAGCGGCACCCCCTCCGCTGGCAGCTGCACGCACCTGGGCGAGGCGGCGGCCGAATGCGATCCGGCCTGCGGGCTGTGCGGAGCCGAGTCCGCGGGGCAGCCGCGCCGCCTTTCTCAGCCCCTCCCCGCCCGCGGTCGGGGCACACGCGCGCGAAGGAGAAGGGGCTTCAGTGGGGAGGGACTCAGGCTTGAAATAAAAAAGAATTTTCCAGTCCTAAGCATTTCGTTTTTAATTAATTTATCAGGTTATTAACATGTTGATTTTAGAAAAACCTACAAATACAGGAAAACAAGTAAAAATTCTCTGGTTCCACCCCTAGGACATAACTATTCTAAACATTGTTTTGTAAACATACAACAGACATAAATATAGTAAGTGTCCAATACGCTTGGTTTTGTAAGGTGGTTGGAGGTTTCCCCCTCACTGTACAGGGAGGACCGGCTTAGGATAGACTTGGAGAATAGGACGAGTAAAAACAATTGGCTCCCAGTCTCCAAAGTCACCTTTGACTCTCCTGCCTCCTGTCATGATGGTTTGGTTTGGTGCTTTCTGTCAGTGTGCCGTCACTTCTCTTGTGAATACCATGTGGTTCCTGCTTTTCTCGCTTGCTGTTGTGTGTAATGCTCCTTTTCCTGATCTGTGAGGGTCTTGAGAGAAAAGGAACCGCGTTCTGGGAGAGCTTCCGAAAAGAGCCTCTGCTCGCTGCCGCCTGCCGCTCCAGGAGCCTTCCCTGAGGCCTCTGACTCTGAGAAGCAGCCTGGGCCTGGGGCCACCCCGCCCGGACAGGGGCAGTGAACGCTTGTGGGGCCTGGGGCCACCCCGCCCGGACAGGGCAGTGAACGCTTGTGGGGCCTGGGGCCACCCCGCCCGGACAGGGCAGTGAACGCTTGTGGGCCTGGGGCCACCCCGCCCGGACAGGGGCAGTGAACGCTTGTGGGGCCTGGGGCCACCCCGCCCGGACAGGGGCAGTGAACGCTTGTGGGCCCGGCTGAGATTCAGATTCCAGCAGCAACGGGCTCTAATCGCCCCGGTGGGCAAGGGTGCAGCAAGGCCGCAGGCCTCAGCCTCGTCTGGGTCCTCCTGTGCCCAGCTGTGTTCAGACTCACAGATCCCTTGTTGGTCCTGTGACCCACCTGCTGCTCCCGCTCTGTGTCCTCTCCCCGGGGGCCTCTCCCTGGGGGCCCCTCCCCGGGGGCCTCTCCCTGGGGGCACGTGGGCCTGGCACCCGGCAGAGCCTCTGCTCAGCTGCCCTTACCCCAGCATGTCCCTGCTGTCAGGCCCTCTCTTCTCCCTCATTCCTGAACAGTCCGATCACAACACAAGCCAGGCTGTGTGAAACAGGCCTTGGAAAATCAGTTGCCAGGGATGGATTGGCATTTAAAAGGCATCCAAGGATGGGGGAGGGGGAGGACCAAAGAGACAAGAGAACGCAGGGCCCTGCTCCTGAGCAGCAGCTGGATTTAGTGGATGGAGAACCGCCGATGCCCCGTCCCTGGGAGTGATATCCGTGGCACCAGGCGCCGTGCCCCACCGGCCATCTCCAGCTACCACCACTGTGCGCTCCCCAGAATGAAAAGATGCGGAGCGACGTGAGCCTGAAGCCAATGGCCCTGTAAATTATATTCTCTGAACAGGCTTAGTCATTTATAAAATATTTAAGACACATTTCGCTTTACCTGTAGCAAGGAGGCAGGCAGGTGGGGGCTGAGATTGGTGTTCAGAAGGCGATTATTTATCTGGATTTGCTCTTTGGGACGGGCCGCCTGCACTGTGGAATGGAACCAGGTGGCGTGTGTGTGCACGTCCTCGGCGTCTGTTGGGAGGGATTCTGTACGTGGGGGGTGATGGTTCCTGCGTGGTGCGTCCCGGCACAGATGAGTCTGTGTTGGACGGCTGAGGATGAGCCCGTGAGTGTGACCGGTGTGTACAGTGGGGGTGTCTGTGTTCCCACTGGGCGATGTGGTTGTGTGTGTGTCTGGGTAGGGGAGATGCGCTGAGGGGCTGTCTGTCTGAGGTGTCTTTGGCGCTCACACGTGTGGGGGAGGCTGTGCTCCTCGGTGTGGTGCATGTATCTGCGGGCAGGGGGCCTGGTGTCTGCCTGTGTGTTGTCCTGTGTCCTGTGGTGGAGGCCTGTTCCTGGGTCCATGTAGAGTGTGGTGTAGGACTTTACACCCACTCCATCGCTGGGGAGGTCGTGGCCACTGGCTGGGTCGCACCTGCTTTTCCCCGGCCCCAGGCACCGAGAGGAACTCGGTACCTGCAAACCCGAGTTCTGCGATCGTTCCTCCGGCTCCAGGAAGACCTGCTCTGGCGCTGCAGGAACACTGACCCCTCTGACCCTCTTCCAGCAGAACTGGGCCTTCCCTGGCCTGCAGCTCAGACCAGTGCGAACTCAGGGGCCAGGGGGGGTTAGGGCCCGTTTCACAGATGGGGAAACAGGTCCAGAGGGCATATAGTCTGTTGGGGCCGAATGCAGAGCAGGGCTCTCTAATACTCTGCTCGGGGGCAGTCCCGCCCCGGGCCTCAGTTTCCTCTTCTGTTACACAGTGCAGAGCATCGGGACTGGAATGGCCAAGGCACAGAGGAGTTGGGGGTTTGCCAAGGATCACTGAGTTGAATCCAGCCAGGAGGCAGGCAGCAAGAATGAGGAATGATGGGAAGATCCCTGCTCCGGGCCCTGAGTCCCAGGAGCGTCCCAGCTCTGTCCCTTCCCCGGCTGCAGCCCCTGGCCCAGATGGGGCCCAGTGACCCGGAACGTGGCCGGAATGTGGTTTTCCTCAGCCCTGTGACAGCCCTCAGCTCCCCCCCCCCCCACCTTAGCAGCTAATGCATCTGTCACTACTTTCCTAATGAGGCTGCTGAGGCCCCTCTGGGACGGATACCTCCGCAGGCCAGCCAGCAGCTGGGGGTGGGCCCGTCTCAGGGTCAGGTTGGAAAGAGGGGGACCAAGCCCCTCTCCTGCCCATAGTCCCCAGCCAACTCAGCTCTTGGGGGCATGGAGGCCCATCCAGGCCGCGGAGCCAGCTGTGTGAGGGCGGGGTGCCAGAGGGCCCTGGAGGCAGGATGCCCACACCAAGCACCATTATCCCTGGCACCGTGACTGTTTGTAGTAACAGTACTTCATCTGGTCCCAGGGCTGCAGTCGGCTGTGATCTGGGTGTTCATGCTCTCTGCCCTGGGGAGTGTGGCCCCGGGAAACAGTAGCCAGTCAGGCTGTCGGTGTCATTACACATTCCTGTGTGGGATCGCGCGTGCGTTTATCACAAGGCAAGACGGGCATGAGGAATGCAGGAGAGTGTCTCTGCTGGAGAGGGGAGGCCTGGGCCTCCGCTGGGGGTGCGCGGGCACCTGCGAGGCTCAGCTAGGACTTGAGTGAGTCAGGAGACCCAGATTCTTGCCCCAGGCCACTGCCCACCTTCTCTGGGCTCCTCAGGGCCTAGAAGTTTCCTTCCAGCCCCGTCACCTCCGAGTGGGACTCAGGCAGCCGATGCCTCCTTCAGTGCTCCCTGCCCTCCCTGCCAGGGCCCTTAAGACATCCGCCAGCAACAAGGAGACGGTGGGGTGCCCGAGGCACTGCCCCGGGGGATGCCGGGAGCACCGACAGCACAGCGGCCGCCTCAGGCTCCCCTGCCATTTTGTCTTAGCCCCTGCGCTCTCACAGAGCCCTGGGCCGGGGCGGGAGCGGGAGAGCGGAGCCGGGAAAGGCAGCCCCGCTGTGGAGGCGGCGGTTAGCATTGCGTCCCGCACTCACGTGTTTTTGAATAACTGTTCGCTGCCAGGCTCTGTGCCCTGGTGAGACCTCCGGCCGCACCCCCACAGACCCACTTTGGAGGCCCACCCAGTTTGGGGTTAAACTTCAAACGCAGTGGGTCCTTGGGGCATTTCACCCTTTACAGCTCATCTTCCCTCAAGGCTGGATTGTGGCGCTGACCTCCGCCTGGCCGCAGCCCCGCCCCCCCCAGCCAGGCCAGGAGGTGCGGCTAGGAGCAGCTTGGGGAGCCAGCTGCCCAGGTTCAAGGCCTCCCCTTGGCCTTATGGTGGCGAACAGGCGCGTTTAATTGCACCTGAGCAGGCCTGTCAGGCCGGCCGGCCGGAGGGATGGCGGGGCAGCAGGGTCTTGGCGGCCGAGTCTCCCTCCTGGCCACCCAGCCCTCTCATCTTCTGACGGAAGTGCCGGGTGGGGAGCGGCTGGCGGGTCAGGGTCATTCATGTAATTTATCGCCCGCCCTTGGTGGAGTTCAGCAGCGCCGCTGGCCTCGGCACCGGGAGGGCTCTGCTTGGCATTCGAGGCCCTTCCGGACCGGCTGCTGCGCACGGCCCTGTGCCACCCCGCTCTGCGCCCGCAGAGGTCACGGTGGTCACTCAGTGTGCGCCAGGCGTCTCCGAGAGGTGCCCAGTGCCTCTCGCTGCCCCCCTCCCCTCCCCTGCCTTTCAGAAGCTCTTCCACTGCCTGGACCAGGGCCCCTCTCCCTCTCTCACCCCGAAATCCCTCCCTGCCCCCTCCAAAGGGAGCCTCTGTCCCCCGGGATCTGCCTGTCCCTCTGGGGTGCAGCAGCCCAGGGTGAGGGTGCTGTCCCCTAGACCCCCAGCTCCCGAGGACAGTGCCCAGACCGCCGCCTCTGACCCTCCAGGGAAGGCACAGGGTTTGGCTGCAGTGCTGGCCTGAGCCCCTGCACAGGCTGGGCCCGGGGGGGGGGGGGGGTGCTGTGGGGAATGATGGGAGCGTGGAGGAAGCCTTGAGACAGGTGTTCTCTGTGGGACCTGCCTACGTTCCCCTCCCCCAGCTGCAGCCCTCTCTCTCCCTCTCCCTCTCCCCTCTCTGCGGCAGGAGGTGGGAAGGGAAGAGGTGCTCTGTCATGGGCTTTCTCCAAGATGGCCCCTGCTCCTGCCCTGCCCTCTCCTCTATCCTCCCCGTGCCGGAGCCCTCCTTGCTGCCCTCTTCAGCCCCTCCTCCCCTCGGGTCTGCATCAACCACATCGTCATGGGCTCCTGAACGTCCCTCTGCCAGCTCAGGCAGGACTGGCCCGGCGGTCAGCGTGCTGGTGCAAGGGTCAGCGCCGGGCTCTGCCCTGCAGGGCTCCTGTCTGGCCAAGGTGGCCAGGAAGGACTTGAACTCTAATGTAAAAAGAACCTTTAGAGCGGTGGTTCTCAACCTTCCTAACGCCGCGGCCCTTTAATACAGCTCCTCATGCTGTGGTGACCCCCAACCATAACATTATTTTCGTTGCTACTTCGTAACTGTAATGTTGCTACTGCTATGAACGTAATGTAAATATCTGTGTTTTCCGGTGGTCTTAGGCGACCCTGCTAGCGGTTCTCTGTCGCGACCCACAGGTTGAGAACCGCTAGCAGGAAGCAGAGCACGCTCTTTGAACCAGTTGGGAAGATTGGCAGAGGCTTCTAAGCTAAGCCGAGAGAGAAACGTGAGCTGATGAGGAGCTGGGACCAGCAGTCCGGGTGGGGGCACGGCAGCCACGGCCCGGGGCACAGCGTTGCGTGGCAGGGTGGGCGGTAAGGGACAGCCGGAGAACTTAGCTCACCAGAGGGCGGTGGGCATGACACCGGAGAGGTGGGCAGAGGGCCCTTCGCCACTTGCCCTTCAGTGGCTCCCCACGGCCAAAGGCCAGACTCAGGCCTCTGACGGCAAGCAGGCTTACCCACCACCTCCTCGCAGGCCAGCCTGGCCGCCCCTGGTTCCTCACCACCAGCCCAGCCCTCAGCTGTTTGTGGTGGGCTGACTGTGTGCACACAGTTGGGGGGCTCGCAATGAGCCGTGTGGGCTCAGTGTCACTGGGGCCTGCTGGGTGGGCCTGTTCTGGTTTGCCAAGGTCCCAGCGTGTCTGCCCTTCGGCCAGAACTCGTCAAGCTCCATGCGCACAGGACAGAGGTGCAGGTGGCATCACAGCCCTCCCTGGTTAACGAGCGGGTGGAAACCCAGAGGGGGCTCTCCCAGCATGCCTGCGGGCTCTGCGCCCACCCCTCCGCCCCGCAAGGCGAGAAACGAGGCTCGCCTGGACTGAGCAGCTACCGTATGCCCGATCTGCGTGAAGCTCCTCGTACTTGGTAGCTTGTCACCACTTCTGAGGTGGGCTGGGGCGCTGAGGCTGGTGGGGTGATGCCGGAAGCCCAAAGTCACTCCGCGGGCAGCGGCCGAACCTGGCCCTGCACGCGGGTCTGTGCAGCTTCAAAGCCCGCGTTTATAGCTGCCGCGGGGCTGCGTCAGTAACGCCTCGTACGTTTCTCTCAGGCTGTGGGCTCGCAGGCGGGCGGTGGCCATGCCATTTCAGCGCTCTCTCCTGGGGGTAGGCATGATGCTTTGCAGGAGTAGGTGCTCAGTACATGTGTGTGGGCTGGGCGACTGGAGTGAGCTGCGCACAGAGTTCCCCACTTTGCCTCTCCGCCTCCATTCCCAGGAGCTGTGGGCAGGGATCAGGGGGAAGGAGACGTGGGGATTCCGGGTTTCCGGACAAAGAGTGGGTTCAGAGGAGGTGGAGGCGGGGCTGCTGGGGCTGGCCGGCCAGCCAGGGGTGCTGCCTGGGGCATGGACGCGGAGGGGGCTTGGATGCAGCGTGGCAGCTCTTTCTGACGAGCTCCTGGGCGTGGAGCCTTTGGGAGGGCCGTGGAGGACAGCAGAGCGGGTCCTTTCTGTGTGGCGCCCCTGTAGCTGCAAGATGCTGCTTGGTCCGCTGCTCAGGTGGGTGGGAAGGGAGGGCTTGGCGGGCACAAAGACAGCATCAGGAACAATCAGAGCCACAGTGCTGTGGAGCACCTGCGTGTGTCAGGCATCAGGGATGCCATTTGTCCTCTTAAGGACAACAGACGAGAAAACAGCCTCAGAGAAGGCCAGGCCGGCGAGCAGAGCTGGGTCCACTCCAGGGGTCGGTTTTCAACTCGGGACCTCTTCTCTCTGTCCACGCCGGTCCCCACAGACTCCACGTGGCAGCCTTGTTCTCAGATACCCCACATGTGGATCCTTCGGGTAGAGATGTGCCCCCCCCGGCCCTCTGGGCTGTTCCTGGGGTGTTGAGGTGCCAGGGGAGGGCCTCAGCCCGACTCCTCAGAGGGTGACCCCAGCAGTCAGGACCACGGGTTTGCTGGGCCAGGCACTGGGGACATTTCCACGGACCTGCCTGCCAGGAAGGTGGGGTGCGCATGACCGCTGTCACTGCTGAGGGTCCCTGACTGAGGCTGAGCGTGCCCCAGGACCCCCAGTGCTGTCCAGGCAGTTGGGGACACTCAGGCCACAGGGAGAGACTCGTGATCTCATCTCAGCCCCGCACAGCCCCGCCCTGCGCCCCGAGTCCCAGCGTCTCTCCGTGACGTTCGGGACTGCCCTCCACACCACCCGTGCTGCTTGGGAGAAGCTGGAGTGGCTGTGCCGTGTGAGGAGGCTCTTCTGGGGGAGGGGCAGCCAGGACGGCCTCACTGGGGATTCCTGTGCCCCACAGTCCTGGGCCTCCGCCAGCCTGGAGGAGGAAGGGGGAGCCTGTGCCAGGCAGGGCGCAGGAGGCTGGGACTGCACAACTGGGGTTCCGGTCTTGGCCTCGCTTACAAGTGTGTGACCTTGGCAAGTGCCTCCCCGTCTGGCCTTCAGTTGTCTCATCTGGAAAATGGGCATATTCATAGCATTGGCCTTAGAATAATACCAAATAGTAAGTGAAACTGCACGTCCCGTCCAGAGCACAGGAGCACTGGGGAGGCGGCCTCTTGCCTGTGGGGGTGCTGCTATTAGAGGTGTCCCTAGAACTTTTGGCTAAAATGTCCCATTCCTTATCCTCCCAAGCCCACGGTAGGATGTAGGACGGTGCTTCCTGGACAGCTCCAGCTGGGGCAGGTGAGGTCATGTGACCGGTTCTGGCCAATGAGCCTCGCGTCCCCCAGGGGCCTGTCTCTCAGCAGCTCCCTGCCAGCTCCCAGGAGGTGAGGTGTGGACGTGAAACAGACTTTAGTTGTCTTAAGCCCTTGAGATTTGAGGGTTTTGTTACAGCAACAAAGCCCCCTGCCTAATCCATCATGGCTGTCAGGCGCCATCATCATTGTCCACGCGTGACCGTCAGGGCCCAGCAGGGGAGCCATGAGCTGAGAGGAGGCCCACCTGGGCTGACTGCTGACGGGGCTCCAGAGTGTCACTGGGAACCTCACTCATCTCCTCAACTGCTCGCTGTTGGTTCACAGCGCTCGTTCATTCACTGGCAAGTGTCTCTAGAGCATCTGTTCCGAGGCCCCGGGGAGCCCACAGGCTGTGGGAGCTGGGGGTGCTCTGCAGAGTGGCCGGGCATGGGCTCCCCGGTGGGGCCCCGAGGCGGGGACACTGGAAGGGTGGGGTGGGCGTCAGACTTGCAGAGCCCGGGCCGAGGGGAGGAACCAAGGCCGAGAAGTGGCAGAGACCTGGGCAGTAGGGTCAGGCCAGGGACACAGGCCAGGGAAGGGCCAGGCGAGAGGGAGACTTGGGCCTTTGGCCCAGTGCTCCGGCTGAAAGACGAGGATAAACCGTGGGTAAGAGGAAAGACCGGCAGTCGGAGGCAGGGAGACCAGATTGCAGCCGGACAAGGGTCCGCGTGGCAGAAACCTGACAGGCCTGAAGAGGAAGCGCAGGCACGGGAGGCGGGGGGCGGCGCGGCGGGGGCTGAGGGCAGCACCCGCCGCCTGGGGGCGCTGTGGGCTGGACAGGGACGCCCTGCAGTGCCGGGGAGGCTGGGGAATCAAAGCGGAGCCTGTGCACGAGGGACGCCAGGGGAGATGTCCAGGAAGCGGGGGTTAGTGGGCTGAACACTGAAGGGAAATGAGAGCAAACCATTGGCTGGGGGTGAGGCCTAAGCTGGGAGGGCAGCACATGTTTCTTTTTAAAAAATACATATTTTTATTTATTTCAAAGAGGAAGGGAGAGGGAGAGAGAGAGATCAGTGATGATAGAATCACTGATTGGCTGCCTCCTGCACTCCCCCTTCTGGGGATTGAGGCGGCAACCTGGGCCTGTGCCCTGACTGGGAATCGAACCCTGACCTCCTGGTTCGTGGGTCAGCGCTCAGCCAGAGCCACGCGGGCCGGGCCATGTTACTTCCGTGTGCCTCTCACTAAAGAAGAAGAAGGGAATTCCTGCAGGGGACTTATTTTTTTAAGATTTCGCCATTCAAAGGGAGGCTTTCCTGTCTTGAATAACTGTTTTACTCATTTACACACACTTATTGAGCCCATACTCTGTGCCATTCTAAGTGCACATCAGTGAACAAAGCCGGGACCCCGCCCTCCTCCTAGGAGACAGCACTCAGAGTGTTGGAAGGTGCTAAATGTGATGAGAGAAAATACAGCAGGGAAGAGGCTCAGGAGTTGAGGAAGCTGCTCTTTTAAATGGGGGAATCAGGCTGGCCTCCTGAGCAGGTAACCTGGGAGCCAAAGCCCTGAGGGAGGGAGGTGGGCCTGGGGCTGTGGGCGGAGGGCGCTGCGGGCAGAGGGCGTGGCTCTGCACAGCCCAGAGGCGAACGTGCCGCAGGCCGCCTGGTGGCCAGGGCCATGTGCCCAGCGAGCGGGAGGGGGCTCTCGAGAGGCCTCCAGCCGGCCAGGACCGTGCTTCCTTCCAGGTGAGGCGCAGGCCGCAGAGGCGCGCTCCCAGCTGGTTTTGGAGCCCAGAGCGCAGAGGCCAGGAGCAGGTTCCCTGCGGCTGGCCAGGCCTCAGCGGCTGCAGCCATCTGGGCAAGCGGACCCCATCCCGCCGACCTCCTCGGCCTTGCCCCTGCCGTCCTGTCTCCCTCCTTCTTCCGTCCTGCGCTTCCCTGTGCCCTCCTCCCTCCGCCCGGCGCCTCCTCAGCCTGTGGTCCTCTCCACGTGCGCCTGTCCTGGAGGTGGCCTCGGGGTGGGAGCCGCCCTCCCCGTGAGCTCCGGGAAGCTTTGCAAGCCTCTTTTTTCTCTACCAGTATAAGTACCCACCAGCAACTGGCTTTTATATCTTCCCGTCCTCCACCCGGGCTTCTCTCAAAGGTGAGACTGGGGGGACTAGGTGAAAAGCCCCCCAATATAGAATGGTGAAACCTGAGTGTCGCTGCGGCAGGACCTGGCCCGGGTGGTGAATGGCCACACCTCCTTGCACAGCTGCTGGGACGGCCCCAGGCAGCTTCTCGCTCAGCACAGTTGAGCCCCAGGGACTCCTCGAGTCCCCCATGCCCCCGTCCCTCACTGGTGACCGTCTCTTACCCATATTCCCCTTCTAATAACAAGGGATCGCAGACAGGTGAGGATGCAGAACAAGGGCCCAGAGTCTGGAGACCGGGTCCCTGCCCGGGCTGGGTGCCAGTTAACTGGCTGAAGCCCATTCTCTCTGCCCTCAAAGGGTTACGCCCATGTGGAAACACCCGGAACATGTCAGCTTTATGACTGCTGGCATGTGGAGTTGAACCCTACACTGGGGGACCCCTGCTGTCTTCACTCCAGGTAGCAAGGGGGCGCTTTATCTTAGTGTTCTCTGTGGGCCCTTTCCTACCATCAGGTGCAGAGTGGGTCAGAGCACTCCATTGTACAGATGGGAAGACTGAGTCCTAGTGAGCGAAAGGGACTTACATCCGAAGAGTAGCCGACAGCCTGGAACCGTTACTGTAACAACAGTGCCACTGATGGAGGGCCTGCGGTGTCCTGGGAAGAGGATGGGGTCCATGTCCCAGTGGAGGGGCAGCTGGGAGCTGACCGGGGCTCGCTGAGCCTGCGCTGCCCTGTAGCTGTGTCGTGGTCAGGGCAGGCTCCTCTGCTTTGGTCTCCCACACACTCAGGAACCCCCTGCCCTGCCCGGTGCCCCTGCCCTGACTTTCTTCTCATCACACACGCCCAGGGGCCCCGCTCTCCTGGCCTTCAGCTCTGGTCACCACCGCTCCCTTTCGCCTGCAAGCTGACCCCCCACCCCCTGCGGCTGCCCAACATGCGGGCCCCCAGGGGGGTGTTCCAGTCCTACCTGGAGCAGCTGCCGAGCACCCCTGGCTGCCCCCGAGGACGCCTTCCCGCACAGCTGAGGCTCCTCCCACCCCAAACCCTCCCAGGCCCGGCCTCACTGTGGCCCTGATCTGCCTCCTCTGGGCCAGCTGTGGTCGCGAGGCCTGATCTGGAGCCTGTTGGGCCTTAGGAAGGGGGGCCCCTGCCTGGGCTCCCGATGTGTGTGAGGGCATTTGCATGGGTAGAGGGCCTGGAGCTTTGCTCCGAATCTTACGAGTACCGTGCCCAGGACATGCACACATGTGGGCGATGCTCCCAGCGTTGGGAAGCCGGCTTGTCATGGAGCCAGAGAGAATGAGAGCCCAGGGCGCAGGCCCCCGAGCTGGCGTTGCAGGAGGAAGTCCTCTTGTTTGTACACTCATTCCTAATCCCAGCCCACTGTGGCGTACAGCAACACACACACACACACACACACACTCACACTCACACACACTCACACATACACACACTCACACACACACACTCACACACACACACACACTCACACTCACACACACTCACACATACACACACACACACACTCACACACACTCACACACACACACATACACACACTCACACACACACACTCACACACACACACACTCACACACACACACTCACACACACTCACACACACACACACTCACACACACTCATACGCTCACACACACTCTCACACACACTCACACACACACACATACACATACACACATTCACACACACACACTCACACACACACACACACTCACACACTCACACACACTCACACATACTCATACACTCAAACACACTCACACACACACTCACTCACACACTCACACTCACACACTCACACACACACACATACACATACACACATTCACACACACACACTCACACACACACACACACTCACACACTCACACACACTCACACATACTCATACACTCAAACACACTCACACACACACTCACTCACACACTCACACTCATACACTCACACACACACTCACACACACACACTCACACACTCACACACACTCACTCACACACACTCACACACACTCACACACACACTCACACACTCACACACACTCACACATACTCATACACTCAAACACACTCACACACACACTCACTCACACACTCACACTCACACACTCACACACACACTCACACACACACACTCACACACTCACACACTCACACACACTCACACTCACACACACTCATACACTCACACACACACTCACACATACTCACACACACACACTCATACACACTCACTCACACATACTCATACACTCACACACACTCACACACACACACACTCGCACACACACTCACACACACACACTCACTCACACACTCACACTCTCTTCCTGCTGCTTGCAGTCACATTCATGGCACCTACACACCTTGCTCATGCTCTCCACTGCCAGCCAGCCCTCTGCCACACAATCACGGACACACTTGCTTCAGGGCTCTGAGGACACGAGCACATACACACTCATGTGCACAGACACTCAGCTGTTGCATACACCACCGGTCAGAGGTGGTTGTCACAGGGACCATGACTCAGAAGCCAGCTTTTCATGGAAAAATAGCCACCTGGGAACCTGTCCCATGATCACACGCATACATGGACACACATGTGCACACAGCCATAGCAGAGGCTCCTCCCCACTGCTGGTGTGGGATTTCTGTTTTTCAGTGCTGTCTCCTCCCCCACCCCTGGAGCTGGGGTCTACCCAGAGGCCCTGGTGCTCCCTGACCCCCAGGAAATGCTTGCCCGCTGGCCTCAGTGCGGGTCTCGATGGCCTTGTGTTGTGCTGGCAGCTGGCCTGGGCCCTGGGCAGAGGCTGCTTCCAGGACCCCAGGCACACCTTCCTCTCATTCCTTGCCTCATTGGAGACTGACAGCCCCCTCAGAAGCTCGTGCATTCTGTAAGTGGGGACCTTCAAGGTTATTTTCTCCAGAGGCCCAGAGAGGGCAAGGGTCTTTCTCAAGGTCACACAGCAAGTCCATGGTACAGGCTGACCAGACGCTTAGTCTAGAACTCTCCCGGTGGGGGGCCCATGTATACCTGGCAGGGGTGCTGAGGGAGAGCAGGCGGAAGGGAGGAGACAGGGCCAGGTTTGTATCCAGCCTCCCCTCTTCCCGCTCCTGTTCCCTCTTCTCCCTCCCCGAGTTTGTTTGCAGAATGACTCACAGGAATGCAGTCCTGATGGATGGGAAGGCAGGGCCCAAGAAGTACAGGGAACCTCTCCGGGGTGGGGGCGCCCGGCTCTGGGGATAGAGGCTGGTGATTGGGAAGTCTGTGCGCAGGTGCGGAGACTGAGGCCCCAGGAAAACACTGCCCGCTGTGGAGCCTCCCTCACCAGTGTGAGCACGCGCACACGCACACGCTCACGCTCACAGGCTCAACGCAGCAGCACAGCCTTCCGCCTCCTGCCTTCTCTCTGGACCTGCGTCTCCATGTGGGCCTTCCCCGGCTTGGCCCTGTGCACAGCGCACTGTAGGCGATAACAAGTGTGTGTGGGCACTGAGTGTGACTCAAGTCGGACCCTTCTAGATGCATGGGTTACCCCTTAATTCCTCCTGGCCCCCAGGCAGGTGCTCTTCATTCACCCTGTGGCCTGGGTGGGGTGTGGAGTTGGGGGCCACACCCCTGTCCTCCTGCAGCTGGCAAGGTGTAGGGGGCTGGAATGGGCCCGGGGCAATGAGCGGAGCCTCTTGGAAGCCTAGGGTGAGGCTGAGAGCAGGCACAGGACACAGTCGCTGCAGGGCTGGCAGGGAGCCTGGTGAGCCCAGGAGGGAAAGGCGGGGCGAGGAGGCGGGGGTCCTTCGGGAGCCTCCACAGGGAGGGCTCATATCTCTCCTTGAGGGAAGCTGCTTCCCCTCCCCGCCCCCCAACAATGTCTGGGGCACCTCTGAGAAGCAGCAAGACATTCCTCTCCTAGGTCCCTGCAGCCTCATGCCCGCTGAGGCCGCCTGGCCGAGCAGCCCTCCAGCCCAGTGCAGGGCCCAGTGCCCCGGGCCCGCCCCGCAGCGCCTGCGGGCGCTGTCCTGCGGGGTACGGCCTTGCTTGGCCAGGTCCGTGTTTCCAAGAGAAGCCGAACTGGGATTTTTATGGGTCCCTCCTGGTTCCGTTAACAACAGGCAGTGTGGTTCGGGCTGACGTGTGGGGGCAGGGCTGCCAGCCCTAACTGTCTGCCCCGGGCGCCGGGCGCCCTTTGCCGGTGTCTCTGTCCCTGGGCACAGCGCGGACATTCCTGAGGCGTGGCTCTGCGCTGGCGCGGACAGGGCATCAGCCGCCTTGGAGGGAGGGCCAGGGACAGAGGATGCGTCAGGCCGTCAGTGTCCTGAAGAAGGAGACCGTGGGGCCAGGCAGGCCCAGCAAGCAGTGCGTTCTAGGCGGAGGGTGGGCCGCCGGAGGGGCCGGAGGGCTGCAGGCAGAGCGGGAGGAGAGGAGGCCCAGAGGCGGCGGCCGGCACAGGGATTGCAGGCCCTGGGAGAGTTACGTTTCAACTCGCGTGTGAGGCGGAGCTGGGGAGGGCTCTGAGGGAGGGGTGCGAGCTCACGTGGGTCTCAGCAGCTCCCTCTGGCTGCCCTGAGGGCTGAGGGGCGGGGCGGCCCCCCGAGGCTGGAGAGGGCTGCACCAGCACCTGTCCCCACAGGCCGCACCCATCCCGTCCCCACAGGCCACACCGGTCCCCACAGGCCGCACCCATCCCGTCCCCACAGGCCGCACCCATCCCGTCCCCACAGGCCACACCGGTCCCCACAGGCCACACCCATCCCGTCCCCACAGGCCGCACCCATCCCGACCCCACAGGCCACACCCATCCCGTCCCCACAGGCCACACCGGTCCCCACAGGCCGCACCCATCCCATCCCCACAGGCCGCACCCATCCCGACCCCACAGGCCGCACCCATCCCGTCCCCACAGGCCGCACCCATCCGTCCCCACAGGCCACACCGGTCCCCACAGGCCGCACCCATCCCGTCCCCACAGGCCGCACCCATCCGTCCCCACAGGCCACACCCATCCCGACCCCACAGGCCGCACCCATCCCGTCCCCACAGGCCGCACCCATCCCGTCCCCACAGGCCGCACCCATCCCGTCCCCACAGGCCGCACCCATCCCGTCCCCACAGGCCGCACCCATCCCGTCCCCACAGGCCGCACCCATCCCGTCCCGACAGGCCGCACCCATCCCGTCCCCACAGGCCGCACCCATCCCGTCCCCACAGGCCGCACCCATCCCGTCCCCACAGGCCGCACCCATCCCGTCCCCACAGGCCGCACCGGTTCCCACAGGCCGCACCCATCCCATCCCGACAGGCCGCACCCATCCCATCCCCACAGGCCGCACCCATCCCATCCCGACAGGCCGCACCCATCCCATCCCCACAGGCCGCACCCATCCCGTCCCCACAGGCCGCACCTATCCCGTCCCCACAGGCCGCACCGGTCCCCACAGGCCGCACCCATCCCATCCCCACAGGCCGCACCCATCCCGTCCCCACAGGCCACACCCATCCCGTCCCCACAGGCCGCACCCATCCCGTCCCCACAGGCCGCACCCATCCCGTCCCCACAGGCCGCACCCATCCCGTCCCCACAGGCCACACCCATCCCGTCCCCACAGGCCGCACCCATCCCGTCCCCACAGGCCACACCCATCCCGTCCCCACAGGCCGCACCTATCCCGTCCCCACAGGCCACACCCATCCCGTCCCCACAGGCCGCACCCATCCCGTCCCCACAGGCCACACCCATCCCGTCCCCACAGGCCGCACCCATCCCGTCCCCACAGGCCACACCCATCCCGTCCCCACAGGCCGCACCTATCCCGTCCCCACAGGCCACACCCATCCCGTCCCCACAGGCCACACCCATCCCGTCCCCACAGGCCGCACCTATCCCGTCCCCACAGGCCGCACCCATCCCGTCCCCACAGGCCACACCGGTCCCCACAGGCCGCACCCATCCCATCCCCACAGGCCGCACCCATCCCGTCCCCATAGGCCACACCCATCCCGTCCCCACAGGCCGCACCCATCCCGTCCCCACAGGCCGCACCGGTCCCCACAGGCCACACCCATCCGTCCCCACAGGCCACACCCATCCCGTCCCCACAGGCCACACCCATCCGTCCCCACAGGCCGCACCCATCTCTTCCCCACAGGCCACACCGGTCCCCACAGGCCACACCCATCCCGTCCCCACAGGCCACACCGGTCCCCACAGGCCGCACCCATCCAGTCCCCACAGGCCGCACCCATCCCGTCCCCACAGGCCGCACCCATCCGTCCCCACAGGCCGCACCCATCCGTCCCCACAGGCCGCACCCATCCGTCCCCACAGGCCACACCGGTCCCCACAGGCCACACCCATCCGTCCCCACAGGCCACACCCATCCGTCCCCACAGGCCGCACCCATCCGTCCCCACAGGGGTCCCCACAGGCCGCACCGGTCCCCACAGGCCAGGCGCCGAGTGAGCGGTGACGGCTGTGGGCTGCGGTGCGAGGAGCGGGGAGCCGGGCTGAGCGTGGCCCGGGGTCTGGGGCAGGGACGTGCTCTGAGGTTAGAGGTGGGAGCTGCACGCTCCGAGGACACCAAGAACCTTGAGAAGAGTGGATTGCATCTCCATACAAAGCTTTAGACTAAAGTTCAGAGCACACCAGGACGTCGAATCAGCTCCACCTGCAGAGACGCCGGCAGGAAGCTCACTCCTGGGTTCATGTTTCCTTTGTACGTTTATGTACTTTCCAACTTTAAAATTAAATGTAGGCCTTTCTCTCTAAAAAGTAACTGCTCTGTGACGGGGAGGATGGCTGGGGACTGACCGGGAGGGGCCGCCTCCAGCGCCAGGGCTGTCCGGCTGCTGGGCGTTTGGGCAGCCGTGCGCTCGGGCCCAGGGCCCACCTTCTGGAGTTCCACCCCTGCTCGCAGGGCCTGGCCCGGTCACAGAGCCGAGGCCCTGGGGGTCCCATCTCCGTCTGCGTCTGAGCTGTCTGCCTGACGTCTCCCCGCAAAGATCACCTTTCCCTGCTCCCCCTTCCCCACGGGCCTCAGCACCCCAGGCGGGGCGCTCGCTCACCCCATTTCTGGGAGCCGTGCCTGGTCGCAGGCTCTTCCTTATATGGAGGTGAAATCCGCCTGCCGTTTGCTTTTGCCCCTCCTGAGCTCCTTCTGGGCCTGTGGCTGGGGCACCCACACACCTCCCTGCCCCAACCTCCTCCCCGCTTTGGTCTTGGGAGGTTGTAAAGGACTCAGAAAATCTAGTAGCCCAGAGCTCGTGTGGTATCGGCAGTCCCTCGGCACCGGGGACACGGGGGGGGGGGGGGGGGGGGGGGGTTCCCCAGCAGTGCACCTAGTAGGATTTCCACATGAAATATTCAGCCTGGACTGTGAGGTTGGTGTTTGATACTTGCCCAGAGATTGAAAACAGGCCTCTCCACAGGCCAGGAGGGTGGCTGCCCACAGAGCCAGCGTGTGACCAGCCGCCGCTGTCACGCACTCCCCTCGGCGCGCCCAGGCCCTGCTCTTCTCCCAGTTTACGTGTGGAAAAATGGAGACTCAGAAATCCGATGGGAAACGGGCATGACGCTCGTCGCACAGTTCGGGGCGGGTGGAGGCCACCATCCCTCCGCAGAATGCATGGAAACAGGCCGGGAGGACGTGCTGGCTGTGGTCGGTTGGACTTGGCTTTGGCACTGGCAGTTTGTCGAGTGAAGGGTCCTGTCTGTACTCACAGCTGCGTCTGGGTGCTGGGTCGGGAGTGTTCTGGGCTTAGACCGTGAGCTTTTTGCCAAGTCTGAGGAGAGAGCTATCACAGGGCTTACAAGTCTGTTTTCCAGCCCAGACCATGCCCCTCCCCTCCTGCCGCCTGAGGTAAGCAGGAGCAGAAACACTGTCCTTCTCAGCTGTGGACTCTGGGCCCAGAGAGGGTGTGGCGCTGTCCAGGGACACACAGCCAGGCGGCCACAGAGCTATCCTTGCTTAGGGTGAGTGGGAGGGTGGGAACCATGACTTCGCCCCCAGGAACTCCTGGAGAGCCCAGTGGGCATCCGAAGCCAGGCCTGCTCTTTCCCTCCACACAAATGCAGGGCTGGCCTGCCCTGAGCAGGCGGGCATCCAGGTGGAGAAAAGCTCCATGGAAAGCTCACCGGCGGGCAGGGCCTCCGCTGGACCCGAAGTCACGCAGGCCTGTGCCTCTCTGCTCTTTGAGCTTCAGGTACCACATCTCTAAGACGGGCAAAGGCCACCTGCCGCGGGATTGCTAGCAGGATTCCGTGGGGCGTGCTTGGCGGAGTCAGCGCCATCTGTATAAGCCACCCCTATGAGCCGTGGTACAGCCACCTGGGTTCCACCGGGAAATTCTGGGATAAAGCCAAGCCAGGAAGACGAGCACACGGACAAGAATGTCCTTCCCCCGCCCCCCGTTTTTGTCCTCCTCCCCTCCTCCAGCTCCCCTCTCCCCTCCTCATACCCTGATGGTAAAAACTCACACAGCACACGAATGTCCCTCCCACACCAGCCCCCTTTCTGTCAGCAGTGGCCCAGACACAGGCCCCTGAAGAAAGCCTCCCATTCGCACGTTCCTTGAGATGCAGGGTCTCCCTGCCCAGGAGAGGCAGCCCAGGTCTCTCAGGCCAGGCACGGGCCTCCCTTAGCAGGAGGGAGCTAGCCAACCAGCCCAGGTTCCGGCTGGAGCCGCAGCTCTCAGGAGGCTCCAGGGCCCTCACCTTCCTAGGGCTGAGGGCTGGGGCCAGGAGAAGCCATGGACTAACCAGCATCCTGGGTACCACCAGGCCGAGGGAGGGCAGAGGCTGCGGAGCTCTGAGCTGAGCTGGGACGGGGCGGGAGGGTCATTTGAAGAGTGGGTGAGCCACCCGGAGATTCCCAGGAGCGCTCAGCCCTGTGCTGGGGAGCTGCCACCCAGGTGTGGGCAGGTGCGTGTGTACTCTCACACAGAGGAGCCTGTGCGTGCCCTTAAGTGTGCATCTGTGTCACATTCACATGTGTCCATGTCCCTGTTATGTCTCCTGTGTGCATATTAGCGCATGTGTGCGTTTAATTTTGTGAGTGTGTGACAGATGGTGTGCCACGCAGTTCCACCTAGGGGAGCATGTGTGTTCATGCCTGTGCTGATCACTCAGACCTACTGTGTGCCCGGGGCCCCTCTGGAAAGCTGCGGGTGCTGCAGCCCTGAGTCTGGGGAGGGAGTAAAGCTGAAACTCTCATGAGGTTCCCTTCCAGGCAAGCAGAGGAAGCCTGGAGCCGGGGAGGGCCTGGGGGCTCCCCCGCCTCTCAGGAGAGGAAGGGGAGGGGGCGTCAGCATTCCCCCCTCAGGCACCTGGGGACACACTGGGCCTAGGTGGGGGCTGTGTGGCCCAGTGAGAAGGGCAGGGTGGGTGGTCTGTGTGTGCTTGGGTGCATGTCTAGGTTGGTGTCTGCTTGGTGCACATGTGCTGGCACCTGCGCATGTCACCTAGTGTGTCTCTGCATGTATGTGTGTGTGTGAGGGTGTCGGGCTGGGCCTGTGGGTCTGACTGTAGGTGTAGGTCCGCCTGACTCGGGCGTGCTGGGTGTGCGTCCGGCCTGCTGTGCTGACCAGGCTCTGGACTGTGCCCTGGGAAAGAGCCAGTGGCCTCGGGCCTCCTCAGTCACCACGGGCCCCTGAGGTCAGTGTGGACCGGGTGCCGGGCTGATGCGGTTTTATCTCAATGGTGGGATGGCTCTGAGCTTCCCTCATGGTCCCTGCGGGAATATATCCATGGATGGTCACCACGGGGCACCTTGTAGCATCGGGGTTCAGGCTCAGACTGGGGCTGGGGTCAGAGGTCAGTCTGTAGCAGGGGCCAGATGTTGGTGTGTGGCTAGGTGCTATCGCTGGGGTCAGAAGTCCATTCATGGGAGAGGGCAGGGGTCAGTCCGTGGTTGGGGTCAGGGGTACTGGCACAGAGGACTGAATAGGCCTTAGCCACACCACTGCCCTCAGCCTCTTGGTGGCTTCCTGGCCAAGAGTGTGGATGTGAGCCCTGGGGGTACCTCCGAAAGCAGGCACAGGCCTACAAGTCACCTGGGCCTGCTGGGCACCAGGCAGGCACATGGCTCCGTGAACTGCTCTGTGGCTGTGACAGGGTCCCAGCCAGGCCAATGTGCTGGGTGTGGGTGACCTTGGTCGTAACCCAGGGCCCAGGGGTGCCCTCTGGACCCAGGACTGAGCCAGCGGATGCAGAGCAGGGGCAGAGCCTCCCACACTGGGAGCTCTGGTGCCCTCCCCCCTGCTCACCCATTCCTTCTTCCCCATGTGTCCCCTTCTCCTACCGTCTCCTCTCCTCTCTCCTCCTCCCTCCCCTCTGTGCTTCCTCCCCATTTCTCTCTTCCATTCCATTCCGCTGCCCAGCCTTCTCGTTTTCCCGTTCATTCCAGTGTCCCCTCCCCCAGCCCTGCCTGCAGCCACAGCCCTGTGAATCCCGGGCCTTGCCTCCTCCCCGCTCAGGGACGCACACACGCCCGCCTCTTCTAGGTACTCAGATGCGGAGACACAGTGGAGGCCTGGGCCTGCAGGTGCCCTGGCATGGGAGGGGTGCAGGGCAAGGGTGAGAGGTTACAGAGAGGTCGAGGCTTCTCCTCTGGAGCCCAGCCCCGAGGAGAGGGAGCCTAGGGGAGGCTGCCTGTGGAGTTCTGCAGGTGTATCATCTGGTGGCCTCCTGCCGTCCAGCCGAGAAGGGTGGACAGACAGACGGCTGAGAAAGCTGCAGAAAGCAGAGAGCAGAGGTGGTGCAGCTCAAAAGCAGGCAGGGAGAGAACTGGTCTCTGTCACAGGCTGGCGGGCAGCACCCAACTCAGCCCCTACAGGGCCAAGGGCCAGGCCGGGCCACCCTGTGCCGTGTCCCCTCCCCCCCCCCCCCCCCCAGGGCGGGAGAGGTGGATGCCAAATAGCCTTTCTCCTGCCCAGACATTGGCCAGAACTAACCAGGGAGATCCCAGATTTTACCTCTCACCTCTCCTGCCAGCCCCTGGGTGGGGGAGTGAGGGACCAGGCACGCCAACTGTTTGAAAATATTGTAAAAACTTAAGGGAACTTGGATATTCATCATCCCGATCCCCTTCCCCAGCTAAAACACCGAGGTCTTTGGTTCCAGAAGAAAACATTTTCCCCACTGTGAGCTCTCAGCCTCACACGGCGGCCGGCTCTCAGGAAGGCCTGGGCCTTAGGTGGTTTTGCGGGGGAAGGACAGGAACAGGCTGGAATTGCTCAGTGGCCGGCCAGCCACCTGGGCAGGGGGATGTCCGTTTTGTTCACTGTTGCTCTAGTGCCCACAGGAGAGGTGTGTGGAGTGGAGGTGTGAGGAGGGAGGTGTGTGGAGTGGAGGTGTGTGGAGTGGAGGTGTGTGGAGGGAGGTGTGTGGAGGGAGGTGTGTGGAGTGGAGGTGTGTGGAGGGAGGTGTGTGGAGTGGAGGTGTGTGGAGGGAGGTGTGTGGAGGGAGGTGTGTGGAGTGGAGGTGTGTGGAGTGGAGGTGTGTGGAGGGAGGTGTGTGGAGGGAGGTGTGTGGAGGGAGGTGTGAGGAGGGAGGTGTGTGGAGGGAGGTGTGTGGAGGGAGGTGTGTGGAGGGAGGTGTGAGGAGGGAGGTGTGTGGAGGGAGGTGTGTGGAGGGAGGTGTGTGGAGGGAGGTGTGTGGAGGGAGGTGTGTGGAGGGAGGTGTGAGGAGGGAGGTGTGTGGAGGGAGGTGTGTGGAGTGGAGGTGTGTGGAGGGAGGTGTGTGGAGGGAGGTGTGAGGAGGGAGGTGTGTGGAGTGGAGGTGTGTGGAGTGGAGGTGTGTGGAGGGAGGTGTGTGGAGGGAGGTGTGAGGAGGGAGGTGTGTGGAGGGAGGTGTGTGGAGTGGAGGTGTGTGGAGGGAGGTGTGTGGAGGGAGGTGTGTGGAGGGAGGTGTGTGGAGGGAGGTGTGTGGAGTGGAGGTGTGTGGAGGGAGGTGTGTGGAGGGAGGTGTGAGGAGGGAGGTGTGTGGAGTGGAGGTGTGTGGAGGGAGGTGTGTGGAGGGAGGTGTGAGGAGGGAGGTGTGTGGAGGGAGGTGTGTGGAGGGAGGTGTGTGGAGGGAGGTGTGAGGAGGGAGGTGTGAGGAGGGAGGTGTGTGGAGTGGAGGTGTGTGGAGTGGAGGTGTGAGGAGGGAGGTGTGTGGAGGGAGGTGTGTGGAGGGAGGTGTGTGGAGGGAGGTGTGTGGGGGGAGGTGTGTGGAGGGAGGTGTGTGGAGTGGAGGTGTGTGGAGGGAGGTGTGAGGAGGGAGGTGTGTGGAGGGAGGTGTGTGGAGGGAGGTGTGTGGAGGGAGGTGTGTGGAGTGGAGGTGTGTGGAGGGAGGTGTGTGGAGGGAGGTGTGTGGAGTGGAGGTGTGTGGAGGGAGGTGTGTGGAGGGAGGCGTGTGGAGGGAGGTGTGTGGAGTGGAGGTGTGTGGAGGGAGGTGTGTGGAGTGGAGGTGTGTGGAGGGAGGTGTGTGGAGGGAGGTGTGTGGAGTGGAGGTGTGTGGAGTGGAGGTGTGTGGAGGGAGGTGTGTGGAGGGAGGTGTGTGGAGGGAGGTGTGAGGAGGGAGGTGTGTGGAGGGAGGTGTGTGGAGGGAGGTGTGAGGAGGGAGGTGTGAGGAGGGAGGTGTGTGGAGGGAGGTGTGTGGAGTGGAGGTGTGTGGAGTGGAGGTGTGTGGAGGGAGGTGTGAGGAGGGAGGTGTGTGGAGGGAGGTGTGTGGAGTGGAGGTGTGTGGAGTGGAGGTGTGTGGAGGGAGGTGTGTGGAGGGAGGTGTGTGGAGGGAGGTGTGTAGAGGGAGGTGTGTGGAGGGAGGTGTGTGGAGGGAGGTGTGAGGAGGGAGGTGTGAGGAGGGAGGTGTGTGGAGGGAGGTGTGTGGAGTGGAGGTGTGTGGAGTGGAGGTGTGTGGAGGGAGGTGTGAGGAGGGAGGTGTGTGGAGGGAGGTGTGTGGAGTGGAGGTGTGTGGAGTGGAGGTGTGTGGAGGGAGGTGTGTGGAGGGAGGTGTGTGGAGGGAGGTGTGTAGAGGGAGGTGTGAGGAGGGAGGTGTGTGGAGGGAGGTGTGTGGAGGGAGGTGTGTGGAGGGAGGTGTGTGGAGGGAGGTGTGTGGAGGGAGGTGTGAGGAGGGAGGTGTGTGGAGGGAGGTGTGTGGAGTGGAGGTGTGTGGAGGGAGGTGTGTGGAGGGAGGTGTGAGGAGGGAGGTGTGTGGAGTGGAGGTGTGTGGAGTGGAGGTGTGTGGAGGGAGGTGTGTGGAGGGAGGTGTGAGGAGGGAGGTGTGTGGAGGGAGGTGTGTGGAGTGGAGGTGTGTGGAGGGAGGTGTGTGGAGGGAGGTGTGTGGAGGGAGGTGTGTGGAGGGAGGTGTGTGGAGTGGAGGTGTGTGGAGGGAGGTGTGTGGAGGGAGGTGTGAGGAGGGAGGTGTGTGGAGTGGAGGTGTGTGGAGGGAGGTGTGTGGAGGGAGGTGTGAGGAGGGAGGTGTGTGGAGGGAGGTGTGTGGAGGGAGGTGTGTGGAGGGAGGTGTGAGGAGGGAGGTGTGAGGAGGGAGGTGTGTGGAGTGGAGGTGTGTGGAGTGGAGGTGTGAGGAGGGAGGTGTGTGGAGGGAGGTGTGTGGAGGGAGGTGTGTGGAGGGAGGTGTGTGGAGGGAGGTGTGTGGAGGGAGGTGTGTGGAGTGGAGGTGTGAGGAGGGAGGTGTGTGGAGGGAGGTGTGTGGAGGGAGCTGTGTGGAGGGAGGTGTGTGGAGGGAGGTGTGTGGAGTGGAGGTGTGTGGAGGGAGGTGTGTGGAGGGAGGTGTGTGGAGTGGAGGTGTGTGGAGGGAGGTGTGTGGAGGGAGGTGTGTGGAGGGAGGTGTGTGGAGGGAGGTGTGTGGAGGGAGGTGTGTGGAGTGGAGGTGTGTGGAGGGAGGTGTGTGGAGTGGAGGTGTGTGGAGGGTGGTGTGTGGAGGGAGGTGTGTGGAGTGGAGGTGTGTGGAGTGGAGGTGTGTGGAGGGAGGTGTGTGGAGGGAGGTGTGTGGAGGGAGGTGTGTGGAGGGAGGTGTGTGGTGGGAGGTGTGTGGAGGGAGGTGTGAGGAGGGAGGTGTGAGGAGGGAGGTGTGTGGAGGGAGGTGTGTGGAGTGGAGGTGTGTGGAGTGGAGGTGTGTGGAGGGAGGTGTGAGGAGGGAGGTGTGTGGAGGGAGGTGTGTGGAGTGGAGGTGTGTGGAGGGAGGTGTGTGGAGTGGAGGTGTGTGGAGTGGAGGTGTGGGGAGGGAGGTGTGTGGAGGGAGGTGTGAGGAGGGAGGTGTGAGGAGGGAGGTGTGTGGAGGGAGGTGTGTGGAGGGAGGTGTGAGGAGGGAGGGGTGTGGAGTGGAGGTGTGTGGAGGGAGGTGTGTGGAGTGGAGGTGTGTGGAGGGAGGTGTGTGGAGGGAGGTGTGTGGAGTGGAGGTGTGTGGAGTGGAGGTGTGTGGAGGGAGGTGTGAGGAGGGAGGTGTGTGGAGGGAGGTGTGTGGAGGGAGGTGTGTGGAGGGAGGTGTGTGGAGTGGAGGTGTGTGGAGGGAGGTGTGTGGAGGGAGGTGTGTGGAGGGAGGTGTGTGGAGTGGAGGTGTGTGGAGTGGAGGTGTGTGGAGGGAGGTGTGAGGAGGGAGGTGTGTGGAGGGAGGTGTGTGGAGGGAGGTGTGTGGAGGGAGGTGTGTGGAGTGGAGGTGTGTGGAGGGAGGTGTGAGGAGGGAGGTGTGTGGAGGGAGGTGTGTGGAGGGAGGTGTGTGGAGGGAGGTGTGTGGAGGGAGGTGTGTGGAGTGGAGGTGTGTGGAGGGAGGTGTGTGGAGGGAGGTGTGTGGAGGGAGGTGTGTGGAGGGAGGTGTGTGGAGTGGAGGTGTGTGGAGGGAGGTGTGTGGAGGGAGGTGTGTGGAGGGAGGTGTGTGGAGGGAGGTGTGTGGAGGGAGGTGTGAGGAGGGAGGTGTGTGGAGGGAGGTGTGTGGAGTGGAGGTGTGAGGAGGGAGGTGTGAGGAGGGAGGTGTGAGGAGGGATGTGTGTGGAGGGAGGTGTGTGGAGGGAGGTGTGTGGAGGAAGGTGTGTGGAGGGAGGTGTGAGGAGGGAGGTGTGAGGAGGGAGGTGTGTGGAGGGAGGTGTGTGGAGGGAGGTGTGTGGAGGGAGGTGTGAGGAGGGAGGTGTGAGGAGGGAGGTGTGTGGAGGGAGGTGTGTGGAGTGGAGGTGTGTGGAGTGGAGGTGTGTGGAGGGAGGTGTGTGGAGGGAGGTGTGAGGAGGGAGGTGTGTGGAGGGAGGTGTGTGGAGTGGAGGTGTGTGGAGGGAGGTGTGTGGAGGGAGGTGTGTGGAGGGAGGTGTGTGGAGGGAGGTGTGTGGAGTGGAGGTGTGAGGAGGGAGGTGTGTGGAGTGGAGGTGTGTGGAGGGAGGTGTGAGGAGGGAGGGGTGTGGAGGGAGGTGTGTGGAGGGAGGTGTGTGGAGGGAGGTGTGAGGAGGGAGGTGTGTGGAGTGGAGGTGTGTGGAGGGAGGTGTGTGGAGGGAGGTGTGTGGAGGGAGGTGTGTGGAGGGAGGTGTGTGGAGGGAGGTGTGAGGAGGGAGGTGTGTGGAGGGAGGTGTGTGGAGTGGAGGTGTGTGGAGGGAGGTGTGTGGAGGGAGGTGTGAGGAGGGAGGTGTGTGGAGGGAGGTGTGAGGAGGGAGGTGTGTGGAGGGAGGTGTGTGGAGTGGAGGTGTGTGGAGGGAGGTGTGTGGAGGGAGGTGTGTGGAGGGGAGGTGTGTGGAGGGAGGTGTGTGGAGTGGAGGTGTGTGGAGGGAGGTGTGTGGAGGGAGGTGTGAGGAGGGAGGTGTGTGGAGGGAGGTGTGTGGAGTGGAGGTGTGTGGAGGGAGGTGTGTGGAGTGAGGTGTGTGGAGGGAGGTGTGTGGAGGGAGGTGTGAGGAGGGAGGTGTGTGGAGTGGAGGTGTGTGGAGGGAGGTGTGTGGTGGGAGGTGTGTGGAGGGAGGTGTGTGGAGTGGAGGTGTGTGGAGGGAGGTGTGTGGAGGGAGGTGTGTGGAGTGGAGGTGTGTGGAGGGAGGTGTGTGGAGTGGAGGTGTGTGGAGGGAGGTGTGTGGAGGGAGGTGTGAGGAGGGAGGTGTGTGGAGTGGAGGTGTGTGGAGTGGAGGTGTGTGGAGGGAGGTGTGTGGAGGGAGGTGTGAGGAGGGAGGTGTGAGGAGGGAGGTGTGTGGAGGGAGGTGTGTGGAGTGGAGGTGTGTGGAGGGAGGTGTGAGGAGGGAGGTGTGTGGAGGGAGGTGTGTGGAGTGGAGGTGTGTGGAGGGAGGTGTGTGGAGGGAGGTGTGTGGAGGGAGGTGTGTGGAGGGAGGTGTGTGGAGTGGAGGTGTGTGGAGGGAGGTGTGTGGAGGGAGGTGTGAGGAGGGAGGTGTGTGGAGTGGAGGTGTGTGGAGGGAGGTGTGTGGAGGGAGGTGTGTGGAGGGAGGTGTGTGGAGGGAGGTGTGTGGAGGGAGGTGTGTGGAGGGAGGTGTGAGGAGGGAGGTGTGAGGAGGGAGGTGTGTGGAGGGAGGTGTGAGGAGGGAGGTGTGTGGAGGGAGGTGTGTGGAGGTAGGTGTGTGGAGGGAGGTGTGTGGAGGGAGGTGTGTGGAGTGGAGGTGTGTGGAGGGAGGTGTGTGTGGAGGGAGGTGTGTGGAGGGAGGTGTGTGGAGGGAGGTGTGTGGAGGGAGGTGTGTGGAGGGAGGTGTGTGGAGGGAGGTGTGTGGAGGGAGGTGTGTGGAGTGGAGGTGTGTGGAGGGAGGTGTGTGGAGGGAGGTGTGAGGAGGGAGGTGTGTGGAGGGAGGTGTGTGGAGGGAGTTGTGTGGAGGGAGGTGTGAGGAGGGAGGTGTGAGGAGGGAGGTGTGTGGAGGGAGGTGTGTGGAGGGAGGTGTGTGGAGTGGAGGTGTGTGGAGGGAGGTGTGAGGAGGGAGGTGTGTGGAGGGAGGTGTGTGGAGGGAGGTGTGTGGAGGGAGGTGTGTGGAGTGGAGGTGTGTGGAGGGAGGTGTGAGGAGGGAGGTGTGTGGAGGGAGGTGTGTGGAGGGAGGTGTGTGGAGGGAGGTGTGTGGAGGGAGGTGTGTGGAGTGGAGGTGTGTGGAGGGAGGTGTGTGGAGGGAGGTGTGTGGAGTGGAGGTGTGTGGTGGGAGGTGTGTGGTGGGAGGTGTGTGGTGGGTGGTGTGTGGAGGGAGGTGTGTGGTGGGTGGTGTGTGGAGGGAGGTGTGTGGAGGGAGGTGTGTGGAGTGGAGGTGTGTGGAGGGAGGTGTGTGGAGGGAGGTGTGTGGAGGGAGGTGTGTGGAGGGAGGTGTGTGGAGTGGAGGTGTGTGGAGGGAGGTGTGTGGAGGGAGGTGTGTGGAGGGAGGTGTGTGGAGGGAGGTGTGTGGAGGGAGGTGTGAGGAGGGAGGTGTGTGGAGGGAGGTGTGTGGAGTGGAGGTGTGTGGAGGGAGGTGTGAGGAGGGAGGTGTGAGGAGGGAGGTGTGTGGAGTGGAGGTGTGTGGAGGGAGGTGTGTGGAGGGAGGTGTGTGGAGGGAGGTGTGAGGAGGGAGGTGTGAGGAGGGAGGTGTGTGGAGTGGAGGTGTGTGGAGGGAGGTGTGAGGAGGGAGGTGTGAGGAGGGAGGTGTGTGGAGGGAGGTGTGTGGAGGGAGGTGTGTGGAGGGAGGTGTGAGGAGGGAGGTGTGAGGAGGGAGGTGTGTGGAGGGAGGTGTGTGGAGTGGAGGTGTGTGGAGTGGAGGTGTGTGGAGGGAGGTGTGTGGAGGGGGGTGTGTGGAGGGAGGTGTGTGGAGTGGAGGTGTGTGGAGGGAGGTGTGTGGAGGGAGGTGTGTGGAGGGAGGTGTGAGGAGGGAGGTGTGTGGAGGGAGGTGTGTGGAGGGAGGTGTGTGGAGGGAGGTGTGTGGAGGGAGGTGTGAGGAGGGAGGTGTGTGGAGTGGAGGTGTGTGGAGGGAGGTGTGTGGAGGGAGGTGTGTGGAGGGAGGTGTGTGGAGGGAGGTGTGTGGAGGGAGGTGTGAGGAGGGAGGTGTGTGGAGGGAGGTGTGTGGAGGGAGGTGTGAGGAGGGAGGTGTGTGGAGTGGAGGTGTGTGGAGTGGAGGTGTGAGGAGGGAGGTGTGTGGAGGGAGGTGTGTGGAGTGGAGGTGTGTGGAGGGAGGTGTGTGGAGGGAGGTGTGTGGAGGGAGGTGTGTGGAGGGAGGTGTGTGGAGGGAGGTGTGTGGAGGGAGGTGTGTGGAGGGAGGTGTGAGGAGGGAGGTGTGTGGAGGGAGGTGTGTGGAGGGAGGTGTGAGGAGGGAGGTGTGTGGAGGGAGGTGTGTGGAGTGGAGGTGTGTGGAGGGAGGTGTGTGGAGGGAGGGGTGAGGAGGGAGGTGTGTGGAGGGAGGTGTGTGGAGGGAGGTGTGTGGAGGGAGGTGTGTGGAGGGTGGTGTGTGGTGTGGAGGTGTGTGGAGGGAGGTGTGTGGAGTGGAGGTGTGTGGAGGGAGGTGTGTGGAGGGAGGTGTGAGGAGGGAGGTGTGTGGAGTGGAGGTGTGTGGAGGGAGGTGTGTGGAGGGAGGTGTGTGGAGGGAGGTGTGTGGAGTGGAGGTGTGTGGAGGGAGGTGTGTGGAGGGAGGTGTGTGGAGTGGAGGTGTGTGGAGGGAGGTGTGTGGAGTGGAGGTGTGTGGAGGGAGGTGTGTGGAGGGAGGTGTGAGGAGGGAGGTGTGTGGAGTGGAGGTGTGTGGAGTGGAGGTGTGTGGAGGGAGGTGTGTGGAGGGAGGTGTGAGGAGGGAGGTGTGAGGAGGGAGGTGTGTGGAGGGAGGTGTGTGGAGTGGAGGTGTGTGGAGGGAGGTGTGAGGAGGGAGGTGTGTGGAGGGAGGTGTGTGGAGTGGAGGTGTGTGGAGGGAGGTGTGTGGAGGGAGGTGTGAGGAGGGAGGTGTGTGGAGTGGAGGTGTGTGGAGTGGAGGTGTGTGGAGGGAGGTGTGTGGAGTGGAGGTGTGTGGAGTGGAGGTGTGTGGAGGGAGGTGTGAGGAGGGAGGTGTGTGGAGGGAGGTGTGTGGTGGGAGGTGTGTGGAGGGAGGTGTGTGGAGTGGAGGTGTGTGGAGGGAGGTGTGTGGAGGGAGGTGTGTGGAGTGGAGGTGTGTGGAGGGAGGTGTGTGGAGGGAGGTGTGTGGAGGGAGGTGTGTGGAGGGAGGTGTGAGGAGGGAGGTGTGTGGAGGGAGGTGTGTGGAGGGAGGTGTGAGGAGGGAGGTGTGTGGAGTGGAGGTGTGTGGAGGGAGGTGTGTGGAGGGAGGTGTGTGGAGGGAGGTGTGTGGAGTGGAGGTGTGTGGAGGGAGGTGTGAGGAGGGAGGTGTGTGGAGGGAGGTGTGTGGAGGGAGGTGTGTGGAGGGAGGTGTGTGGAGTGGAGGTGTGTGGAGGGAGGTGTGTGGAGGGAGGTGTGTGGAGGGAGGTGTGTGGAGTGGAGGTGTGTGGAGGGAGGTGTGTGGAGGGAGGTGTGTGGAGTGGAGGTGTGTGGAGGGAGGTGTGTGGAGTGGAGGTGTGTGGAGGGAGGCGTGTGGAGTGGAGGTGTGTGGAGGGAGGTGTGTGGAGGGAGGTGTGTGGAGTGGAGGTGTGTGGAGTGGAGGTGTGTGGAGGGAGGTGTGAGGAGGGAGGTGTGTGGAGGGAGGTGTGAGGAGGGAGGTGTGTGGAGGGAGGTGTGAGGAGGGAGGTGTGTGGAAGGAGGTGTGAGGAGGGAGGTGTGAGGAGGGAGGTGTGTGGAGGGAGGTGTGAGGAGGGAGGTGTGAGGAGGGAGGTGTGAGGAGGGAGGTGTGTGGAGGGAGGTGTGTGGAGTGGAGGTGTGTGGAGGGAGGTGTGTGGAGGGAGGTGTGTGGAGTGGAGGTGTGTGGAGGGAGGTGTGTGGAGGGAGGTGTGTGGAGGGAGGTGTGTGGAGTGGAGGTGTGTGGAGTGGAGGTGTGTGGAGGGAGGTGTGTGGAGGGAGGTGTGAGGAGGGAGGTGTGTGGAGTGGAGGTGTGTGGAGTGGAGGTGTGTGGAGGGAGGTGTGTGGAGGGAGGTGTGTGGAGTGGAGGTGTGTGGAGGGAGGTGTGTGGAGGGAGGTGTGAGGAGGGAGGTGTGTGGAGTGGAGGTGTGTGGAGTGGAGGTGTGTGGAGGGAGGTGTGTGGAGGGTGGTGTGTGGAGGGAGGTGTGTGGAGGGAGGTGTGTGGAGTGGAGGTGTGTGGAGTGGAGGTGTGTGGAGGGAGGTGTGTGGAGTGGAGGTGTGTGGAGTGGAGGTGTGTGGAGGGAGGTGTGTGGAGGGAGGTGTGTGGAGTGGAGGTGTGTGGAGTGGAGGTGTGTGGAGGGAGGTGTGTGGAGGGTGGTGTGAGGAGGGAGGTGTGTGGAGTGGAGGTGTGTGGAGTGGAGGTGTGTGGAGGGAGGTGTGTGGAGGGAGGTGTGTGGAGGGAGGTGTGAGGAGGGAGGTGTGTAGAGTGGAGGTGTGTGGAGTGGAGGTGTGTGGAGGGAGGTGTGTGGAGGGAGGTGTGTGGAGGGAGGTGTGAGGAGGGAGGTGTGTGGAGTGGAGGTGTGTGGAGGGAGGTGTGTGGAGTGGAGGTGTGTGGAGGGAGGTGTTTGGAGGGAGGTGTGTGGAGTGGAGGTGTGTGGAGGGAGGTGTGTGGAGGGAGGTGTGTGGAGGGAGGTGTGTGGAGGGAGGTGTGTGGAGTGGAGGTGTGTGGAGGGAGGTGTGAGGAGGGAGGTGTGAGGAGGGAGGTGTGTGGAGTGGAGGTGTGTGGAGGGAGGTGTGTGGAGTGGAGGTGTGTGGAGGGAGGTGTGTGGAGTGGAGGTGTGTGGAGGGAGGTGTGAGGAGGGAGGTGTGAGGAGGGAGGTGTGTGGAGGGAGGTGTGTGGAGTGGAGGTGTGTGGAGGGAGGTGTGTGGAGGGTGGTGTGTGGAGGGAGGTGTGAGGAGGGAGGTGTGTGGAGTGGAGGTGTGTGGAGGGAGGTGTGTGGAGGGAGGTGTGTGGAGGGAGGTGTGAGGAGGGTGGTGTGTGGAGTGGAGGTGTGTGGAGGGAGGTGTGTGGAGGGAGGTGTGTGGAGTGGAGGTGTGTGGAGGGAGGTGTGTGGAGTGGAGGTGTGTGGAGGGAGGTGTGTGGAGTGGAGGTGTGTGGAGTGGAGGTGTGTGGAGTGGAGGTGTGTGGAGTGGAGGTGTGTGGAGGGAGGTGTGTGGAGTGGAGGTGTGTGGAGTGGAGGTGTGTGGAGGGAGGTGTGTGGAGGGAGGTGTGTGGAGTGGAGGTGTGTGGAGGGAGGTGTGTGGAGGGAGGTGTGTGGAGGGAGGTGTGTGGAGGGAGGTGTGAGGAGGGAGGTGTGTGGAGGGAGGTGTGTGGAGGGAGGTGTGTGGAGGGAGGTGTGAGGAGGGAGGTGTGTGGAGGGAGGTGAGTGGAGGGAGGTGTGAGGAGGGAGGTGTGTGGAGGGAGGTGTGTGGAGTGGAGGTGTGTGGAGTGGAGGTGTGTGGAGGGAGGTGTGTGGAGGGAGGTGTGTGGAGGGAGGTGTGTGGAGTGGAGATTTTTGGAGTGGAGGTGTGTGGAGCAGATTTACTCAGTTGGTCTGGGAGAGCAGGAGCCGTGGGGGAGACATGGCCGACAGGGCCCTTGGTCTGACCTGGCCCAACATGTTCGTGAGAAGGGGAAACTGAGGCTTGGGATGGGAAAGTACCTTGGCAGGTTGCCCAGTGCTGTCCCGGGCAGGACACTGCTCGGTGTGCCCACGAGAAACGAGGCCTCTTCATGGCCAGCAGATCGGCCCAGAGGTCAGTAACCTGCCAGAGGCAGGGGGTTCCTTTCTGAGGACGCGCCTCCCACCAGCCCTGCCAACGGCCCGACCACCCACCACCGGCCGCTGTAGCTCCATCTTGTGCAGGGGCCGCCTCAGTGTTCTCCCGCTCCTGCCCTGTTCCCACACCTATCCTCTCTCTCTCTCTTTGTCTTTTTTTTATAATTAATTCTCACCTGAGAATATTTTTTTCCCCATTGATTTTTCAGAGAGAATGGAAGGAAGGAAGGGAGGGAGGGAGGGAGAGAGAAACATCTCCCGTACGCACCCCAACTGGGGCCGGGGATCGAACCCACAACCCAGGTATGTGCCCTTGGCCAAAACTGAACCCGAGAACTTTCAGTGCACAGGCCAGTGATCTAACCATTTAGCTACAGGGGCCAGGGGGACACTGAGGACCTCAGGGAATGTCCCTCCTGTGCTCAAACACTGCAGACTCCTCACCTCACTCCCTGTGAAAGCCAGGGTCCTTACAAAGATGTGGCTCCTTGTCACCTCTCTGTCCCATCTTTTCCCACTCACCCATTGCTCTCTGCTCCAACCACACCAGCCTCTGCCATTCCTTGAATATTCCCACCCTGTTCCTGCTCGGGGCCTTTGCACGTGCTGTTCCCTCTATCTGCAGTCTGCCCTCAGAGAGCTGCATGCCTCACTACTTAGTCTTTCAAATCTGTTCTCAAATGATTTCAAGTGTGAGCTTCCTGAGCCCCAACATGAAAACAAAGCTCCAGCCCGCTCCCTCGCTTCACGTGTGGTAGCACTGCCCCACCTGATGGAACGTGCTGCGCCGTTTGCTCAGTCACTCTGCTTCTTGCCTGCACCACAGCTGGAAAAGACTAGAAACGTTTTCTCATTCCTCACTCTGAATCCTCAACTCTTAGAACAGTGCCTGGAACACAGAAGGTGCTCAGTAAACATTTGCCAACCAAATGGATGGGTATTTCTGCTACACTCACGTTGCATGACCTTGAGCAGGTCAGTTGTTTGGACCTCAGGGACCTGTCTCTGAAATAGGGAGGGTGATTAAGTGGAGGCAGAGACAGAGGTTAGAAATCACGGGCTGACTCCTCCATAAACATGTGCGGAGTAGATGTGAAACCTGCCTGGCCACCTCTGACCCCAGGCCTTCATATTTGCACACAGCCCCCAGGCGAGGAGGGCCTGAGGGTCACCAGCCCAGGGCTGAACTTGAATGCAACTTCTGGGTCTCAGTGGCATGTGCCTGGTCTGATGGGTGGAGTCCAGAGCCCTCTTCTCTGCTTCTTGTGCCCACCGGGTGGCCCTGGCTAACCCCTGCCCCCGGTAGCATATCAGTGAGCCCTGCTACCCCCTTGCCTGCACCCTGCGAGCCCATGCTGGGTCTCCCCCACGGCTCCTGCTATTATTTAGCCCTGGGACAGCATTTAGACACAGACGTCACAGGAAAGCACCTATTCAGCGCTGAGCAAACCAACGGGCGCCGTCCAGGCCCAGCTCTCTTGAACACTGCGCCACCTCCCCAGGAAAGAGCGGGCCCTTTGAGACTGGGAACACCCCACGCTCGCCCAGAGAACTCTCCCACCAGTCAAGCTATGGGGTGGGTCCCCTCGCCCCACTTCGCCTGGATTAGGGCTCATTGGTGGGTAGTGGAGTCAGACCCCTGGACAGAGCAGGGATCTTGCCAGCCAGGCAACCTCCCGTGCTGGTCATTCCCTCAGCATTTATGGAGTGCCTGCTGTGTACTGGGTGCTGCTGCCCTGATCCCATGGAATCTGCCAATAGAGTCTGATGGGACAAGCCAGGGTTTGGGCGCCATGAAGACCTAAGTTTGAATCTTGACATTGTCACTTCATTCATTCATTCATTTGCTAAATGCATGTTGAGCACCTGCTCTGTGCCAGGCAGAGGTGGCAAGATCTCTCTAGAAACGTATGGTCAAGCAGGGATCAGACTGTCTTCTGTGTGTTGACAAACCTTCGACCGCCCTGAGGGATGGGCAGAACGCCGCGGGGCGCGCAGGGCTGTTCTAAGGACACGACACACGACACTCCCTTTAGCACTTAAAGGAAGGCCTTGGCCAGGCAGGGCCGTCCACCCCCTTTGGCAGATGTGAATCTGGACCTTCCACCCGACGGCCCCAGGAACAACAGAGGGCGCTGGACAGATGAAGGGCTCTGCTCTCCTTTAGAATAAGCCATGGTACCACCATCTCATTCCTCCAACCCCCCGGCATGCGAGGGGGATCCAGAGCCCTGAAGGGCAGCCCCGGAGCGCCCCTGCTGCCCTTGCCCTGGTGCTCTCCATCCCCACCCCCTGTTGTTCTCTTAAGGGGCTGCTGGCTCCCAGAAGAGAACGCCCGGCCTGGCCATGCTCACAGGAGGGGCTGGGGTCGGCCTCATGCCGTCCTTCACTTCCCCATTGAACCATTCAACAGATACTGAGTGTGTGCCAGGCACCATTCCAGATACGGAGGGTACACAAACAAAAATAAATCCACGGACAGGTAAATTATGTGGTCCATTAGAAGCTAGGGAAGAGCCTTCCAGGCAGAGGGACCAGCAAGGACAAGGCCGTGAACTGAGAGTGGGCCTGCAAATTCAAGGGACAGTGAGGAGGGTGGGGATGCGATCAGAGGTGGTGGGCCTGACCGCGTGGGACCTCAACAGCTGTGAGGACTCTTCCTTCCTTGATTGCTCTAAAACCAGGGTGGGGTGGGAGCCTGCCTGCTCCAGGGGAAGAGGCAAGCACTGCCATTCTAGTCTGGCCGGTCTTGACCTTTTGTGGGTGGCTGCATGGAGGAGGTGACTGAGTCAGGCTGTGACAGGGACAGGCTGAGGCGAGGGTCAGGTGGCACTGTGACAGGTCATGGATCGGTTTATGGCTGGGTTGGTGTCCCCAGCAGATATTTGTGCGTGTGTTTTATCTAATGGTGCACACAGTGGGCCTCTCCTGGCTCACCCAGTGGCCTTAGGTCTGAGGGCCCTGGTTCCCAGGCCAGATCATAAAGGTAGAGACGGAGCAGTCTGCATTTTAAAGATGGCGGCCCAGGGAGGAGCGGGGCTGCCTGGGGCCTGCTGGCTGGGAGTGGCTGCTTGCAGTCAGCCCCTTCACAGGTGAGCCAGGGCTCCGTCAGCCCAGAGGGCTGTTTTGGGTCCATTTCTGGGAGCGAGGCCTGCTCTTTGTCCCCAGGTGGGCGCCACACTCCGGAGTCTGGATGCTCCGGGCCTGGCAGTAAGCTAGTTTCCTTGGCAGAGGGATCAGCATGAGCAAGAAGACAGCGAGGCTCTGGGCACTGGGACTGATTAGGTCCGGGCTAGAGCCCAGGATCTGTTTTTAGTTTCCCAGTTGACACTGGGATTGCCTGTTTACGCCACTGGGAAACGGGTGGTCTCTGCCACCAGCCCCTGCACAGGCCTCAGCCAAGGACCTGGTGGCACAGCAATCCTGGCACGAAACCCTTTTTTGCTCTCCGCACCCCAACCCAGAGGGGGCTGGACTGAGGGAGGCCCTGGAGCAGTGAGGTGGAGATGCTGCCAGGGAGGGTGGGGGAAGCCCCTACCCTGGATGTATGGGGAGGTTGGGAGATGCGGGTGGGAGATGGGGAGAGGGGAGGTGGCCATCTCTGAACCACAAAACCTGTGCTCCTCCCCGCTTACCAGAACAGAGAGGGGTCTGAGTGGGAAGCTTGGTGAGGGTTGAGGAGAGTGAAACACTAGCGAGTGGAGACCAGAGGAGAGCGGAGAGAGCCAGGTCTGACAAGGCTGTGTGGTCTGTGGCTCAATAATCCATAATGATGATCGATAATAGAATAGACCGACCCCTGTAGGTCGGACACATGTCTGGAAAGAAGGGTGGGTGGGTGGATGGAGAGGCGAATGGATGGATGAATGAATGAGTGACTGGCTGCGTGGGCGGTGAGACGCCCAGGAAGGCGGTGGCCAGCCCAGCGCTCAATCACAGTGCCTTGGCATCACGCCCTCCTGACCGCTCAGACCCCCACCCCCACTGCTCAAAACGTCCCCGCACCCCCGCCCCACCGCAGCCGCCTGGGCACGTAATTCCAGGCTCGAGGCAGCTTGGGGACTGGGCAGGGAGGGGCCGCACCACTGCGCGGGGCTCCACGCCAGCCTTCAGCGTCTTGGCAGGGCCACCCCTCTGCCGAGGGGTGGGGGTCAGGAGGGGAGGAAACCTGGAGGTGTGGTCCGCCCTGAAACACCCGCCCCCTCCCCGCCGTCTTCTTTGTCTCCGGCTAGTCCTCCACTGTCTCCCGTCCACGACCTGCTTCTTCAGGCAACCCTGGCCGCGCAGGCTTCCAGGCTGCTCCTGGACCCCAAGTGTCAGCTCCGGCTGCCCCAGCCCTTGGGCAGCTTCCCCTGCGCAGCAGGGTCCTCCAACCCCAGTGTCTCCAGCACCTGGAGCGGGCAAGTGTCAGGGTCTGTGTCTAAGCTGCGTCTCCAGTGCAGAGAGGGGGCGCAGATGAAGTCCCCGCCTCCGCCTTCCCTCTTCCTCCCTCCTCCGCCACGGCTGGGCGCTCCGAGCCCTGACCCCGCCGCAGCCTGTTCGAGCCTTAGTGGTTCTTCTGCGGTTATGGGATCCCCGACACCACTCGGACCACCGCCACCTCCACCTCGCCCGCCAGGCCTCAGACCCACACGCAGAACACAGCCCCAGGCAAGATCGCCCTCAGACACGCACCACCGCCTTTCGCGGACCCACGGCCCTGCACAAGCGCACTCCTCCTCCATGCACAGCCCCAACAGCCACAATCCCACTCGCAAACAAGCCCACACGTAACACAACACCCCCCAGACACACTCGGGCCCACGCAGACACAATCCCCCCAACCTCACACAGACACAGCTCTGCACAGGCGCAGTCACACCCACGCAGGCACCCCCCCATAAACAATCGCATACAAACATGACCCACGCAGGCACCGCATCACTCGGTTCCTCTGAGACCCAGAGACACATTCACAGCTCGCAGCCATTCACAGCTCGCAGCCAGACCCCTACGCCCCGTGACATTCACACGTAGGACAGACCAGCAGTAGACGCCTCATTGATACACACACGGACTGAAACGCGCAGCCAGGAAGAGCTCACCCACCGGCTCGTAAGTCACTGGGAAAATATTAAAGCGTTCCCTCCCTCCCCTTTTATCTCTGGCTGGCGTGCGCGCGCGCGTACACACACACACACACACACACACACACACACACACACACGGAAACATTCGCCCCACCCCCCATCCCTAAGCGCCACCGAGCCTCCTAGCCTGTGACCCGGAGCCCCCGCAGTGAGCCGCTGGAGCGTCCCCCCGCGCCCCTTCCTCCCCGCTCCCCCTTCCTCTCCCCTCCCCCTCCTCTGGCGCGAGGGCTGCGCGCAGTCAAGCCCCCTCGTCGCGCGCCCCTCCCCGCGCGCGTGTGCGCGCCCCCCCCCCCCCCCGCCCCGCGTCTGCATCGCGCTTTCCGAGTGGATGCGGCCACGGGGCGGTCTAATTACCTCCTGTCCCCTGGCGACCCGTGAATAATGGCTACTGAGGGCGCTCGCAGGGGCTGCTGAGAAGGAAACGCGGGGCGCGAGAGGCGCGGCGCGCGCGGGAGCGCGAGGGAGAAGGAGCGAGCCGGGCTGCGCGGCGGCGGCGGAGAGAAAGGAATCGTGCGAGCGCTCACATTTTTTTCTCCCAAGGACCTCCGGCTGCCGAGTTCTGGAAGAAGCGAAGGGGAGCGGGCGTGCGCGGAGGAGGAGACTGCCTGGGGAAGGGAGACGGCGAGACGCGCAGCGCCGGCGCTGGGAGACCCGGGAGGAGCCCGCAGGTATTGTTGGCGGAAGCTTTGTGCCTTCGGGGAGCGGTTCTGGGGTGCGCGGGCTCCCGGGTCCCCGACCGCCGCGGCGCTCCTGACCCGGCACCCCTCCCGCACGCCGCAATCTTGGCTGGAATTGCAGCTTTGCCTGTTCGGGGTTGGTTTTCCGTGTCGGTTGAGGGAATTGGTCTCAGGAGAAGGAATTTCTTCCCTTTTTTTTTTTTTTTTTTGCCGCAGTTTGGTTGTGCTGGAGATTCCTTCCTCCCCTTTCCTCCACGGCCTTGGCGACAGTCGTACTGGCGGAAGGCAAGGGGCTGCGCTGGAGGGGCTAGTGGCAGTGGTGGGAGTGAGATACGCCGGCGAAGGGAGGAGTGTTTTTGCTCAAGTTCCCAGTCTGCGCCCCAGAGCTGGTGGCCGGCGAGGGCCGTTGGCGCACCCCGTCCTGCTCCCGGCAACCGGTGGGAAACTTCCCGGGAGCGCAGCCTCCTGGGGAACTTGGCGCCCCTGTCGCCTCCGGTGCTTCCTCCGGCTGCCCGCGAGCGCCTAAGGCTGCGCTCACCCGCCCCGCCTTCCTCTACCCCCAGCGGCTTCCGGATCGGTACCGGGCCGAGCTGCAGCTTCAAACACTCCCCCTGGAGACCCTCCCCACGCCTCGCGCCAGCGCTGCCGGCTCCGGTGCCGATGGCCGGGCTGACAATGAAATCCTGCGCTTCTGCTGTCGGGTGGGGGTTAGTAGAAGCTTGGTCTCCCCTGGGGCTACTGACCCTGTGGAGGGGGGGAGGGGGGGGAGACCTATCAGGAGGAGGGGCTTGTTGGGGTCAGAGACTTTGACGTAGGATGGCGCCTGGGGTGGGGGCGGGGCGGGGGCAGGTGAGCTGCCGGGAAGGCCGGAGGCCTGGGTTCTCGCCCCGGGCGGTGGATTCTTGGGCTTGCTGATTGGCGACTTCGGATCGTCGTCGTAGTCGGGCCTCCCCAACCTCAGCCTCCTCCCTCCAGCTGGGCCTCCTCCCCTCACGTACAATGCAGGCTTCAGAGGTGATCCGGAGGGTGTGTGTGTGTGTGTGTGTGTGTGTGTGTGTGTTTCTTTCTTGCGATCCACAGCAGATGCTGCTCTGGTGACCGGTGATTCGAGCGCCTCATCCCCTCCCGCAGGGGCTGGGGGTGGGAAAAGAGGGGGAGGGGAGTGATGGGAACTTCTTTTCCCACTGGGGCCTTGGGAGGGAGTGGTAGCCCAGAGAATTTCTGGGGATTGCACTCTGATTTCAACTCAGAGTGGGGGCCGTGAGGTCAAAGCTCCCAGATCCGTTTGCTCCTTTTTTTGGGGGGGGGGGGTGTGGAGGCGCTAGTTGGAACGGGATTGGGGGAGGAGAGTCCATGGGAACCTGCCTTAATGGGATTCCCAGGTGTGCAGCCCAAGGGCTAGCCAGGGACCCTGAAGCTGGACACCCAGGCGGGTGAAGGAAATTCCCGTTTAAAGAGAGGATTCCTGGGGGAGTGTGGAGGCACCTTGGTGTGTGTGTGTTGGGGGGGGCGGTAGCAGACCGTTTTCAGGCCAGTCTATGGCTTGGTCCAGGAATAGAGAGGGTTCCCCCGTTCTCTCAGCCCCCACATGGCAGGAACTGGGAGCAGGACCCTTTGACTTGCCCACAGGGAGGGAGCTAGCAGATGCCTGGCCCCTACGCCGCCTCCTCGGAGCAGGACCTGGAGGGTGGAGCCTGAAATAAGAGCCCGAGAGGGTGTTGCCATCAGGGGCCCCCTGTGTCCCTGAGGCTTTGAAAAAGGGTTACTTGACTTGGCAGGCCCACAGGAACTGGAAGTGGAATCATAGGGACTGGGGGCGGGGAGGGGAGGGGGGTCTTCTGCACTCGCCCCCCCTCCCCGCCGCACCAAGCACAGCTGGAGGCTCGGTGGTTAAGGGGGAGTTTCTGACCCCTAGGCTAGACTGTGAGGCCCAGGTGCTGAGGGCAGAGCTGGGTGAGGTCATGGGGGGCAGGGCTCAGTAGGGGGGCAGGGTTAGTTTCTCCTCACTCCCAGGAGAAAGCGCGCCCCTTAGGCACAAGCCCCTGGGGTGTAGGTATTTGAGGGGCTGTCTTCTCTCTCCCCCCCCCGCCCCCCCCCGCATTTCCATTTCCGTTTCCTGCTGGTGAGAACCTGTCCTGGGGATCTTAGAGCCCTGAGGCTTGGCACAGGATGGGCCCCGGGCTTTGGCTAGACCAACACAGGAGTGAATGGATCAGTAATGAATGAATGAATGAATGAATGAGTGAGTGAGTGAAAGGGTAAGGTTTCTCAATTGGAGGAGTTTAGCCTTTTTTTTTTTTTAAGAAAAGGACCTTTTAAAATATGGCTCATAGAAAATCTGAAAAATGAAAGGAAACAAAGGGGTGCTGAGCCTCGCGGCCGTGGCAGCGTGTGCTGATGCCCTCCGCCCTCTGCAGTCCCTGTGGCGGGCGGTCTTGTTTGTAAAGGCGGCGGCGTCATTCTCCGTCCGCTGTGCATCCTGCTTTCTCCTTGGCACGCGAACAGCAGTCTTTTCCTGTTTTGCAACCAGCTCGTCATAAACACCATGTCTTCAGGCTTTTCCAAGCCGGTGGCTGTACCATCATTTACTTAATATTCCCCTTTTGCTCAGCATTCTGGATGCTCCTGATGAATGAGGTAGTGGATATATTTTTGTGTAGAAAGGTTTCTTTGATGTTTAAGATGATTTCCTAAAAATGATTCTGCTGATGCCAAAGGCTCCGACGTGCCTGCAGTAGAAGAAATGGGCCTCTCATTTTTCCCGGAGAAGGGGCACATGATTCTCTTTCCTTCCAGCACAATCTAGAACCTTCTATCAGACCCCAAAAGAGCCTTGGCAATGAATCACCTGTTTGACCCTCCGCCTTTGACAGAGGAGGGACGGAACCCAGGGAAGGAGTGCGTTCCAAGGTCGCACCGCAGTTGCTGGGCCTTGCAGCAGCCAGGACCGGGCTACTGGTCTGCCATGTTGTTTTCTGCACCCTGAGAGTCCCTAGGGCTCCTGTAGCTGGACCTCATCTACCTCACAGATGGGGACGTTGAGACCCCCAGAGTGGAGAGAAGCACCCAGCATGCCTCCAGCTGAGATGGGCTCCCAAGCCCTTCTCTGTCACACTCACTGGCTGTGGCCACAGGATCTGGGGTCCCCCAAGTTACCAGCCTGCCATTGGCCAGCCATGCGATCCCTGTTGTCATCTCCCCCCACATCTTGCCCTTCCTCTTTGCCATCCCATTTTCCAGAAGGAAAAGCCAGGAATCAAAGCAGGTGCAGCAAGAGGGGTGAGACTTGCAGAGGCCAGAGGTCCGCAGCGGTGCTGCCCTCCCTTGTGCCTCAGTTTACTTGTCCAAAGAGCAAAATCTGGATCGGTTGGGAGCTGGGGGCAGGTGTTGCACAGGTACCCCCTGTGGGGGAGGGGAAGGACCAGCTACATCTTGAATTCTCCCTCTGACCTTAGATTGACCCCAGGAGGCCCCCTGGGGAGGGAGAGGGAGTGGGAGAGGGGAGGAGACAAAGGAGAGAGAAGAGAATGGCCTCCCCAATACCCATACAATACCCATTGAGCCCCCAACTTCTTCTCCCCAGAGGAGAAGTTGGGGGCTCAATGGGTATTGTATGGGTATTGGGGGGCCAGGGCTGGATGGCCAGGAAAGGTTAGATATCCAGGGGCTCTGCCAGGGCTGTTTGGGGGAGGGGGGTCTGGGGCTCAGAAAGATCCCAGGTGCACCCAGGTGACAGGGAGGCAAGACCTTGGTGACGTCTCTGTTCGTGGGCTCCCCATTAGGCTGGGTGGCAGGGCCCTCGGCGTTGGGGGCTGGACCAGGCTGTTTGTAGGGGCAGGTCATTGTGGCTCTGACTTCCCGTCGCAGGGAAGGGACCTTCTGTCTGCCTCCTGCCCGCATGCCCACCAGCTGTGGAGTGTAGAGCAGCCCTCCCGTGAGGGGGGTATTTGGGCATTTCTGTGACCTGCCTCTGTGCTTGGGTGTGTCCCTGTAGGTGCCCGCACATCTGTGTGTGCCTTTGTGCGTGTGTGTCTGTGTCTGATCCTGTTTGTTTATTCTTGGGGGTTGGTGTGCCTGCCAGCCTGGGCCTGTGTGTGCCCACATTTGTGTGTGTCGGATTCTGTTTGCATATTTCTTGAGGGGTCTCTGTGCCTTGCATCTTTGGCATGTGCCCTGTCTGTGAGTCTCTGTTCCCATTTGAGCATTTCTGGAGAGCATGCCCCAGGCTTGGGCACGCTCACGTGTGGCTGTGTGAGCACACGCTCCTAATGGCCCCGGAGGATGCGGGCGGCAGGCTCTTTCAAGCTGCTTCGAAGGTTGTGCTGGGTGGGTGGAGGGGGGGCAGCCCTCAGTGTGGAGGGGTGGGTACAGGAAGGCAAAGGAAAATCTTAAAAGACTGTCTTCCCTCTGGTCTCCAAGGAGATCAGCCTGTGAAATGATCTGCACGTTAATTAAAAATGATTGTATCCTGATTGAGCCATTCCTGCTCACATCCCCTCCAAGGGAGAGGGGGAGGCAGCCACCAGAGGATGTGAAACCGGGCAGGTCCAATGCAGGGCACAGCCAGCAGCCCACAGGGCCTCGGGCCTTGGCGGGGCCGAGTGGAGAGGTGTTAGGGGTATGCGTGGAGGCTGACTTGAGCTTTTCCTTTGAATGTAAAATACCCGCTCCTGTGGGTGGTGCTCTGAGCTCAGGAGCTGGGGGGCAGCCACCAGGCCCCATGGGTCCTCACTCATGTGCTGGGCACCAGCCTGATTGTTTACCCAGATCCTGTGAGTCAGCATTTGTAGTTCTGGGTTTACAGAGAAGTAACAAGCTTGAGGTCATAGAGCCAGAAGTTGGGGGCCCCAGCCTGGGCCCAGTCTTCTGACCCCAAGGCCCAGATCCCCTTCCTAGCTCTCAGCTGTCCCCAGACTCACAATGAGGGGTCCTCCCTCTGCATGACCCTTGAGGAGCTGAGGCTTCAAGGACACGCCCTCTCATCCTCCACGAACCCGAGTGGTTTCTCTCTGAGGGCAGGCTCCACGGGGTTAGGGCGACGATGGCCATTCACGTGGGGAGCCTGATGGCTTGCCGGCCGGGTAGCTCCTGTCTGACCCAGGTCACCTTTGCCCGACTGGGATGACCTTCTCCCACTCCCACCCCCCATCCCCCAAGGTGGCTGATGATTCGGCCGCAGACCAGCCACAGGTGCCCCTGGGGCCTGCCAGCTGCCACGTACCGACACTCCTGGGTATTTGCCACCAAGACCTTTCTGGGAAAGGTCGGGGTCTTGCCTGGGTATCTCGCCCCCAGCCAGCCCTGGAAGGACGGCAGAGGTAAGAGAAAGCAGTCATAACAACAACAACCCAGGTGGTCCTCACTGTACCCGGCATCGGTGTTGTGGTTCATAGCGTGTAGGTGCGGGGGTGAGCCGCTCACCGGGGCCTTCGTGGAGACCTGGCTTCGGCAGCCACATTCAGAAGCCCCTGAGCGCCCTGGCCCCGTGTTGAGCCTCGCTCCCCTCGGTGCAGGGGGAAGCGTAGCTTTTCCCGGGGGCCCTGCTGGGAAAGGAGGGAGACCCGGTCCCGTGTGTCCAGTGCCTGGCAGCAGCCGGCACACGGGGTCCTTCAGGCACCTGTGTGGCCACTCCGGGCTTTGAGTTGGCAGGCTTCTGTGGAGGGAGACACGACATCACTCCCTTGGTGCTTTCTAGGAGACATTCTGGGGCTGAGGTGACTGTCACCTCAGTAGGAGCCTCCAGGGGGCTAGGAAGCTCCTGGGACCCCCCTTGTCCCAGAAGCTGCATTATCTGAGAATGGGAAAAGGGAGGGATGTTCCTCCTGGACCAGGTTTCTTATGGGGAACTTGACCAAGGGTAGGGTTCTGGGTCCAGAAATAGTCTTACAGAGAATCAGAGGGCAGATGGGATCGGAAAAGTTAGCACCCACAGGCTCCCAAGGGCAGAATTGGGAGAGACACAGGCCGATGTTGGCTTATCCCACAAAAAGCCCTTTGCACTGAGGCATCAGAGACCCACCTGCCCCAGGCTGTCCCTGCAAGGCCACGCCCAGGAGCACCTTGAGCGAGATGGCACTGTCTTTCCGCAGAATGCCCCTTCCGCCTCCCCCAGGGCCTGAGACCTCCTCCCATCACTGCGGGCGCAGAGAGGGGGCGGGAGGCCCTGCCTAAAGGGGTGATCAGAGGATGCACTCATGCTTGCATAATGCAGGCCCACCCTCCGGAGGCCCTGCAGGCCCCGGGCAGTGCTGAGGGGCACCTGGCCTCCTGAGGTCGCAGCTCAGCTGTGCCAGGGTGGCCTATGGGGTGTCCATCGCCTACCTTCTCAGGACCCGAGACCAGATGTTTACATGACATCTGGTCTGTGTATGTCGGATCTAACCCAGCAACCCACCCGTGGCCCCCAAGGTGCAGGCTCCAGGGCTCACTAAGACTGCCTGTCTCTGGCTCTGAGCCTCCGTCTGCAGGCCTGAGAGCTGTCAATGTGCCGGCCTCCTGCACATCCCACCCCCACCCGGCCCTTGTTAGCTGTCTTAGAGTTGAGGGGTGGAAGCAGAGGGCTCACACAGGTGCCATTCCTCCTGATGGTGCCCGCACTCCTGCGGCTGTTCCCACTGACGGGCAGCACAGGGGTGCGGGGGCATCTGACGGCGCCTGGTGTACAGGTCCAGCTCCATTTCCCATTCCCTTCCGTCTTGTTCAGCATTCAGCTTGCAGCCTCAGAGGCGCAGGGAGGCCGGCTCCCCAGTCAGCCAGTCAGCGTGGGTCTCCGGAGGAGAGTACTCGCCCGAGGCTGGGAGGGAAACCGGTGACTGCAGGAGGCGGCGCATGCTGGGAGGCCGGCAGTGTGAAGGGGCCTGGAGAGTTCTAGAAGGTCAGAGGTAGGTGGGAACAGGGAAGTCATAGACAGGAGTGGAGGTTGAGTTCCCTGGGGCCTTGACTGCTGTGAAGCGATGGATCTAAGGATGCAGGAAAAGAAGGGGGTCCCCCCTCCCCATGCAAGGGCGTGGAGCTGGGAATGTGTGGAGGCCCAAGGTGGCAGAGGCCTGGGTGTGGCTGCGTGCCCTCTGCCTGCCCCTTCTCCTTGCAGAGCCTCAGTTTCCTCCCTCAGAAATTCAGTTCCTGACTGCTGAGCCCCGAGCCTCCGTCCTAACTCATTGGGCCCAGACAGGACAGGGCTTCCTCCTTATGACCGCGCTCCCCACTCTTGGTGGACCTGGGGTGCTGCTCCAGAGGGAAGCGGGCCAGGCCCAGCCCTGCAGCTTGTCACCTAGCCCTGGGGGCGGGGCGATGGTTAGGTCTCCCTGAGAAGAGGTGGTCTGTGGGGAGCAGTAGTTACCCCAGCAGATTGCAGTTCCTCTTCCGGGAAGAAGGCTTCTCACAGAGAAGAGGAATGCACCTGAGCCCAGGGAGGGGCAGGAGGGGAAAGCCTAGTGGTCAAGGCCATTCTCTCAGCGGAGATATGCGATGGCCCTGCCGGTGCGCCTGCGCATTGCCCTGCTGCACCTGGAGCTGCGTGCGTGCGTGACCTCAGTGGTCAGGAACGGCTGGGAGACGGGCTGAGGCCTCGGCTCAGTGTCCGCATGCCCATGCTGGCCGAGCTCGCAGGGGGCTGTATTTTCTGCTGTGTCTGCAGAGTCCCCGCTCAGTGGAGTGTGCCCCCGCCCAGACCTGGGTTGTCTCTCTGGCACCCCGCTTTTACTGGTCGTTGGGGCTGATTCCACATGGGTGGTGCCGGGGTCGCCCACACAGTCCCTAGACTCAGGGGGCCCGGGCGGGCGCTGCCCCAGCCCAGGTAAGGGGCCGTGGAAGGGCTCGGTGCTGGCGGGCACCCAGCTCCTCCCGGGAACAAGGCTACGACCTGCTGGGCAGGCCTGACCCCTGGCCCTGGCTAGCCTGCTGGTGCCACCCAGGATCCGTCCGCGAGAGGACACCATTGTAGGGGCTTTGATGTCGCTCTTCGTGGACAAGAAGCGTGGGAAGCAGAGTGGTGAGGCGTGCGGCTTGGGTCCCGGGGCCCCGGAGGGCAGGGGTCTGGCCAGGAGCCCTCTCTTTGACCCCCGCTTCAGGGCTCATTCTGACGGAGCTGCTGTGAAAATCGGCTCTTCAGCGAGCTGCTTCCCTGTCATTAAAGCACGCTTTCGTTGATATGCGGGAGGGGTGCGGTGCTCTCTGACATAACCTTTTGCTGAGGTGACAGCGGCGCTGAAAGGCCCCGGTTTAGCGGTGGGTTTGGGGGTGAGGACAGAGAATGCCGGTGCAGGCGGAGGCCTGGCCCCAGCTCGCCCATCCCAACGCGTGTCTGTTTCCATTCATGTCTGACCATGTGGCTTTCCCCTCCCATTTTTGAGAGAGGATCTTAGCTCCTAGAGGCGGGGAGGTCTAGGAAGAGAAAAAAAGGGCACCCAGGCCTGAGGGGGATGGAGAGTAGGGGTGAGTAAGGCAAGAGCTGGCCAGTGTGAGCGGCAGACAAAGGAACCCGGGCTGGGGGCAGACTCAAGGGCGAGCTCAAGGTCTGTTCGCATGTGCCCTTGGCCCCGGAGGACCAGAAGAGGGGGCTCTGAGGTTCCAGTTAATTAAGGCTGGTTCTAAATTGGGAAGATTAATAAATGGTAATTGTCCTCCCGCAGGAGTCGGCCAGAGCTCACCGATGCCTCTGGGAGCCCAGATGATGAATTCCAGGCCCCCCCCCCCCTGCCCCCGGCCCCTTTCTAGAGTCTCTGGAATTCCCACCCACAAGTATCAGGGACAGACCTGGTGCAGACCAGGCCACCTCCTTCCTGCCTGTGGGGTTCAGGGCATGGAGGTGTGTTACCTGCCTGTCCACGTGTCGGCACCTGAGGTCCTGGGACACATACGGCACATCTGTGTGTGTGTGTGTGTGTGTGTGTGTGTGTGTGTGTGTGTGGCTGGTACTCGCACCCTCCGTTCAGCTGCCTCCAGGCTTCCCTCCCGGAGAGCAGTGTCCCCCTTACGCCTCCCACCTGTCCAAGGACAAGGAGAGAGGACCTCCACGCGGCGCTCAGCAGGGCACGGCTTCGCACCTTCTGTGGAGAGCAGTGCCTGGCTGTTTGGACAGAGGTGACCCCAGGCTCCAGCTCCACCCAGAGCGGCCTCTAGAAGCTCGGGGCGGGGGGAATGCCCTCTGAGTGGGTGTGGGAGCAGGTGCCAGTGTGCAGCCTCCTGTCTTCTTTGGTCCCTTCTAGCCCAAGCCCTGGAGCCCGGAGCGTCCCAGTGGCGCCCCGGCCGTCACTGGGGGTGCCCGTCGGGCTAGCCTGGACTGGTCGGAGAGACCCACAGGGCTCCTGCCCCTTGGTGTCCCCAGAGCTTGACCCAGAGAGACCCGGAGAATGCGGATGAGGGTGAGAGTGTGTCAGTGCGGGCGGGCCTGTGTGTGGGTATGTGTTGTGTGTGTGTGTTCTGTGCACTGGTGTGGATAGGGCTGCAGGTGTCATGTGGACTTTTATGTTGTGAGTGTGTGTGAGGGGCTCGGGGTTGGGCGCGGAGGGGGTGGGTGTTTCTGTGCATGTGCAGGTGTTGACCGAACTCGCGTATGTGCACTTGGCTGGGGGGGCATGCTCTTGGTGAGGTATGTCGGGGGCTGTGTGAGGCCCTGCAGAGTCCTTTCTGGCCTGTTTCTTCCCGCCCCAGGTCCCTCTCACCACGCTTGCCTCCAGCTCAGGCCGGCTCCCAGCCGCCTCAAACCCTGACTATCTGTGCTCCCCGCTTCCAGGGATCAAAACACCTGCCAGCACAGCTCTTAACGTTACCCTTGTTCCTGCTACAAGATGGGCCCACCGGGACGGGGAGGAGGCCGAGGCCACCAGCTGCTCGGGCCCCGCCCTAGGAGAGCCTGAAGGAGCGGGTTTCTGACTTCCTGCCGCACCTAGGCCTCGAGGGAGACCTTTCCTGAGACACCCGGGGCTTTTCCAGACACGAGCTGGCGCGTTTCCAGAGACAGAATGCTTTTAGAAACCGGGCGCGGTATTTCTGGAGTCTGGATAAGCTCGTTTCTAGAGACAAGATGGAAAGCATTTCTGGAGGAGGGCCGTTTCTGAAGATGAAATAGGGCATTTTGGGAGATGAAATAGGAACATTGCTAGAGAGTGGAGAGGGCATTTTCTGGAGTAAAAATGAGGCCTTTCTGGATTCCTATTTCAAACATTATTAGAGATGAAACATTTCTGGAAATGGACAATTTCTAGAGATAAATTGTTGCACATCTGGAAATGGAATGTTTTTGAAGATGATACTGAAGTATTTTTGGAAATAAAATAGCGCACTTCTGGATTTGAGGTGTTTTTGGAGATGAAAAGGCACATCTCTAGAGAGGGGGGGACATTTCCGAGAAGTGGAGCATTGGGGTGCAGGCGGAGCCGCGATAGGGAGCACTGGCATTGCTGGAGGTGGGTTATATTTGAAGATGAACGGGGGCTATTTCTGGAGATAAAATGGAACATTTCTGGAGATACAACATTCTGGAGCTGAGAATTTCTGGACATTTTTGGATGGAAGATGGGATGATTTTGGATGGAGATGGAATTTCTCAGAGATGAGGGGGACACAGACCTCTTGAATAGATGGGGGTCTCGCAGGGCCCAGGAATGGCCCCCACCTGTGGCGCTTGTTTTGCAGGAGATGGACCTGAGTCCTATAGGGGAGGCCGCCCCGCCCCCAGGCCTGTGCTGGATCCACCCCGAGGGAGGCCGGGCCCTCAGTCCGCTCTGGGAGCCCCTCAGGCTCCGGCAGGAACAGACAGCGCCTGGATAGTTAGAGTCAGTTTCTCTCCATTTCCTTGAGCCATCTGAAGCTCCCTTCCCACTCTGCCAGGAGCCTCCACCCTCTCCCAGGCCCCCAGGGGGGACCTCGGGCAGCTCTGAGCTTGGCCCCGTTTCAGCAGAAGGATGGTGGGGTTACAAGGCTGAGTGTGGGCAAAGGCCCTGATCCTGCTCAGGTCCATGCTGATCGGAAGGGGTCTCGGGCCACCGCCCCGAAGCGGATATGGAGGCCTGTCACCCTTGAGCCTGGAGCCCTGGAGTCATTCTTTCTCTTTCTCAATTGAAATTTCAGCCTCAGTAATCCTGCCGCGGAGTGTGAGGCAGGGCGAGACCTGTGCCTGGCCAGTTTGGGGGAGGATGGGGAGCCCCTCTCCCGTCCCCAGAAGGAGCCAGGCAGTGACAGCCGCTATGCCCGGGGGCAGGGGGCTGCCCAGCCAAACACTGGTGAGGGGCATAGTGTGGAGGCTGCAGAGGGTGGGCTTGGTTTTAGTCAGTGGCAAACTGCAGCTGCACGGCGGGCATGCCCCCCTAAGAATCTGGGGGAGGGCGGAGAGGAGCGGGGCTGGCCTGCAGCAGGCGTGGAATGGGGCAGCCTGTGTTGGGAGCTTCTGAGCCAGGGTAGCAAGAAGGTGCAGCCCCCCAGAACCACTGCACCCTCCTGGCCGTGGGATCAGAGCGGGGGGGGGGGGGGGGGGGGGGCTGTGAGGCAGGCAGAGCGGGGGGGGGGGGGGGGTTGGGGGGGGCGGTGGCAGGCCCGGTCCTGGTTCAGGGCTGGGTGAGCGGCCGGCCTGGGGCGGGGGGTAGGTGGGCGGGGTATGGGCCGCTGAGGAGCCTGTTTTCCCAGCTGCGGTCAGGCAGGCTGGGTGGTGCGCTGGGCTGGGCACTGGGTCACATGTCTGTCTGTCTGTCTGCCTGTCTGCCTGTCTCTCTCTCTCTCTCTCCTCCTGGGTGGTCCCTGCCACCACTCGGGTCTGTCTGCTGGTGAGGGCAGAGGACTCCAGGGGCCAGTAGGAAACAGGGAGAAACCATGGACTCCAGGGGGGCCCTGGGCTGGGAGGCAACGCTGACGTATTGGGGCAAAATGTCGAGGCTGCCAGCTGCTACCCACATTTGTTCAGACTTAGTCAATCCCTGGCCCCTGGTGCTTGCAGGAAGCCAGAGGGTTTGCTCATGGGCCCCTGGGGTCTCAGTCTTCCCCATCTGGGAAATGAGATCTGTGCTCAACTAGGTAGGAGTTTTGGGAGCTAAAATATCTGCAAAGTGCTCAACTCTGCCGGTGCGGCTGTTGTTGTCACTGTCGTGAATACACATGCCCGGGCCCCGGCAGACCCAGCCCCGCGCCCACAGGAGCTGGGGGAATGGCAGCAGCTGTCCGGGGTGTCGTTACTGAGGTGTTTTACCCAACACCCAGAAACGTGTGTGGGGGAAGCTCCCTGCCCAGGGCCTTCTCCGCCGCCCCCCGGGGGGGGGAGGCTTTGTAACAAGGGAAACTGAGGCCTTTGGCGTGAGGAAGAGGTGGGGTGGGGAGGCCTGCCTCCTCCAGGTGCACTAGCGCCCGCAGGACAATCACACACCCATCAGGTGTTCTCTGGAAAACCCATTACAATGCACTCCACGCCAGCAAGGCCTCAGCACTCCGAGGAGCGCCCAGCTGGGCTTCGGTGGGGGCAGGGAGGGCCACGAGGCGCCTGGATGAGAAGGGACAAGTTGGCCCCAGGAACTGGGGAAGCAAAGAGGGCGGAGCAATGAAAAACGCTCCATCCCAGTGCTTGGAGGGGGAGCGGGGGATGGAATGCAGAGAAAATCTGGCTCCCAGGGGTCAGGGCCTGTGGCCATGGAGCCTGCCCTGGGCCCCTCCAGCCTGCAGAGCTGCAGACACAGCCCCGCACCTGCGCCCTCCCCGCCATCCCGCCTCCCGCTCCACTGCTGGACTATTCTGAGGCCTTAAGTTACACCTGTCCTGAGCTGGGCTTGGTCCGCCCCATAGAGGCCTCCTGGGATGGTCCGAGGTGCCAGCCTGCCTAGCCCACTGCTGAGCTGACCTTACCACCTTGCGCCCAGGCAGAGGGCAGCCCGCCGCCGTGCAAGCAGCTGGACTCACCCCACTCCCCATTGTGCGGGGCGGGAGACACCTCCTGATGCTGCCACCCTCACCCCAGGAATCACAGACCAGGATGAACCCCTTCCAAAGGGAACAGGGGGACCCAGACCTCAGCACCCCAGAGGGGACGGGACAGCTCACCTGCGTGTGCCAGGCCCCTGCCTCGGCTCTGGGCTTGGTGTCCACCGGGAGCCCCGGGAGACCCTCAGGACCTCACGTCTGGGGGAGAGGAGCGGCCAGACACACAGACTGCAGGCCCGGGAGGGCCAGGCCAGGCCCTGCCTGTCCCCCGCGCTCCCATGGCCTCCTTTTGGGGAGGACGCTGGCTAGGGGTCCCCAGCTCCTCCATTCAGAGGAACACTAGGTCCTCGGGGCTAATGACATGCGCTCTTCCCCTGAAACACCTCCCGGAGCTCTGACCCTACCCAGCCGCCCTCGGAGAATGGGCCGCAGTCCCCGGCTGGGCCTTCCCTCTGCCCTAACGGGAGAGTACTTCCCCTCTCAGCTCTGCAGATGGTCAGGTGGGGGAGCCCTGACTTTGTGCTCGGACTTCCTGCAGGTTGTGGGGTGTCCTGTGAGGCAGGCAAGCCGGGCCCAGAGAGCGCAAGAAGCTGCCCTGCCATGCGGCCCCCTGCGGCCCTCTGGGACCGGAACTGGCCTCCTCAGGCCGACGCTCTGGCTGCGCTGGCCTGGACCGTGGCCCCAGGCACGTCAGCGCCACTCTGGCCTTTCTTTCTACCCGACCCCTGCGGGCCCAGGACAGACCTCACCTTGGTTCTCCCCAGAACAAAGCTGCCCCACTGGGCAGGCCAAGGCAGAGGCTGGGCCGGGCAGGGGAGGGGGACGCCTCTCGCCTTCTGTCACGCAGGGAGGGAGTGCAGAGGATGACCCTGCCCTTGACAGGGAGACATGGGGTGGGGGGGGCACTTTTGGGGAGAGGGCAGGAGCAGACACATCTGCGATGAGCATACCCTCCCATTGGAATGTCAAGAGCGGGGTCACCGTTTTAGTATTCAGCACACACATGCCACTCCCTCTTCCCCACCCCTTTCTGGTCCCCTCTAAACCAGGAAGGTGGCATCTGAGCAGCAGAGAGAAAAGGGGAGATTAGTGGGAAGACGATCTGATTTTGGAGTTACCTTCGTTGCCAGCTGGCCCAGCCTTCCTGTGCGGGGCCCCCCTCTGGGCCTCTGTCACCCCAGCAGTGAGACATGGCGGGGAGAACCAAGGCCTTCTCCATAAGAAAGGGCTCTCTGGTGGTTAAACAGCTGCTTCTGTGTGTCCGAGGGACCTCCTCCTGTGCCCTCCCGGGCTCCCTGCAGCCTCCTGCCTGGGTCTCAGGTGACCAGGAGCCGGTTTCTGGGGAGGCCAGTCCCGTATTGTTCCCATCTCTCCCTCCTGACACCCTCAGCTTAGCCCTGGCCGCAGGAAGCGGCTCATGTCCTGTGCAGGGCAGCCACGGCCTGGCCCTGCCTCCGGGGCTGCGCCTGCCGCCTTGGCCGAGCTCCAGGCCGGCCTGGCTTTGGTGCCGCCGCCGGAGGGGTGCGAAAGGAGGGAAGGCTGGCGGGGGGAGGGTGCTGGAGGGGGAGGGAGACAGGCAAGCCCATTTGATCAGAAGCTGCATATCTTAGGAGAGCGCGTTTCAGCTCTTTTGGCAAGCTGGTCCTGTCCTTTAATTTTCTAATCAAAAGGAATTATGTTTGCTGAAAAGGCAGTAATATAACCAGCTTGTAGCGACCATGATTTCGGTCGTGGGTGTCTGCCGGCTTGGAGCAGGGCGTGGTCTCCTGTGGCCACGGGGGACGCCGCAGGGGCCGAGGGACAGGAACACGGGCACTGCCACCGGCGCTGCTCTGCTCACCTGTCCTGGGCTGTCCACCCCCAGCCCAGCCTCAAGCCATGGTTCCTAGCTCACTGCCCAGGCCCGAGACTCACAGCAGACACTTCATAATGTCTCTGGCAGGCACGAGTGAGTGAAATCTTACAGCCTGGGTAGCCGGAGGCCGATTCCAGCTGGACCTTTGCTGAATGAACGAATGCGTGAATGCATGTCTGCCTGCTCTCCAGAATCAGTCTGGAAGGGCTTGCCAACCTTGCATACCCTCCCCCCCAAGCCCCTGGCCCTGAATTAGCTGGAAACTTTGCCAAAAATCCTATTATTAAAAAATAATAATAACAATACGTGTTCATTGTTTCGAGAGAGAGAGCAGCAGTATGTGCAGTTGGAAGTTTCCATCCCACAGATCTAGGCCCGAGTCCTCAGAGTCACGCTCGGAGTCCCATCCTTTAGCTCTTCCTCTCTCACCAGGAATTCTGCATGTTTCTCGTGAGATTGGAGTTTTTCTCCGTGGGACACTTCCACACACACTGTTCTTTAACTCCACGGGCCTCCGCCATCACCCCCGCGCCCCCACCCCGGGGCCAGGACACAGTGCGTTCTGTGTGTGGCCAGCTTTCCCGCTGTCACCACTGCCTTGGTCCCAGTCCCAGCTGAAAGGAGCTCGGGGAGGCGGAACGCTTACCACAGTGGGCGCCTAGTCAGCGGCAGCCCCTGTGACTTGGAAGGGATCTTCTCAGTTCCACGCCCCACACACTTTTTGTGCCCCTTCTGTGCACAGGCCCCGGCACAGGCCCTCCATGGCTCTGGAGGGCGAGGAGGTGCGTCCAGGAGCCCATCGCGGCTGGCACCAGGTGCCATCAGACTAGTTTGTGCCACTGCGGGTGCCAGGGCTCGTGGGGCAGCAGAGCTCACCCACAGCATTCTCTCGGGAGCCGCCTCCTGCCCCCACCCCACAGCCCGCTCCCAGACTCTTCAGCCAGCAGCCGAGGGGCAGCCGGGGCTCGCCTGGCCAGGCACTTGGGAGGACAGCAGCCTGGCCCGGCACACGGCTCCCGTCCTCGGCTCCTGAGCCGCAGTCCCAGGGGTGGCCCAGGAGTCAGAGTGTAGGACCCAGGACCGGCCCGAGGCGCAGTGGGGGACCCGGCCTCTAGCCCTGGCTGGGCGGCGAGAGGCCCACGTGCTGGAGGCGGGAGGGGAGGGGCCCGCGGGAGGCGGTGTTTCGGGATTCTGGTTCGGGCGGTGCGGCCGGTGCCCGGTGTCTAGTTCTTGGCACACAGCAAATGCTTCAGCGACGCTGCTTACAGACATGGTTACCGTGTGATGACCCTGCGGGATGGCCGGGTCAGCCCCACAAAGCTTGGCGGCAGCTTGGAGCTCAGGTTCCAGCACCCACCCGTCTGCCCCGCGTGTGGCTGCTCGGCTAAGTGGCTCACACCACCCAGCACAACGCGGAGCGGGCTGTGAGGGTCAGTGGCCACGAGGCAAGGGCTTCGCTCCGAACGGGGTCCATCATAGGGAGCTGGCCCTGAACAGCCGGGGGTAGTTTTTATTCTAAATCATTTTTTAATTGCAAAAGAAGAGAGATGATGGTTATGAATAGAAAAGGGAAAAATGATGGAGGGACATAAAATAATAGGACAGCCAGCTGGTGTGGCTCAGTGGTTGAGCATTGACCAGGAGCCTGCCAGTCCGATTCCCGGTCAGGGCACACGCCGGGTGTCAGGCTCCACCCCAGCAGGGGGCGTGCAGGAGGCAGCCCATTGGCGTCGATGTTTCTGTCATCGATGTTTCTCTCTCTTTCTCCCTCTCCTGTCCTCTCTGAAATCAATAATAAAAACAGGTCACAGTGCTTCCCCAGGCTTCCCGGGGGTCCTGCTTCCACTCGCTTCCTGCGGGCCTTCGGGTGTTTTTCTGGTGCTTCTGGGCCCTGCCTTTAGGGGTGCTCTCTGACCTGCTGGGAGACTGATAGCTGATAAGTTACCCTTTGCTGGGGAGCTGCTGTCAGGTGCTGAGGTGAGGAGGGTCCCTGAGGAGGGGTGCGGCGTGGCGGGTGGGTGGGAAGGGAGAGCCCTGTCAGGGCTGTGCAGTCTGAGCTGGGCCTGCACCGGCGCCGGGAATTGGTTCCGCAGAGAAGAGGGGGAGCTTGGGAAGCGTTCAGGGAAGGGGGTCTTGGGGCCTGAGGACCTGGAACTCCAGGTCAGCCCCCAGCAAGGCTGCTGCAGGAGGGTGTGTGTCTGTGTTGGGGGCAGGCTGGGGGGGCCTGGGCCCCAGAGGCCTGGCCCCGAGATCCCCAGGCCCCCACCCCCCATCACCCCCACCTCCCATCACCCCCCACCTCCCATCACCCCCACCCCCCATCAGACCCATCCCCCATCACCCCCATCCCCCTCACCCCCCACCTCCCACTCCCCATCACCCCCCACCTCCCATCACCCCCACCCCCATCACCCCCCACCTCCTATCACCCCCACCCCCCATCCCCATACCCCCCACCTCCCACCCCCCACCCCCCATCAGACCCATCCCCCATCACCCCCACCCCCCATCACCCCCTATCTCCCATCACCCCCACCCCCCATCAGACCCATCCCCCATCACCCCCACCCCCCATCACCCCCCACCTCCCACTCCCCATCACCCCCCACCTCCCATCACCCCCACCCCCATCACCCCCCACCTCCTATCACCCATCACCCCCCACCCCCCATCAGACCCACCTCCCATCACCCCCACCCCCTATCACCCCCCACCCCACATCACTCCCCACCCTCCTTCACCCCCACCCCCCATCACCCCCACCTCCCATCACCCCCACCCCCATCACTCCCCACCCTCCTTCACCCCCCATCACCCCCACCTCCCATCATCCCCTCACCCCCCTTCACCCCCCAACCCCATCACCCCCCACCCCCTCCAGGACAGAACGCCCTCCACCCAGAACAGCAGCCTTGGTGCTTCCCAAGTCCTCCAGGGGCTCAGAGAGGCCCTGCTGGTGCCACGGCCACCCGCTGCCCTCTGACACTCGGCTGCTCCCGAAGACAGAGCTGGTCACAGAGGGAGGGAGGGAGGGGACACACTTCCGGACGCAGCCCATCTGGGAGCCAGCGTTCTTTTCCTGACCCAGGGAAACATCTGTTCACGCCTCTGCTGGAGCGTCCCAGGCCCCGGGCAGGAGCCGCGGCGGGAGACCAGCCCCTGGCCGCGCCGCTGTTCTCTGGCCTCCGGTCAGCGCTCCTGCCCCCTCCTTCAGATCCTGGTGACTGTCACTGCCTGCCCCACGTCCGGGCCCAGGGGCAGAAACTGCAGCCTCCAGAGTGTCTCTGGAGGGGCGCCCCCTTCGTTATGTCAGGACACACGCACACACACACAGGCCATGTGGTTGGAAGATAGGGCTGCCCAACAAATTGCATTTATTATAAAATGATTAATTCATTGCCCCATTTCTTATTAATCAGGGACACCCCTAAGTGTCATCTGAGATTTGGGAGAGGTGCCCTGCGGACCGCCCGCCTGTGGCCAGAGCAGGACACTGCTGTGTGCGTGTCGGCGTGGCCTCGTGCGGGTAAATGCACGGTGCCCCTGAGGTTTCTAGAAGAAACAGACAGCTCATGCACCTCACACACCACCTCCCCAAATCCCTGGGCCCCCGGGGAGTTCCCGCCCCCCTCCCGCCGGCCCTGAGCTCAGGCTGACCAGCAGCGTGGCAGAGGGTGAAGAGATGGCATGGGCTTGTTCCCATCCCTGAAGCTGCCATCAGTGGGAGCCTGGGAGCCTGGCAGAGGTCAGGGCTGACTGGGCAGAGCTGGAGGGCACCTGACAGGACCCTCCTGGCAAGCTGGTCCTGAGGGCAGAGGCTGAGCCTCGGGGTGCTGGGCGTTGGTGAGGCTCCTCCTGCCTCCCGCAGGCCTGTGAGGAGGCTGAGGATGGGCCCGGCACCCGCCCCTGCGCACCCGTCCGACACTGGCCGTGCGGCCCCGCATCCACCAGGAACGCCCTGCCCTGCAGGTGCTGCATGCCGGGGGGCCGGGGCAGACGCTCAGGCAGGACTTGCCCAGGGAACTAGGGACCCGCAAGCAGGCACCTCTCCCAGACGGGTGTGTGCCGGGGAAGGCTGCCTGGAGGAAGTGCTATTACAAGAAGACTGGTTGATGGGGGGAGGGTTACTTTTTACATAAGTGCTTCATGCCACATGCCATCAGGTGCTGTTCACATACGTCGTCGTGTTTAATTTGCACCAACAACCTTGTGAGGGAGGAAATAGCTCCCACATGTTTTCAGTGAGTACCTGAGGATCAGGAGGGAGGTGGCCTGGCCACCTGTTCAGCCCGGATTAGAACTCCAAGTGGTTCTTTAAAGATGACAGAGAAGGATATGGGAGGTGCATCGGGCAACGCGGTGCATGCGAAAGGGTGGCGGCGGCTGGGCCGGAGAGCCTCGCGTGCGTGGCAGGCACAGCTGAGCGAGTGACGTCACTGGGGCTCCACTCTCCTGGGCAGACCCCCCTGCCCAGCACCCTCCTGCCTGGCTTCCAGGTGCCTGGGGGCAAGCACACCTCCCGGACCGGTGCGTGTTTTCCGGCTGGCACCGAGCGGTAGGAAGTGCCCCGCCAGCCCCTCCGACCTGCCCCAGGTCCTGCAGTGCCCAGGCCCGCCTCCCTGTCCTGTCGGGAAAGAGGAGAATGGCAGCCAGCACGGGCTCCGCAGCAGAGTTCCAGTCCTTAGCACCAGCTCGCCCGCCGAGCGGCCTCCTGCCCGCCTCCCCCGGGAGCCAGCACCGCTGCTGCCTGTGCGGCAGGGGCCTGAACATCTGGAGCTTTCTCTCCTGCTCCTGCCTCCTGAGCCCAGAGAGGGCCCGGCTCACCTCCTGAGCAGACATTACCGCCCCCCACCCCGCCCGGCCCCGCCCTCACAGGCGTCAGGCAGAGCGGGAGGACCCAGCGCCCAGCTCCTGGCGGGGCGTCCCCTGAGCTCCAGAGATGCTGTGAGAGTGTTGTTAGCATCGCCTCCATTTTAAAGAGGAGAAAACGGAGGCTTAGAAAGGGGACCTGAGGGAAACAGACCACACGACCTCATCTTTCCCTCTTCGTTCCGGGAAGTGGAGCCGTGGCCCTGCCCACCACAGACCTTCCCCCCCCTGACCCCTCTGACCCCTCTGCCCCTCTGACAGGGCTCCCTCTTCTCCCTTTGATCCCATCTCAGGAGGCACTCCTGCCCAGGACTCCGCCCTCGGGGTGTACTAAGGATGGCCTTTCTCCCACACTGAACCCCGAGGGCAGAGCGCACCCCTGCTCTGTTCCTGGCACCCTGAGGCGATAGAGACCTAGGCCCGCAGTGAGTGCTGGCTCAGTGAACTCCTGTGCTACTGAGAACGAGGCTGGGAGCAGAACTACGCGTTTAGGAGCTCGTGCTTCACGTGGGGCAGGAGAGATTGCCGGTTGGAAGGCAGTCTCTCCCTGTGGAGCTCTGCTCTGCTCTGCCTTCCCCTGTAGCCTCAGCAAAACCCTCACGCCCCAGGGCATCACCTCCACTCACACTCCATGGCAGGACTCAGTCAAATGACCTCATTTGCAAGGGAGGCTGGGAAATGTAGTCCAGCTGTGGCTCCAAGGAGAAGACACTGGTTTTGTAGACCCAAAGGCTCCATATTGATCTCTACCCACCAGAGCCAACGTTGCCCGAGTCCTTAACATGGCTCTAAACGCTTTTCTCACGTGGGCCCATTTAGTTGTCACAACAGTTTCACAAGGTGGGTGTTATTAACTCCGTACGAATGAGCCTGAAGCTCAGGTGACCTTAAGGGCAGAGCTGACGGAACGACCCGTGTTGTTGAGTACTGGCCTGCCCTTCTTCCATAGCGCCTCTCTGTCCGAAGAACTTCTAGAACACCGCCCTGGTCCAGGAGAGAGTCTTCCCCTGAGTCTGCGGCAGCCGTCGCGGCCTGTGCCCAGGCAGGCCCACGCTCAGGGCAGAGGCCGCGCGGTGCTGAGCGCAGCTGCTGGCGTGTCTTTCCTGTTGGTCCGAAGGCTTTGCCTTTGCCCTGGGCAGGGGTGCAGCTTTCTGGGGGCTCAGCACCCCATCGTTTCAGCCGTCGTGTTGGAGGGCTCTGCTTTTCTGCCTCCTGAGCTCTGGGCCTGTGCCGGGCACCTGGAGGTGATGGGCAAGGCAGGACTCACCCTCCCACCCAGGAGTGAGGTACACCTGGGGCCACTAACCAGTGGCCATTTACTCCACGTTTTGTCTTCCTGGCCCCTTATGATTGACAAGTGTTCTCCTACTGGCCTTCCTGCCCTGTAGCAGCTGTCCCTCCTCTTACTCCGCGGGGAAAGCTGCTGGGTGTGCGTCAGTGGTGTGGCAGGGTCTGTATGGAGGAGTGGTGTCTCACTAAGCCAGGCAGCCCAGGCTTCTTGGAAAAGGCGACATTTGATTGGCCCTTGAAGGCGAAGGCGGGAGTTAGTCAGGTTAAGAGCCGGGAAGGGCACTCAGGCAGAGGGAACAGCTTGTGCAAAGGCTGAGAGAGCCTCGGTCTTGGCTCCTGCCTCTCTGTAGCCCCTAGAGCCAGGCCAGTGATCCAGGTCCTTCTGACGGACGCTGAAGACAGAATGTCTCCTAGTCTGCGGGGGAGGAGAGGAGGAAGGAGGAGAAGAAGACAGCAGAAAGGAGGAAGGTGAGGAGGGGAAGGAGCAGATACTGAGTGGGCCGAGTACCTGCTGAGGCCTCAGAGGGGCCTGGGTCTGTTTGCCGTCACCTCTCAGGACTCATCCCCTCTGCTCCCTTGTCTCTCAGCTGTGGACAGTGGCCTCCCTCCTCTGCCCCGTGCACAGTGATGCCTCAGGGCCTTTGCATGGCTCTTCCCTGATTCCCGTGCTCTTCCCACAGATAGCTGGTCCCTCTCCCCATCAGTCTCCCTCAGACAGCACTTCCTTTTTTTAAAGTTTTTAAATACATTTTTATTGATTTCAGAGAGGAAGGGAGAGGGAGAGAGAGGTGAAATAGCAACGATAACAGAGAATCATCGGTCACCTGCCTTCTGCACGCCCCACACTGGGGACCCAGTGGCAACCCAGGCATGTGCTCTGACCGGGAATCAAACCGTGACCTCCTGGTTCATAGGTAACACTCAACCACTGAGCCACGCCGCCGGGTTTGTTGGTCTGCTTTGTTCAGGTCGATCTCTAGCCCTGCACAGAGTAGTCACTCAGTGAAATTTAAAATTAATGAGCGAACTCAGCCCTAGGCGAAATGTGAACCCATTTCCTAGAAGGAGCGGAGGCCTGGGTCTCACCACCAGAGGTTATCCACTGGTCTCCAGCCTCAAGCATCCCAGCATCCGAGCATCCGACTGGGCACCCTGCCGGTTACATCCTGGGACTCTGTATTTCCTTCGCACAGGCCAGAACTGGGTCGCCACTCCTGATTGGCCATCATGCTGTGTAGGGTGGGCCCCCCAGGAGCCTCACCCAGGAACAGGAAATGGGCGGTGCCAAACTGCGTGGGCGGGGCATCCAGAGCGAGTGGCCCTGCCCAGAGGGTTGGCGGGGGTTATGAATTCCGCCGTGGGGGTTCAGAGACAGCGGCCACCTGAGCGTGTTGGGGGTGAGTGCGCACTGACTGCTGTTCCCAAACAAAGGAGGACGCCTCGTGCCCGGCTCAGGCTCTGGCAGTGTTTTCTGGTCCCGGGGTCAGTTCCCTTCCCCGGCTGACCCCGCCCACACCACAGGAGGCCCTTCCTCTCGGCCAGCCTCCTCTCCCTGTCACTGTACCTGTGTTTGTGCTCCTCTTTCCACAGCAGACTGAGGGCCGTCAGGGCGCGGCCTGCCTGTGGCCTGGCACACAGTAGGTGCTCGGTTTATATTGTTGAATGAGCCCATTCATCCAGCTGCCCTGTAGGCCTCCTTGGCAGGCCCAGTGCTGGACCCGGGACTGGGGAGAAGGGAGACAGATGCCCCTTCTCTCCCAGACACAGAAGAGCTTGTGTCCCAGGCCAGGCCATGGGGTGAGTGTCTGGCCCAGACCCCAGGCCAGAGGAGCCTCGTGTGGTGTGCGCCCTTGGTGAATGGTCCACTGTGCTGTCCAGATGGGGGCCCGGGGCTGGCCCTGCCTCGAGAGGCAGCAGAGACCCCAGGGAGGCCCCGCCATCTGACTCCCTACTGGGCCCTTCCCTGGCTTGGGGTGGGGGGCGGGGGGGGGGCGGGACCTTCACAGTGCCGACCCCTGTGGTACTTCTGCAACAAACAGGGAGCTGGTCACGAAATCAGCTACACGGCCCTACATGGGGATCCCTTTTGGGGTTTTGATGGGCTTTGGAGCATATATTGTTCCCCACCAAGACCAAAAAAATTGTACAGCAAAGCTGGTGACAGTATACTAATTCATGGCGTGGAGCTTTGGCACATTTCACAAAACGCCCTGCATTTGTACAGGGGAAATTCTTGGACTCGGGCCACCCCCAAATCACAGATTTTAAGGGGTGTGGTCCGGAAATCTGCCCTTTTTCAAGCTTATGTGGTTTCAATGCTCAGAATCTTCAGTCCAACGTTGAGGAATGGAATGACTAGTGACTGTGTCCCCAGACGCATTTGAACCCCTTCCCAGGCTCTCGCGGGGCCTCTCCCCACTCTCCATCCTGGACTCGGGGCTCAGGGTCAGTCTAGGGTGCCGGGACCATGGACCCTTTGGGAACTGGAACAAAAGACCTGCACTCTCTTTAGAAAAAATGTGCTTGTACACACATCTGACTTGGCATTTGATTTGAGGAGTTCTCCCGCCGGGGCTGAGTGATCGGAAAGTTAGGGAGACCTGTGTGGGGAGAGGCCTCCATGTGACACTCACCTAAAGCCAGGGCCAGAGTGTGCGGCTGTAGAGCTGTGCGCTGCACAGGGGCTCCTGGCGGGAACCCAACCTACATGCTGCTGCCGAGTGCTGCCTGGCCCCGGGCACCTGTGCCTTTCGTACAGGCCCAGCGCAGGGCCTCGCCCAGCCCGTCCTTGCCCTCCTGCCTCCACGACAGCTCAGGCTGGCAGTACTAATGAAGTTACAGAAATCCGCACGTCGTCACAGACGAGCTGACCCCCATAGGCTCCGTGATCACAGCCACGCGCCGCCCTGGCGGCCTCACCCGCGGGTGCTGGTTCCTGGCCCTCTGCGGCGGCTGGGAGAGGAAAGTGGTCGAGGCAGGCTGGCCTGTCTCTCAGCAGAGTGGAAAACATTTGCATTTACTATGTGAATATGTATCCAACCGACCCGAGCCATTCATGGGGTCCATTTTGTAGATGAGGAAACGGGGTGTCTGGAGTGTGGGTGGGTCTATGTGTCCCAGCTCCCCTTGGGCCCAGAGCTCCAGGGTCGCCATCTGAGGGTACTCTGGAGCCTGGCATCGAGGGTCCCTGGGGATGCCTGAGCACAGCCGGAGAGGCTGCGTGGATGGATGAACGAGTGTTGGCGGGAGCGGGGGACAGGGAGACCCAGTGACTATACGCAGACTCCCCCCTAAGTGCCGGCCCCTTGCCTGTAGGCGGCCCTATTCATGGGAGGCTGGATGCACAGCCACAGGCACAATTTACTCATTTTTAAAAATTTACTTTGCCTTTAACAAGCACCAATTGAGCACCTACTGTGTGCCAGGCTGTCCTAGGTGTGAGGGCACAGTGGTGACGCAGACAGACAAAATCCTTGTTTGTGACGCTTGAGTTGGGGGCACTGAGCAAAGCAGATCAGTCGTTGGCGATGAAGCTGGGGTGGGGCAGAGCAGGCCTCTCTGAGGGGCAGGAAGAGTGTGCCCGTCCTCCCTGGTGGCTGTGGTTAGCAGCAGGCACAGCCCTCCGAGGCAGTGGGCCTCCGGCCGCTCGAGGGGTGTGGTGGGGCCGGTGGGTGCCTTGGTCACTGTCACCCTGCAGGCCTCATGGCTGCCTGGGGTCCACCCGGGCCTGTGCTGAGCGCTGGCGCCGAGGCCCTGTGAATGCTGCTCCTCATCCCTGAGGGGCGAGCGGAGGCGAGGCGGTGAGGTCCTCCCCTGCCGGGAGCCAGGACACGGGGGCTCAGGGTGTCCAGAGCCTGAGGGTGAGGCAGGAGGACCCTGGGCCCGCCCCATTTGTAAACGTGGCTTTGGGGGACCGCTGTTGGGGTGAAGGTGAAGACTGCCGTCTGGGCATTGGGGTGCCCAGCCCTGGGCCCAGTGTCTCGTGCCCAAAGGCTAGGGTTTCGGGGAGTCAGCAAGAGGGAGCCCATCTTGCCGAAACCGGTTTGGCTCAGTGGATAGAGCGTCGGCCTGCGGACTGAAGGGTCCCGGGTTCGATTCCGGTCAAGGGCATGTACCTTGGTTGCGGGCACATCCCAGTAGGGGGTGTGCAGGAGGCAGCTGATTGATGTTTCTCTCTCATCGATGTTTCTAGCTCTCTCTCCCTCTCTCTTCCTCTCTGTAAAAAATCAATAAAAATTATATTTAAAAAAAAAGAGGGAGCCCATCTGGCCGCAGGGTCAGCTTTCCTGGTCGAGGCTGGGAGGCCGAGGGGCTGGGGCGGCAGAAGGGAACCGGAGGGGCAGAGGGTGGGGAGTCCAAGGGAAGGCCCCCCGCCCAGGACAGATGAGCGTGGAGCCCCTCCGAGTGTGTCCACGTGGTGGGTCCAGTCATGTTGGTGGGGCCTGGCCCAGGGCAGACGCTCTCCTGCCGGCGTCCCACACCTAGGACAGCCCGGGACCCCCCCACAGCCCTGCTTCCTGCCCAGCTGCGCGCCTGCTCCCCAAGGACTCCACGGCAGCCACCGGCAGCCACCGCTGCCGCTCAGCGCGAGGACTTGCATTTGCCTCTGCAGAGCCTGTAACCAGCCCCACGGAGCCGCCTCCCCGCCCGCCAGGGCACCCTCGGCGCCACTTCCGGAGACCGCTTGAGCGGCACCTGCTTGGCTCGGAGGAGGAGCAGGAATCCATCGCAGCAGCCCTGGCCTCTCCTCCCGTGGCCCCGGCAGGGCTGGGCAGCTGAAGCCCCCAAGGCCCTGGCCTTCTGGAGACACGTGACCCCATGGCTTTCCCCTCAGGCCCCGTCTCCCCTCCGTCCAAGGTGGCAGGTGTGGAGCTCCCATCCATGCCTCTGAGCCGCCTCCCTCGCCCCCACCTCATCTCTCCCTTTCCAGAGACATTATAAATCAAACAGCTTAGAACGTAAGGCATCAAAAATTCTGAAACCTTCATCTATTATTAACGCTGACAGTAAACTCCCCCTCTGAGCGTTTTACATAGCAACTGTTACCAAGACTCGCTGGTGCCGCTGCCACTCCAGCCCGCGCAGCCCACAGCTCTGGGCGGGACGCGGCCACCGTGCCGCACTGGCTGGCCGCCACCTGGGCACCCACCCGGCTCTCCCTGAGGGTGGGTGGGAGAGAGCCCTTGTTGGGGAACCGGTGGCTTCCTGCTGAAAGGGGGTCCCACCCGCTCTTGGTGAGCCCTGCAGACCTCAGCTCCTGCCCAGGAGGAGAGAAGGGGGCTCCTGTGGGCAGGGATGGGGTCCTGGAGCGCCCCCCCCCACCCTGCCCTGGTGAGGAGCCGCGAGAGGGGGATGGAAGCCGGGAAGCGCTGTGCAGATGTTGTTTACTGACTCCCCACCTGCCAGCGAGACCTTCCCGAGTGCCTGCTTGTTTGCTGGCAGTATCGGCACCAGGGATTTAAAACAAAGACAAAGGCCCTGTCCCTGTCGCATCCGGTCTGGTAGGAGACAGACACGTCAGCTCCTAATTGCATTGAGTGCGATGATCAATGCGTGCACAGGAGCAGGCTCAGGAAGGGGGAAGGCGATGAGAGGGGCCTGGGGGAGGGGGAGGGACCGGGAAGGGTTCTTCACGGAGGCAGGCGCCCGGGCAGGGTTTTGAAGGATGAACATGGTGGGTCTGCCTGCTCTGGACCGAGGGCCTGGCATGTGCAAAGGCCCAGGGGCATGAAGCAGGTGTTTTGGTGGGGAACAGGGCCTGGAAGAGGGATCAAGTGTCAGAGGATGTAAGACCTTGCATGCAAAGCTTGGGGCGTTATTTGGGGAATTGGGGAGTCATGGGGGTTTAAACTGGAGAGAAATAAGGTCAGGTTTGGGTTTGCAGAAGAGCCATGCGTGTTCCCCCTTTTTCCAGTGTTTAGGGACCCTGGGTGGTGGGGAGGGGCTGACATCTGCAGGTGCTGTTAGTAGCATCCATTGGCCTGGAGAGGCGAGAGCACTGCCCAGGTGGGGGGCAGCGGAGGCAGTCCGCCCCGCAAGCTGTTCTTATCACTTGCTGTGTGCCCAGCCCCACGTGGGCCTGTGTGCCCAGCCCCACGTGGGCCCGTGGGCCCTGCCCTGGGGAAGTCACGGTTGCAGCTGGGGGCAGCCCCGTACAGACCCATGAGGGCACAGCAGCCTGGGCAGGGGGTCTGGCTGATGACCTGGAGAAGCAGCAGGGCACCAGTGAGGAGGAGTCTCGCTCTCTCCCTGCCCCGCCAGGAAGGACACACCCCGGGGCCCAGCCGTGGGCCCGGCGCAGTGCATGCAGGCTCCCCCCCGCCCGTGACTAACATCTGTTCATCGTGGAAAACTCGGCAAATAGACACAAGTCCCAAGAAAGCGAGGCTCCTGTGGGGTCTCGCCCCTACCAATGGCTGGATCGCTTTGGGCCCATTTGCTCTGGAACCAAGCCTGGTTCTGGATTTTTAAAAGCAGAAGTAGCGTCAGTCTTGCTGCGTCCCGTCAGTGACTTGCTGTCCCACTTAATGCATTGGGAATGGCTCCCTGAGTCCTTACACATCCAGGATGAGGTTTGCCAAGAGCTGAGCTGCCCGAGGGGACCCGGCCTCCTGCTGCTGATGCAGCGCCCGGCGCCGAGGCCAGCACCCCTCGGTGCACAGTGAAGGGCTGTGGAAGAGGGAAGCACTGCGTCCCTGGAGTGAGTGGGCAGAAGCGGGGCGAAGCCCACGGGAATGCTGCCATTTGGATCTGAGGCTAAATCTTTGGGTGAGAGCTGTGTGTCCTAAGGGTTCTGGGTGACTGGGGTAGAGAAGTGGGGTGTCCAGAGGACTTCCTGGAGGAGCAGGTCCTGGGACATCATGGTCCAGTCACTCATCTGACAGACCCCTGCTGAGGGTCCCCTCCTGGGCAGAGCCCTGTGTGGGCAGTGCTGCCAGGCTTGGGGAGACAGAGTGCCCAAGGCATGTAGGTGTATGTTCAGCCTATGATGGGGGAAGGTAGACAGTGACGGCTCAGTGGCCCTGAAGAAGCCAGGACCAGAGAGGACCTGGCAGCCGTCAGTCACCGGCACTCCGCCCAGAAGCTTGGCTCTGTCTGCCCTGGCCCTCGGGGAGCTTCTGCCGGGAGTCCATGGCAGCTCAGTGGTGCCCTGTAGCCCGGTACCTACTACCCAAGTCCCACACCAAGGTGGGCCCGCACCCTCCGCCGGGAAGCCGCTCAGCCTCCCAGAGCCCAGCCAGAGCTGGGACCCAGCTGTGTCGCCTGCTGTGCCCACCCTGCATGCTCAGCCACCCCGTCTCCAGGGAGAAGCCCACCTCCCAGCCAAAGCGTTCGGGGTTGGCGGGCAGAGGAGCAGTTTGGCGGCAGGTGCGGCTGCAGATGGAGGTGGGCGGGCCTGGGAGATGTGCCACCGGCCCCTCGGCTGAGCCCGGGCCTCCGCACGCGCCCGGTGGCAGCAGCTGGCCGCGTTGGTGGGCAGGTGTTTTGGAGTCAGACACCTGGGTTCGTTTCACTCGTCGGCTGTGTGATCTTGGGCTAGTTCCTGTCTTCTCTGTGCTCCCCGTCCTCATCTCTGCGTGGGTAACAGCACCGTGTTGTCCTGGGGGGGGCGGGCCGTAGTGAAGGCCTCAGCACAGGGCCTGGTGCCCAGAGGCCGTGACGGCCGCTGTCATCGCTCCCAGGTGCCCAGGGACGGTGGCCGCTTCCTCGTCCGCCTCTCACAGCTCTGGCTCGTGTCCAGCCACCAGCTTCGCCTCTGGAATCGCATGGCGCCCGCTCCCTCTCCAGCCCACGTCACTCACTTCCTCACTCCTGGGGGCGCCGCGAGGGGCCAGAGCTGCAGGCTCGCTGGAGGCACAGCGGCAGCTCCTCACAGGCCGAGTGACCAGTGACGTGCGGGGGCCGGGGGGGGGGGGGGGGGACAGGCCCCTGTCAGAGTCAGGGCGAGCTGAGAGGCGGCCCTGAGCTGAAGTTGGGGCCTGTGAGCATTTTGCCCGGCGGACAGGAGGGAGGGCGCACCCAGGGTCGTGCCTGGTGTGTGCAAAGTTGGGGCACAAGAGCTGGTGGCAGTGCCGGTCGTTCCTCGGGGTTCCGTGTCGCTGGGAGGTTGGCAGCGGTCACACCGAGTGCCATGCTGGGAGGCAGAGAGTGTCTCCTGGGTGCTGGGGCTAGGGTCGGGGGTCTGCGTGGGGGCAGGTTGGGTGAGAGAAATACGGTGGCTCCAGAGGGCAAGGGGGGCAGGAGCGGTGGGGAGGGCTGAGGGGGCGGGCGGCCCAGCAAGTGCAGGGCGAGGAGAGCGAGGACCCGGCGCCTGAGCGCCTGCGTTGAGCCGGGGCTCCTGGGTGGGAGGGTGACGGGGCTCCTGGGTGGGAGGGTCACGGGGCTCCTGGGTGGGAGGGTCACGGGGCTCCTGGGTGGGAGGGTGACGGGGCTCCTGGGTGGGAGGGTGACGGGGCTCCTGGGTGGGAGGGTCACGGGGCTCCTGGGTGGGAGGGTCACGGGCCTCCTGGGTGGGAGGGTGACGGGGCTCCTGGGTGGGAGGGTGACGGGGCTCCTGGGTGGGAGGGTCACGGGGCTCCTGGGTGGGAGGGTCACGGGGGCTCCTGGGTGGGAGGGTCACGGGGCTCCTGGGTGGGAGGGTGACGGGGCTCCTGGGTGGGAGGGTGACGGGGCTCCGGGGTGGGAGGGTCACGGGGCTCCTGGGTGGGAGGGTCACGGGGCTCCTGGGTGGGAGGGTCACGGGGCTCCTGGGTGGGAGGGTCACGGGGCTCCTGGGTGGGAGGGTCACGGGGCTCCTGGGTGGGAGGGTCACGGGCCTCCTGGGTGGGAGGGTGACGGGGCTCCTGGGTGGGAGGGTGACGGGGGCTCCTGGGTGGGAGGGTCACGGGGCTCCTGGGTGGGAGGGTCACGGGGCTCCTGGGTGGGAGGGTCACGGGCCTCCTGGGTGGGAGGGTGACGGGGCTCCTGGGTGGGAGGGTGACGGGGCTCCTGGGTGGGAGGGTGACGGGGCTCCTGGGTGGGAGGGTCACGGGGCTCCTGGGTGGGAGGGTCACGGGGCTCCTGGGTGGGAGGGTCACGGGGCTCCTGGGTGGGAGGGTCACGGGGCTCCTGGGTGGGAGGGTCACGGGCCTCCTGGGTGGGAGGGTGACGGGCCTCCTGGGTGGGAGGGTGACGGGCCTCCTGGGTGGGAGGGTGACGGGGCTCCTGGGTGGGAGGATCACGGGGCTCCTGGGTGGGAGGGTGACGGGGCTCCTGGGTGGGAGGATCACGGGGCTCCTGGGTGGGAGGGTGACGGGGCTCCTGGGTGGGAGGATCACGGGGCTCCTGGGTGGGAGGGTGACGGGCCTCCTGGGTGGGAGGGTGACGGGGCTCCTGGGTGGGAGGGTGACGGGGCTCCTGGGTGGGAGGGTCACGGGGCTCCTGGGTGGGAGGGTGACGGGGGCCCTGGGCGGGCGGGCAGGCGAGGGCACAGGGTGTCAGTGAGACCAGGAGCGCCCCCGTTCCACGAGCGCCAGGTGGGAGCACTGAGGGTGCGCCCTCTCCCTCCCTGCTCGGTGACAGGCGTGCCCGGGGCACGGCGCCCTCTTCCTGGGGACACCCTTGTCATTCCCACCCTGATTCGAACCACATCCGCCTTCCACGCCTCACCTGGAGCGGCCTCAGCCGCTTCTGTGCCGCACGCTTCCCATTAAAGGGACAAGTTCATTGTCCACTTCAGTGAGTTCCTGGCAGCCACAGGCTGGGAAAGACCCTCAGCTTCACCCTGAGGCAGCCGACCATCTCCGAGGCGCCACGGAAGAGTGCCACGGGTCTTGATAAGACAGGCAGGGCCCTGCCTTCCTGGAGTTACCACCCCTAGGGCGGACAGACAAAAGGCCGGCCAGCAAATACACAAGGGAGGTGATTTCAGAGAGCGGCAAGAGCTGTGAGAGTGGGGCCTCCCCTAGGCAGGCAGTCAGGGAGGGCCTCTGGGAGGAGGTGGCTTTTGGGGGCAATGAGAAGGTCCAGGGGGTGGTGGCCCAGGCAGAGAGAACGGCGTGAGCAAAGGCCTGGCCTGTACAGGAGCCGGTGGAGCCGGGTGGCTGGAGCACGTGCGGGAGGAGGGGAGACGCCGCTGCAGACGGTGCCCCTCGCTTAGGGCAGGCAGGCAGGCCCTGGTTCCTGACAAGCTCTCTGGCTTTGCCAAATAGAGGCTGGCAGCGAGGGAGCCCTCTGAGGCAGGGGAGCCAGCCTCCATGCAGAGGAGGCGGGGACTTGCTCAGAAGAGGGGGCTGGTGGGGAGGAGCAGGTGGAGCTGACTCAGTGGAACCAAGAGCCCTCTGGACGCGGGGCCCATGCCTTTCATGGCCAACTTACTCCTTGATCACCCCCAGCCCCTGCCCACACCACCCCATCCTCGCCCCCAGGCTGGAAGCAGGTCCTGTCCAGGCGCCCCTGGGCGGCCTGGTGACTGGCCACTCGGAAGCCCTGCTGCTCAGCAGGGTCCCTGGCAGCGTTTGTAGCTGGGCATCCACGCCCAGTGCTGAGCTGGGCCATTTATCACACGACCTCAAACCGAAGCCTTTCTGGAAAAAGTGTTCTTTCCCTGGGGTTCCAGTCAGTATTGTTTAAAACAGGTTAATCAGGACACCATTTCCCTTGAGTGGCCCAAGTCCTTCCTTGCACCTCCCAACCTTTCCCAGCCGGAAGGAGACTCTCAGGTGGGGTGATGGCCCTCAGAAACGTGAGGAGGAAGGAAGGTGTAAGCCAGGCGTGTTCTCTGAGCCTGCAGAGCTGCGGGAGGCAGTGCAGGAGGCGGGGACACTGCTGGAGGGTCCTGGAGACCAGCCTGCTGCCCACAGCCTCCCGGGCTGCACCTGGCTTTGTGGTCTAAGGAGGAGAAGCTGGAGGTCAGGCCCCTGTGCCGTTACCCCCATCCTGACTGGTGCCTGCCCTCAAGGGGCTGCTGGCAGGCTGGGGCTGGGGAGCCCGAGCTCTGCCTGAGGCTCAGGGGCAAGTGGCAGCCTTCCTGGGAGGCAGGGCAGGGAGAGGAGTGTGCGGGGAGGCTCAGAGGCCCGGGACATGGAAGAACAGGGTTCGTTGAAACAGCTGAGATCCCAGCATGCCTGCAGCATGGACTCCATGGGGCTCCTAGCCAGAGTGCCTGCTTCTATTTTGCAAAGCCAGAGAGCTTGTCAGGAACCAGACCATAAAGAACCTTGAATGCCTTGGTGTCCTAGTCAGGCTGGGCTAGTTGTGCTGCATAACAAACATCCCCTAAAGATCAGCACCTTAAACAGGACCTATCCCTCACTGGTTCTGAGACGGATGCAGGGGGCAGCTCGCCGCTGTCACCCAGGGACCCAGGCAGCTGCACAGCAGCCTCTGGAAGACGCGCATGTCACAGAGGGAGAGACGGCGCCGGGCTGGGGCGGCCGCTTCCCTAACGCAGCAGTCGCCACTGTCCCTCGGATTTCCCTGCGCAGAGCGGGCCTTGCGCCACCTGACGGTGGGGGCAGGTGTGCGTGCTGCCCTCGGTGCTCCGTGAGGGTGCCCGCTGGCCGCACAGGCTGCGGAGGCCTGTGCTTCGCCGGGAGCAGGGTGAAGAGCCTCAGGTGGCGCTGAGCGGGGGAGCTGAGACCTTGTTTTACTTTTTAACTTTTTATTGACTTACACACAGAGAAGGGCCTGGATCCTAAGAGAGCAGCCACTGAATTGCTACAAACTGAGCACGCTTGTGTGTAACCAGCACTCAAATCAAGAGAAGGAGCGTCACTGTCCGAGGCACCCTGTGCCCCACGAGGCACTGCCGCCGGGATCGTTTGTCCGCTTTAAACACATATGTATGTATGTAAATATGTATATAAATACACACATATGTATGTATGTAAATATGTATGTAAATACACACACATATGTATATATGTTTTAGAGAGGAAGTGGGAGGGAGAGAGAGACAGAAACATCAATGATGAAAGAGAATCACTGATCGGCTGCCTCCTGCACGCCCCACACTTGGGATCAAGCCCGTAACCCAGGCCTGTGCCCTGACCGGGAATCGAACTGTGACCTCCTGGTTCATGGGTCCACGTTCAACCCGAGCCACGCCGGCGGGCCGTTGGTCAGCTTTGAGTTTACCCACGTGCACCTGTGCTCCGCACGCTGTTTCTGGGCTCACGGTGCTCTGTGTGGTGGCTTGTTACCTTCCATCGCATACACTGTGGTCTGTTTATTCCTTCTCCTTTGATGAGTGTCTAGGCAGTTTACAGTTTGAAGATCTTACGAATAGACCTGCCACAGACATCTGGAACACCTGGTTTGGTGCTGGTGCGCAGCATTCCCATTGGCCACGTGCCCACAGAGGAACCACCGTGGTTTCATGGGCCTCAGGGGCTCCCCTGGGCAGGGAGACTAAGGCAGTGATCCAGGCCAGGGCGGGCCAGGCCCTCCCCCTTCAGCCTCAGCCTCCAGAAACTTCCTTGGTGCAGTCTTGTCTTCCTTGGGATTTGCAAGATGAAAATCACATGTAGTCAGTACCACCGATGCCCAAGAAGCAAGGCCCAGACACTAACTGTACCTGCAGGGACACGGCCGGCGCCGTGGCAGGCGAGGCTGCACCGCACGCAGCTCGCGCAGACCCCATCTGACACCCGGAAGATGGCCCGGCCAGGGCGGCGGCCCGCTTGAGCCCCACTCTGGCCCCTGCTCTGGCATGCAGCAGGAAGGGACTGGGGTCATTCCCTAGGGCACATGCCCTTCTATGTCTTGGGGTGGCATTTCTTAATAAAGGGGCCAAGAGCGGGTAAGTCTTTGCATACACGAGGCCAGAACAGCGGGGCTTTAGGCTTCGGCCTCGGGCAGAAAGGCCTGTTTGGGAGCGTCACCTGGAGCCCGCCCAGGTCCCCGCCGGTCAGCCCCTCAGAGAACCAAGCAGAAAGGCCTTGGGCCTCATTGTCAGGAAGGCCTGGCCTCCAGGCTGGTGGGCCGTGCTGGACAGGTGACCTGCTCCGTGGGGCCGCCTGCCAGGTGAACTCGGTGCACGTGAGCTGTGCGGCCAGCCCGTCCTGCGAGGAGGCCAGGGCGAGGCCCGCTGAGGCGCTTAGATCCCGGTGGTCGACACATGGCCCAGCCCCCAAGCCGTTAAGGGCCGGTCGGTTTGGACTCTTGTTTAATAAGGGTCACAGCATGGCTGTCTTTGACTGGCTTCTCCTGGCCCGGTGTCTGGGTGACCCGGGCACAGGGTGGCCCCTGAGACCAACCCCGCCGGGGAAGCAGGCCAGGCGCTCAGCCGGGGAGATGCTGCGTGAGAAAATACAGCTTTGTCGCAGACAGGCGTGGGGCTCGTTGTGAAAATTGTTTCAGTGTCTCACAGGAAGAGGAAAAATGAGGCTTTGGTGCCAGCTGCCCTCTCCGCCGGGGCGCAGTGTCACTCCGGCGAGGCTGTGGCGGCTTTTACTGAAGAGCTGTCAGCTCTCCCCAGCCCAGACCAGGGGCTTGGGGACAGGGACGGCTCTAGCCGTCTGCAGAGCCCAGTATCAGCCTGGGGCGTGCTGGGGGCCGCGACCCTGCCCACCTCCAGGGCAGAGGGCTCTGGTGAGGGACTCCGAGCACTGTGCTGGGCCCCTGGAGAGCCCCTAGGTCCTGAGGAGCCTTTGAACCTTCAACATGAGGGAAGAGCCTTCCAGACCAGCATGGGCTGAGACCAGCGCGCTGTGCTGTGGTTCTGAGGGAGCGTGGAAATCCCTGTTTGGTATCTATGGCAACTCTATCCACCAGAACTCGGTGCCACAAACTCCCGTTCCCCATTCATTCCCAAGCACTCAGAGCTGCCGGCCTTTTAAAACACTCTTATCTCCTGGAGAAAATGCAGACGTTTCCAAAGCACATGGAGAAGGAGAGGAAGGCTCTGCCCCTCCCCCGGTAGGCGGGGCCAGCATTTCTTTGTTTCTGCCCCGTTTGGCAAAATCGGATCCTGCTGAAGCCCTGCTGTCCTGCCCATCGCCAGCCTCTGCCTGAGGGCCGAGGAGCTCTTCGGAACGGGGCTGCTGGAGGCTGGGGCTTGGGGTCCTCTGTGCTGTGCGACCTCCCGGGAGCTGTCCCTCTCTGAGCCGGTGTCTGCCTCTGCAGGGGGGTTGGGTGGTTCTCCGGCGCCGTCGGGCCAGCAGCAGGGTCTCGGGTTTTCCCTCAGCAGTGGCCCTATTGTTCTGGCTTCTCTCCCAGGGAGGAGCCCGGTAATGGTGGTGGTGGGGTGGGCGCAGGCTGGCACTGCCTCCTGCGTGTGGCTCAGTTGGGAACCTGGGCTCACTCCGACCTCCAGCACATCCCCACTCCGTGATCTCAGGCCAGTTACATGGCCTGGGCGACCCCCATCTCTGAGAACTGACTCGCTGGGATCGTTTGTTGACGTGGTGTGTCCACCGCACTTAGCACGCGGGGTCACCGTTACCTGTGACCTTGCAGGCGTGGCTTGTGGGTTACGCTGGGCTCTTCCTTTGGTGCCCAGCAGAGTGACGAGGACGTAGGGGCACCGCGTGGGGTGGCAGCTGCTCTGCTGACCTGGCCTGGCTGGGCCCCGCAGTGCCCTGGGCCTGATCGATGCCCTGTCACTGTGCTGAGAGGAACACGTTCGAGCAGGGGTCCTGCATGTTCACTTTGCAATGGGCCCCACAAATTTGGAAACTTACCTGCTCTTAACAGTAGGGTTCCTGGCAGTAATTCACAGCACCCACGGGAGTCTGTGCTCAAGAACCGCTTGTGGGGTAAAGGCGGGTGCCGTGCCCGAGGCCCGCATGGAGGCAGGTGCCAAGCAGGGTTCCGGCCGTCACTCCAGGAACCACCAGTGCCGTGGTGAGGCCTGCCAAGGGCAGGGATTGTCAGGGTGGAATGCCAGCCAGGCGCGGGGCAGAGGAGAGCCTGCGGAGCTATGGCCAGGCGCGTGGGGCAGGCACAGGACGGCTCGGGCTGGAATCGATTGAAACTGAACTCCATGCTGGGCCGCTGAGCACATGTGAAGTGGAGGAAGGGCAGCAGCATGGGCATCGAGTCTGCCCCTCCCTCTGCCCTCAGAGGCGGCCTGGACGTGCCCAGCACCATCCACTGGGGAGAGAGGAGAGGAGCCGAGACAGGCCACGTGGTGTCCAGACCTGTGACAGTGGCTGGAGCCAAGGGCAGCAGTGGAGGCCAGGGCAGCATCCGGGACAGGTGGGCGTGGGCCACCTGCACGTGCAGGGAGGTGTGGACAGGCCGTGGCAGGTGGGCAGCAGGCCGGGGCCTCTGGCTGACAAGGCGGCTCGGCAGAGAAGAGAGCACAGGCCCTCAGGGAAAAGGGGACCTGCTGGAGGGAGGCCGGCCTCCCTGCTGAGTCACCCCCACGGGGCATTGCTGGGCCCCAGAATGGAGTGGTGGAGGGTGTCCCTGGGGAGAAGAAGGAGTTCCAGACGAGGCTGTTCCTTTAAACGTTCCGTGCCAGCCTTGGTGGGGGATGCTGATGCAGGAAGCCAGGTGTCCCGTCAGAGAGCCAGGGAGGGGGTTGTGTGGGTCCAGAAGAAAGGAGGAATTGCTTCTCACTGAGGGCATCTGGAAAGGGCCTCAGAGGTCCTGCTGCCTTGGGTTTGGACCTGCAGAGACAGGGAAGGGCACCCCAGGAGGCAGGACTGGCCAGGAAATGGGGAGCCTGGTAGGGACACTCGGGTCTGATCTCAGAGCTCAGGGGCAGCAGGAGGTGTGGGCTGGGAGGCTGAGCACCGCACTGAGCTGGGAGCCTTTTCAGGCTTCAGAGCAAGAGAGGACCCTGAGCAGAGCTTGTGAGAGCCACGTGGGCCCACCTAGGACCCAGCAAGCCCAGCTTGGAGGCGCCCCGCTTCCCTGCGGGAGGTGAAGAGGCCAGATGATGGGCTGTGGCTGTGAGGTGTGTGTGTGGGGAGTGTCTGGTGAGGAGGCCTGGGGGGTGGGGGGACGGGGCCTCCTCGGAGGCGGGCCACAGGACAGCAGAGGGCAGGTTAGCGGAGCAGGACTCAGCCTGTGGAAGAGAGCGGGGCTTGTGGGCCCTCAGACCTGCTGTGGCCGGCGGGGGGAGATCTGTGCTGGGAGGACAGGGAGGCGGCGTCCGGAGGTCCTGGCCACCAGGAGTCCCACCTGCAGGCCTGTCCTTGGAGGCCTCCTGCTGCGGCCTGTCCACCTGCCGGGGCCAGGGGTGGGGGGTGGGGGTGGGCTGCCCTCCAAAGGGCAGGGGCTGCTGGGCCTCAAGGACAAAGGCGGGCGGGGGCAGGGGAAGGAGCGTGTGGCTGGGCTTAATGGCCCTGAAGAAAAAAAAACACATAAAATTGGAGAATTATGGGGAGACATAAACAGAGTTGTCAGGCATTAGCTGCAAGCCGGCCCAGCTGGGGAGATGCCGGGCTGAGCCGGTGCTGGTGCGCGTAAAAAGAGAAGTTACAAAGGTCCTGCCTCCACGCGGGGGCTCCTGGCCTCCCTTTCTCATGCCCTGGCAGAGGCCCTGGCCACTCATTGACGGGTGGGGGCTGGGGCAGGGGCAGGGCCTGCCAGCTGTGCAGACCCATGGGGGGAGGAGGGACTCAGAGCCCAGGCTGGTGCAAGTGCCGAGGAGCCAGGCCCAAGAACGAGAATTTATGGGTGCTCACACACCCTGCCATCATCATTTTCGCTGTCGCTGCTGATGCCATTAGTCAAGCACTAATGGGCTTAAATTTCACCTTAAACTCTCCCCACTGTCCTCAGCAGATGACAAATGCCATGTGTCCTGCTGTGCGAGCTGCTGGGGGTCTGGCAGACACTGCCCCTCCTCTTCTGACAGCCTCTGGCCTCAGGGGAGTTCCTGGGGGTCTCTGGGAGCCCGGGGGGCAGGGCGCAGGAAAGGGGGCCTGTAGGGGTGCTGTGGAGGATCTGGAGTGACGTGGCATGGGGAGGTGGGCACCCAGGGTCCAGTGCCCCCTCCCATGTGGTACGAGCAGGCTGTGCCCCTCCCGTTTCCCAGCCCAGGGCACGAGGGGCAGTGGCAGGGACCCCAAGGGCCAGCTGCGCTTTTCTTAAAAGCCTTGGGAATCGCGTTTGCTCAGACAACGAGAACAGCAGTGGCTGTCCTTGGGGTGGGATTCCATTCCCCCCGCCCACCAGCCGCCCGGTCACTCATTCACGTGACACACCTGCCCACAAGCCCCTGGGTTGTCTTGTCCATCAACGGCGCAAGCGGCTGTCTGAGCCCCGTCAGGTGGGTGACCTCTAAACTTAGTTTGTTTGGGAGACAGACCCCTTCCAGCGGTGGCGGCTTGTGGGGTGGAAGGGCCGTGACAGAGGCGCTCCGGGGTCACGGGCGTGGTGTGCACTGCGGGCCCCTCTGGTCCATGAGGGCTGTGTTTGCCGGAAAGGAGGGCACGGGGCAGGAATAAAGATGGAGCTGCAGCAGAAGAAATACAGGTCAGGCTGCGGGGTTTCCCTGCTGTTTGCTCACGTCCATGGTCACTGCCCACGGCCCTTGGTTCCTATGGGGGGCCAGTGGCCCGGGATCTCACGGGGCCTTATTTGCCATCAAAGCCGGCCGTGGGGGCTGGTGCTCAGAGCACCCTTTCCCGTGGGAATCTCCCTCCCAGGCCTCCGGCACTGGCCTCTCGCCACTTGAACTGTGTCCCCCACACCCAGGCCGCAGTGCCCGGGAGGCTTCCGAGGGAGCGCTGTCCCTGTCCCTGCAGTGAGAGGGAGGAGGCTGGCTTAGGCCTGTCGGGGAGGCTCCGAGCCACTGTGCTGTGTGGCTCAGACGTGCGATCTGCCCCCTAAGGGCGGTGACCCTGCGTTGGAACGGGAGGTTTCGGAGAGGCGGCCCTCCAACACAGGGTGGGAGCTTGAGCTCAGAGAAGCCGTGAGGGTCTTCACCTTCGCCCCACCAGTATCAGAACTGGCTCAGTCCCGAGGGGCTCTGCCTGACATGCCCAGGCTCCCGCCTCCTCTGCAGCTCTCTGCACCCGCTGCCTGGCTTCCTTAGCTGTTCTCTGGGAAACTCCCAGCGACTCCTCCCTGGCTCCTCCGGCCTCCATCCTCCATCGCTGAGCACCATCTGATGGTGCCGCTCATGCCCTTGATGGCTTCCCATGCCCACAGCAGAGTCCGTGAGCTTCACCGTGGCCTACAGAGCCTTGTACCATGTGGACCCTGCCCATTGGTTCTCTCTTGCCCCTCACATTCCCCTTGCAAACCACATTTTATTACCCTCCCTCTCCTCCTCTCCTGCCTCCCAGGGCCTCTCCCTTTTCCCTCACTAATTCCTCCCCCTCTCAGGTCTCTGGTGAAGACCTTGGGAAGCCCCCTCTCGAAGCTCTCTCTGAGCCTGTTCCCACTCAGGCGTGACTCGGGGACCTTCCCCACGCGCCAGGAGGCTCGGCCACAGCTACCTCGCTGTTCAGTCTTAGCACTTGTGTGGCACACGGGAGGCACTTAGTAACTGCGCCAGATGGATGGATGGTGGATGGGTGGGTGGATGGATGGGTGGGTGGGTAGATGGGTGGATGGATGGGTGGGTGGGTAGATGGGTGGATGGATGGTGGATGGGTGGATGGATGGGTGGGTAGATGGATGGGTAGATGGATGGGTGGATGAGTGGATGGATGGATGGATGGATGGATGGATGGGTAGATGGGTGGGTGGATGGATGGATGGTGGGTGGATGGATGGATGGATAGATGGGAGGGTGGATGGTGGGTGGGTGGATAGATGGATGGATGGGTGGATAGTGGATGGATGGATGGATGGGTAGATTGGTGGATGGTGGATGGATGGATGGATAGATGGTGGATGGATGGTGGATGGATGGGTGGATGGGAGGGTGGATGGTGGATGGGTGGGTGGATGTATGGGTGGGTAGATGGATGGGTGGATGAGTGGATGGATGGATGGATGGATGGGAGAGTAGATGGTGGGTGGGTGGATGGATGAATGGATGGGTAGATGGGTGGATGGATAGTGGATGGATGGATAGATGGTGGATGGATGGTGGATGGATGGGTGGATGGATGGTGGATGGATGGATGGATAGATGGTGGATGGATGGTGGATGGATGGGTGGATGGGAGGGTGGATGGTGGGTGGGTGGATGGATGGATGGATGGTGGATGGATGGATGGGTGGATGGATGGATGGATGGATGGGTGGGTGGATGGTGGATGGATGGATGGATGGTGGATGGATGGGTGGGTGGTGGATGGATGGGTGGATGGGAGGGTGGATGGATGGGTGGATGGGAGGGTGGATGGATGGGTGGATGGGAGGGTGGATGGTGGATGGATGGGTGGATGGTGGATGGATGGATGGGTGGATGGATGGATGGATGGGTGGATGGATGAATGGGTGGATGGTGGATGGATGGGTGGGTGGATGGTGGATGGATGGGTGGGTGGATGGTGGATGGATGGATGGGTGGATGGTGGGTGGATGGGTGGATGGATGGATGGGTGGATGGTGGATGGATGGGTGGGTGGATGGTGGATGGATGGATGGGTGGATGGATGGATGGATGGGTGGATGGTGGATGAATGGGTGGATGGTGGATGGATGGGTGGGTGGATCGTGGATGGATGGGTGGGTGGATGGTGGATGGATGGATGGGTGGATGGTGGATAGGTGGATGGGTGGATGGATGGATGGGTGGATGGATGGTGGGTGGATGGTGGATGGATGGGTGGATGGTTATGTGGGAGGTTAGATGAAGAAGCCATGTGATGTGTGAGGAGAACCCGTAGGCACCAGGAAGTAGAGTTGTGAGCCTTAGGCAAGTCCATGCTTTTCAGTGAACCTCAACTTCCCTGTCTATAAAATGGTCTGCCCAGTCCGGTGGCTAGTAAGGAGGCTCAGAGTGAGCTGAGTGAAGGCGGAGGCCGGGGTCAGGCGCTCCAAGGACAGAGTCTGGGACAGCACACATTTCCCCCGAGTTCCACAGTCCCCAAAGTTCCCTATCTCCAGGGGAACACTGATGCCCACCGTTTTAAAAAATCTTCACCCAAGGATATGTTCTTATTGATTTAAAGAGAGAGAGGAAGGGAAGGGGAGAGAGATAGACATCAATGTGAGAGAAGCATTGATCAGTTGCACCTCGAACCTGCAAACTAGGCATGTGCTCTGACTGAGAATCGAACCCGCAACCTTTTGGTGCACAAGACAAGGAATGCTCCACCCAGCTGAGCCCCGGCCGGGCTGATGCCCGGGACCCCGCCCATGGAACAGACTTCAGTCCAGATGCCGCTGCTCACCCAGGCCTGGACCGTGCCGCATGCACCACAGGGTGCGCACGTGTTCCTGCAACTACTCGGGATTAAAATGAGGAGACGGGGAGGAGGCACTTCTGGATGCCCAGACTCAGAGGGCACCAGGAAAACGGCCTGAGAGTGACTGCCCTACACCTGCCACGAGGGTCCCCCTCACCCAGCACAGTGCTCCCCTGGGCCTTCCTACTTTGGCCACAGTTGCCTTCAGAACTGCGTGTGAAGCTTCCGAACCCTAGGCCGGCCCCACAGCCGTGGGTCACAATAACAACAACATTAGGCCTTTCCTTCCTTCCTGTCCCAGGGCTTCTCTGCAGACAGGGACAACGCGCAGCCTGCCCGTGCGGCGGGCTCTCACACAAGCGTGCGAGGCGTGGCTGTGAGCGTGATGACACGGGGCGCTATGTCCATTTTCTCCCCGGTTCTTTGGTCACCCCTGTGAGGTGGATACTGACCCCTCTCCCCGCTGAGAAAACGGAGGCCGGCGGGGTGGGGTGACTCACCTGAGGTCACACAGCACGTTGTGGCAGGGCCTCGGGCACTGGATGTTCTTTCCAAAGACCCAGGAGGCTCTGGTCTGGAAAAGCCAGCATGACACAGGGCGGACACAGGTGCCTTCCCGAGCCTCTTTCCACGGGCCTGGGGCGGCAGGGGCCTCCTGCCAGCTGGCCAGGTCTGCTCCCCGCGTGCCAGCTCGGGAACACAGGCGCTTGGGCCCTGCTCTGGCTGCCCGCTGCCCGCTGGGCCTCTGGGCCAGGCTAGCATATCCTCCCAGTTGGGCGGGGCAGGAGGCCAGAGCCAGGTTCCTGCCACTCCAAAGAGCCCCGCCTTCCTGGCCCCGCTCCATGGCCAGCTAGGACCAGGGCAGGGATTTTCCTGAACTTTCTCTGTGTTATGGTGGATGGATGGGTGGATGGATGGGTGGATGGTTATGTGGGAGGGTAGGTGAAAGGCATAGATTTACTTTTTAAGAACAGCAGCTCCCTTACTGGTCTTCCTCTGCCAGGCATTGCTCGGACGACTCTGTCCATGGTCTCATCTAACCCTTACACCCCCCTCTGAGGGACAGACAAGGAACTGGGGCACGGATGCCGGGGTCACCTGCCCAGGCACCACAGATTGGGGGTGCCCAGCAAGGGTGTGGCCCCAGATATTCCTGCACTGTCCATCAGCCACGCCTTACAGCCCCAGCCCCGGGCCCCGGGAGGCCCAGGGTGGCCCCTGCTGTTCAATTGCATAAGTTGTTCCGATGACTAAAGGGAGGCACGCTGATAAAGCGCACGGCGACATGTAAGACCAAAAGCAGGCCCTGCGCGCTGGGGCTGTGGTTGTCAGCAGCCCTGGTAGCAGCGCCTGCCCCTACAGCTTAGGGCTCGAGCCAGTCCCGGCTTGTGTGCCCCCAAGACTGTGCACCAGGAGCGAGGCCACAGCCTCTGTGGGGATTCAGGTTTGGTCCCTCCCTAATTTGGGGCCTCAGTTTCCTCACCTGTAAAATGGGGGGATGGCTCCTGTCCTGTCCTTGGTCCCATGCAGGATGAAGGTGGGTTGACTCCTCTTGGCAGCTGGGACTCCTCCCTTCTTACCTGTGAAGAAACAGGTCCCTCCTGGCCGAGAGCCAGACAGCTGTCTGGTGGCTGTGCCAGAGGGAGCCTGAAACAGGCTCCTTCTCAACCATTTGTCCCTCGAAGTGTTAAACCTTTGCCAGATGTCAGGTGGTCATGAATAAAGATCAAGGTCTCCCCCTTTTATGCAGTGGGGCCCCTGCACACTCTCACTGCGCCCCTCACCCACCTCGAGGTGCACTCGGTGATGCCCGAAGCCCTGCCCCCCTCACCAGCACTTCACTGTGAGGGACCCCGAACGCACGTCCCTCCGCCTCTCAGTGGACGTAGGGGACACCTGGTCTCTGCTTCATCGCAGCCGCAGTTAATCGCCCTGTGCCAGCGTCTGCGTCTGGCTGGGAGCAAGCCTGCTGGGTAGAGGCATCTGTAGAGGCTGAGGGGAAATGCCCAGAACCAAGGGCTTGGTGCCCAGTCCAGGCTGGAGGGAGGTGGGGGTGAAACCAGGGCGTGGGGTGTGTGAGGAGGACCGAACCTCCAGGGCCTCCTCCATCTTGCCTGGGACCCGCCCCCGGCAGTGGGGGTGGTGAGAGGCATTGATTTCTGGCAAAGCTCGGCCTGCTCTCCAGAAACTGGCCCAACAGGTTGGTGTGACAGAGCTGCCAGGCCTGCCTCCGTTTTTTGGGGGTCCATGTGGCCAAAAAGTCTTGGAAGAGATTTACCGGTGTACCCCTGCATCCCCAGCTGGCCCAGCCTAGCCCGGTAGATGCAGGATGCGTATCCATACCCGCTCTGTGCCCAGAAAACCAAATGGGTCATTTCCCCAAAGGAAATCCTCCAAGGCTGCATGCTTAGGGGCCAGGCCAGGGAGCACCGGAGTCTGGCCCTCCGGCCCTGCACCCTGACCAACGATGGGCTCGGCACAGGGCTTCAGGTCTCTTGTCATAAATCAAGGGCGCTCACGCTGCCTGCCCCACGGGCTGTCATGAGGATGAGATTTGTAGATGCAAAGCGCTTACCAGGACAGTGCCTGGCACATCCGGCGAGTGCGAACTGGCTGCTACTCATTTAGTCTGGGTAAGCCTTGTACCCCCAGGACCGAAGCCTGGGTCAGAGGTGTTACACCTTCTAAAGGGGTCAGGAAGGGAACCAGCAAGGAAAAGCGTGGGATCATCGTATCCCAGCGTCCCCCTCTCCTGATGGGGACACAGAACCAGGAGGCCTGGACATGACCTGACCGCAAGCTTACCAGAGTGATGCTGCCGGAAGCTGTGCCGAATGCAGAGGCCCAGCCTCCACACAACCAGCTGTGAGGATGCTGAGCCCAGCCTCCAGGACGCAGGGCCAGAGGGCTGGATGGTTGAGATCCTGCGGCCCGTAGTGACCCACAGGCCAGCAGTGGAGCCTTTTAGACTGCAGAACCCCAGGCCTGACCACAGCAGGGTCTGCACCGCACTAAGAGGTGCAAACTACTGAGCAACACTGACTCCAGTGGGAAGGCGACCGCCCGCCACGGGAGGGGCCTCAGCCTTCAGTCCCAGCAGCCCTCCCAGCTCTGGAGTGTCACGTCCCTGCTAAAGCCCTTCCGGAAGACCTCTGCCCCAGACACCCGCCGGCCCTGGGAGCGAGAGTACAAGACTGGGTCCTCACCGCCACCCCCCACTGGGGCGCTGACAGCTACTGCCCTTCACTGAGCCTCCACCAGGTGCCACGCACAGGGTCTCATTCGTCTCAGGAGAGCCCTGTCAGCGTGGTGTTGCTCAGAGCAGGTTTTGGCTGAGGAACAGGAGGCTCAGAGGGGTTCAGCAGTAGTGTGCAGAGCTGGGATTTGACACCCCCCCCCCCCCAGCTGTGTGGCTTCGCGGCCTTTGGCGTTTACAGACAGGGTGCAGGGGGGGCAAATGATGCCTCCCCTCGCCTTGAAGTCTCGCAACAACCAGCCACCTATCCGTCCTCACAGCCGGCTGGCCTGGCTGTGGTGAATCTGACATCTCTCTAGAGCTCCCGGCCCCACAGGCCTGCCTCTCCGCGCCAGCACCACGGCACCGGTCAGGAGCCAGTGAGCCCCGGGGCGTCCGCCCGCAGCTGGAGAGGCTCCCCGGTGCGGAGTGACTGAGCAGGGGGCCTTCGGGAGGGTCGGTGCAGTTGGAGACGGGCCTGGGAAGAGCGAACAGCCTTTAGCTGGGGGACACTGGCAGAAAGCCTCGTCGCCTGGGAAGGGAGCGCTGCTGGGTCAGGCGGGCCGGCTCAGGCAGCACGCCCGCCGGCCTGTGCTCTCACGCACCTCCACACTGGACTGCTCTGAGGAAAGCCGCCAGGAGGAGGCGGCCGCCGAAACCAAAGGCTCCCGGCTGCCTCTGAACAGCGGCTCCTGGTTAGCTTTCCCCAAAGGTTAGTGCTTCTGGGCACCAGGCTGCATGGGGCCGGGGGTGAGGGGGCTGGCAGGGTCTACCCCCACCCGGGAGAGCCGGGGGGCAGAAGGCCCTCCCTGCAGCGGGTGGGCGAGGGAGCCAGGACGAGGTCCCCGCTGCTCAGAGACAAGGGTCCTCCCCCACTGAACGCAGCCTCGAGATGGAGAGCCCTTATCACAATCGTCGCTGTCCCTCAGTCTCTGGGGGGAGGAGGTATACACCCACCCAAAGCTGCTCGCTTTAATGGACTTGTAATTTAGTCATCAGGATAGCTACACACATTTGAAAAGTGGGGGTGCATGGCTGGTGGGTTCCCATTTGGGCTGCAGATGACGAATGAGCCCTGTGTGGCTTCACACCGTAACCGCAGCCCAGGAGCCAGCCCCTCGCTGGGACGCTCATGGGGTCAGATGTGCCTCAGGCAACTCGATCTGCAAGAGGAAGGAGGTGGGGGGAGCTGTTGGCTGTGACTCCTCTCTCCAGCTCCCCACCACACCAAACCCCTGCCCTCCAACCAGTTTTCTTAAATTTCCGAAGGAGCAAACCAGAACCTCACTGTCCTCTACCTGCCGCCCTCGCCCCAGGCACCTCCCTGATGCTCAGCTGCGGAAAGAGCAAACCAGCGTGAGGCCCTCCCGACAGGGCCCAGAGCGGCCCCTGCCCCCGGTGGCACTGTGCCAAGTCTGTGGGCTGAGAGGTGACGTCACCTCCTAGAGGGGCAGTTTGAGGATTAGAAATAAAATCTATCAAGGCACCTTGGCTGCAGGAGAGGACCAGACAGTGCTGACGCTGCTGCTGCTCTACCCACTCCGACAGTCTGAGGGTTACTGAGAACTTTCTAGATCCAAGGGAGGCTCCAGGCTGGTGTCTGGGCTGGCTGGGGGTTGGAGCCCCCGGAGAACCGACCATGTGCTCAGGGGCCCTCTCTCCTGACCCACCTTGCCTTCGGAGCCTCGGCCCAGCAGGTGGCCCGAGGGTGTCATCGGGCAAGCCCAGTGCAGCGCTGTTCTCACCTCTGTATTCCACAGGCCTCTCCGGCCGGCCCATCAGGCCTTTTGCCTCTGGCAATCCAGGCCAGAGGCCTTGGGGTGGAGGCCCCCCACCCTCCCCTCCCCCGCAGCTAAGCTGGGGAGAGAAATCTGACTCAGGTTCCCAAGCAGGTGGTGCTCTTTCCCGCCACTGAGCCTGCAGCCCTTTGCCGCTGGAGTGCCTTTCCCTTCCTCCTCAGCCCACACTTCCTCCCGCCCCCGTTTCGCGGTGGGTGTCTCACCCCACCTCGATCAGGAGGGAGGTGCTTAGGGGCCAGGCTGTGGGTCGCCAGCCCTGGGCACATAACAGAGTCTGGAAAACGTCAAGCGACTGATTCAGTCAAAACCTGCAGGGGTTCTGCTGGCCCTCCTTTGGGGAGCACGGGCTGGGGTTTGGGTGGGTGGCCTTTGGCGAGCAGGGTAATGGGAGTGGACATGAACTTCCTGCTGTCTCATTCCCCTGAGGAAGGGGGCGGAGCCTGGGCCGCTGGGCCTGAAGGGGAAGGGGCTGGGAGGGAGGGTCGAAGGTGGGCAAAGAAGGACGAAGCGGGGGAGAGGCCTCCCGGGCGCGGCGCGGGCGGTGTTGGCCTTCGAGCTGGCGTGCCAGCCGCTGCTGTTAAAGGCTGTTTGTTCGGAGCAGCTTAGGGAGGAGGCTGGAGGTGGGGGAGGCAGCGCCCCACTTGGTGGCGCCGCCTGAGGGTCCTGTGGTAGAGCTCCAGCTCCGCTGATGACTGAAGGGTGGGCGTAGAAGAGAAACGACCAGGACCCAGCGGGCTGCTCGGCGCCCGGGGCGGCAGCGCCGTGTGCGGAGCTGAGCCGCAGCCGCGCGAGCGGGAAGGGAGGCGAGGGGACCACGTCGCTCTTCTCCCCGCCCCCAACCACTCGGTTCCAATATTTCGCAGAAAGGCACGCGGCTCCTAATCGGTCCTTTCCGGGCTGAGATTTAGCCGCGCGATGCCCGCGCAGGGGCGGGGGCCGCGGGCCGGGGGAGGTGCTCAGAGTCCGGAGCCACCGAGCGAGGTGAGGAGCCCGCGGCCTTGGCTGGTGGAGCGGGCGGGCGGGCGCACAGGCCGAGAGGCGGCTGTGGAAAGGGGGGCAGATGGAAAAGAATCCTCTCGGGCTGGGGAGCTCGCGCGCGCTCTCGCCTCGTTCGGTGCCAGAGGACTCCAGGGGAGGTGGCGTTGGGGAGGGCAGAGCGGGATTCCCCCTCCCCCGCGGGGCGGGGTGCCCGCCTGCGCGCCGCCGCGGCACGTGTGCTGCGCCTCCCGCCCAAGCCCCCTGCACCCGGGAGGGCGTCCCCTCCCCAGGCCGGGGCGCAGCTGGCAGTGGCCCCCGCCTGCCGCCTTGCGCGGTTGGAGGGAAGCGTGTCATTATTTATTATTTACGAGCGTTAATAGGTTTGAGGCGCTGAGGGTGGGGGCCAGGGCGCTGCGGGGACCGAGGCAGGGGAAGGGGGTGGAGAGGGAGGGGCTGCGGCGCCCGCCCGAGAACCAGAACTGCGCCTGGGCCCCGCGTCCGGGGCGCAGCTCCGCCCGGCTCCTCGCCGCCGGGTGCTGGGGCCGCGCAGAGCGCCGGGAGGGAAGGGCTTTGGGCCTCAGGTCTTGTTTCTCGGCCTCGGTCCTGTGCGTCCTCGCCCTTCCCAGGGCGCGGGGAGGGGGCTGCGGGCTGTGCGCGCCCCTCGCGGCCGCCGCCGCGTCCCCGCCGCAGCCGGGGCCTCATTTATCATCATCTTTGGTCAAGTGGAGTGTGCAAGGAACAGCTGCTTCCCTCGGCTGGCTTCCGAGGGCGGCTGCAGCGGGAAGCGGAGATGAATGACGGGGCGGGGGCGGGGTCACAGCGCCGGCTGGGGGGCGGGGCGGGGCGGCCGGCGGCGCCTCTGCCTGGTGGCGAGCGCGGCTCCCCCTTCCTCTCCCGGCGCCTCCAATTACCTTGGATCGCGGACGGGGGGCGCCCCAGGAGGCAGTCGGGCGCGCTGCCGGCAGAGCCCGAGGTCGCCGTGACCTTGCCGGGGTCAGCGGGTTGGGCTGCGGAGGAGGCGGCGCGACGTCTTTGGTGGCGCTTTCGGGATTGGAGCGGAGGCTGGGAAACTGGAGGGGCGGGCGGGGCCGTCGGGAACACAAATAGAAGGTGAAATTTTACCTGCCCCGGGGGAGTCCTGCGGCTGTTCTCCGCGGCGGCGGGCGCTCGGCCTTTGTCTTACACGGCGGGGACATCTGTCGCGGGCGGGCGGCGAGGCCGCAAACACCCCCCACGCCCCGCGCGGGCTCCCCATCCCCGGCTGGGCCCTCGCCGGCCTCCGGGCCTCGCGGCGCCGCGTTAACCCTGCTCGCGCCGGGGCGCGCCTGGGAGCCCCGGAGCCGCGCACGCCTGGGGTGGGGCTTCCCGTCCCCGGCCCCGGAGTGGCCTTCGCGGGGGCGCCAGGTGGCCCGCGCCCACTTTCTAAGGAGCCCGTGGTATCGACCGGGGCGGGAGGGCGGCCGCGGGGAGGGTTAATGGCCTCGTTGCAGACCCTAAATTACCCGGCCCGGGCCCGCGCCGTCTCGGTTCCCCCGCGCAGAGATTGAATGCGCAGTTAACGCGGTCGGCCTGCCAACTGGAAAGCGGGCCGGCTCCGCACGGAGCAGAACCTCCCAGCTGACTTGGACGAAGCCATTTCCTCCCCTCTCTCCCTTTCTCTCTCCCAACCTCCTCCCTTTTCTCTCTCCTTAATAATAAAATTATACCGAGCAGTTTGCGGTGTGGCAGGCGGCCAGAAACGCGTTTCTTTAAATGCCGCTGTCTCACAATTAGGCAGCCAGAGGATTTGACACTGTGGCGGCCTGAGCGGTGGCTTCCTCCCCCGGGACTGGGGAGGGAGGCGACGCCAATTCCCCTGGCTCCTCCCCCAGTTGGAACGGAAGGGTCTGGCTGCTGTGCCTCCCGGGCTGTCAGGCTGCTGCGGGGGGGGGGGGGGGGGGGGGGGGGGTCCTCCAGGAAGCACCCCCGCCCCGCCAGGCTGTGGGGGTGGGGAGGCCCTTCCCGACTCCTCTCGGAAGCGGGGGTCCAGGGGAGGACCTACCGCCCTTTCTGGCCTCCAGCTCAGCGCTTCCTGTCGGACGGAAGGGCACTGGGGAGGAGCTGGCGGGTCTCAGCCTGCTGGCCCCTGGCAGGTGCCCTCTCCAGGCCTTCATTCATTCCCTGCAAGTGGGGAGGTTTGGCTCAGAATATGCTCTGCACACAGTGGCTTCTGGTGGGCCCTCTCCCTTCCTCAGATCAGTCAGTTCCCCTTCTCCCAGCTTCCCCTGACTACCTGCTCTCCCCACTCCCATAGCCTCCTGGTGTCACACCTGGCAGTTGTCTGTGTGTCTGTCTGCCTCAGGAGGGCAGGGCCCATGAGCTTTTTCCTCTGCGCCCTCGGCACCCAACTTGCTTCTCCCCAAACCCCCCAGCGGACTAAGCCGAGCAGAAGTGAACTTGACAGGTGAGTGGGCACAGGTGCAGGAGGGACTATGACCCAGGGGCTGTAGAGGGCTGACCGTAAGTTGATTGGCTACAGTACATGTCCTGGCCTCCAGGCCTGGCATCATCCGCCCTCTCTCTGGGTGGCATCCTTTAGACCTGTGGTTCTCAACCTTTCTAATGCCGCGACCCTTTAATACAGCTCCTCATGCTGTGGTGACTTCCAACCATAAAATTATTTTCGTTGCTACTTCGTAACTGTAATGTTGCTACTGCTATGAATCGTAATGTAAATATCTGTGTTTTCCGATGGTCGTGACCCACAGGTTGAGAACCGCTAGCAGGGTCGCCTAAGACCATCGGAAAACACAGATATTTACATTACGATTCATAACAGTAGCAACATTACAGTTACGAAGTAGCAACGAAAATAATGTTATGGTTGGGGGTCACCACAACATGAGGAGCTGTATTAAAGGGTCGCGGCGTTAGGAAGGTTGAGAAGCACTGCTGTAGGCTGTGATGAGGGTTTAGTAACGAACCCAGCCAGAAGTTGACCACGCATCCCATCTGTCTGTCCATCCGGGAGTGGGAGGTAGGAAACAGGCACCTACTTGGGCCAATTTCTGGCTTAGAGCTTGGGACCTAACAGGTGGAGCCCCTGCCCCCCGCAGGCTGCATCCGGTGAAGGAGGCAGGCACGCGGACACCTGTCTTACCATTCCTTCCGCAGTTCCTGCTGCGACGCGTGCCCCCAGGGAGCCCTGCCGGGCCCAGCAAGGTGGTGGGCACTAGGCCTCATCCAGGTGCCGCTCACTTCTCTGCCCCTCCTTTTCCCGGCTGCCCAGCTCCTCCTCCCACGGGCCAGCTGCACGGCCAGCCCTGCCCGGAGCCTGCAGCACTCACCTGCTGCTCACCCGCAGCTCACCCGCCTGTGCTGGGCTCGGGCTCCTCCCGGGCCGGGAGGTCCGGGTCCCCTCCTGCTCTCGTGCCTTCTCATCGAGTGCCTACCAAGGGCCTGCACACGAGATGTCCAGATTTCCTGCCCACAAGGCCCTGCCTTTGACCATGGAAAGTTCTGTCAGTTCCATCAGCCGGTGGCTCCTGGGAGCTTGTGATCAGATGCAGCACAGCCAGCTTTTCCTGAAATCCGGAGTGTTAATTTTTTTACTTGGTTGATAGCATTTTTACAAATATTTATCTTTTTATAAAATTCTGATTTCTGGCGTTTTAAAGGGAAAAAATGCAAGTTGTGGCAGCCTGGGCCTTCGTTCCCATAAGGCTGCAGTTCCCTGGAGGTGAGGGGCTTCCCCGCACTCTTTGTGACCAGGACCCCTCACTGGCCTCCACTCGCCTGCCCACTTCGCTCAGCACAGACCTGCCGGCTGGAGGGTGTGTTCTTTGTTGGGTGAATGCGGGGCTGTGGCCACAGACCCCTGTCCCCACCCAGCTGTGCTCTGTCCCGCCACCGGGTGCTCGCTCCGGATATTTCCAGTACGACACTTTCCAGTGATGGCGAACCTGTGACACGCGTGTCAGCACTGACATGCGTAGCCATTTCTGATGACACACGGCCGCTGAGGTGGCCGCATGCCGAGGATGAAACATTTGCTGCTCCTGAGGATGAAACATTTGCGAAATAATGTTTTTTCCTCAAAGTGACACACTACCCGAGTTATGCTGTTTTTTGGCGAAGTTTGACACACCAAGCTCAAAAGGTTGCCCATCACTGCTTTACACATTATCTAACAAATATTTATTGTCATGGGAAATGGAGGTATCGCTGTGAACAAAACAAACCAAAAAACACTGCTCTCACAGAACCTTTGTTACAATGAGGAGAGACCAATGCCGAGCCAGCCTGCTGGCCGCGTGGCTTACTGCAAGGAGCTGAGCGCTGGAGAGCAGGCGGAGCTGCAGGTGTGCGGTCCAGCGCTGCCTGGGGAAGCTGCCTGAGGCGGTCAGCGCCGGCTCTGGGCGGAGCCTGTAGAGGTGTGAGAATGGTATTATTCCTCAGAGGAGGCAGCAGGTGCGAAGGCCCTGAGAGGAGGAGAGGAAAATGCTCGCCCAAGGGCATGGCGTCAGGCAGCAGCCAGACAAGCCATGGGCTTGGGGCCTTGGTGCTTCTACTTGCCAAGGGAGGGCCTGGGCTCTGGGCACATGGGGTGGTGAGGACAAGCCCGGTGTGAGAGGCCTCCTCTCCGAACCAGCAGACAGGTCCTCGCTCAACCACGTTGTGCAGTAGCCTGCAAGGCCGGACCTGGGAGTGTGGGAGAGGGATCAGAAAAGGGCAGCCTGGGACCCCCTCCGTGGGTCCCCTTGGACCCCTAAATCAGCCTCTTGATCTTGCTGGCCTGGGGCCCGGAATGGGTGGGGCCCCAGAGCCCCCAGCCTTAGTGTCTGCATCTCAGCAGCTGGCCCACCATCCTCTTAGTCTTTCCCTCATTTTGACAGGGAGAAGTGCTGATGTTCTTTGTTGAATAAAAATCTAAAAACAATTATGTCCACAAGAGCCTGATAAGTCTGAGCTGACAACAGGTGAGTTCTCCCCGACACCCCCGCCCGCTGTCACCTGAGAGGTCTTGAATGCCAGCACAGCTGCTTGTGGAATTTCTTCTTGCTCCCCCTCCCAGGCCCTCCCCCAGCACGTCACAGCAGGAAGGCCATGTTGGCCAGCTGTCCCTCACCCAGACTGTGGACGCCTCTGGCTTAAGTGGCTCAAGTCTTGGGGCTTGTTGGCCCCGCACCCCAGAGAGTCCCCATGGTGGGGGCTGGGACAGCCCTGCGCGGTGGGAGCCCTCAGTCACTGACTCCTCCCGGGAATGGGTGGTGGTTTCCGACCGGACAGGATGCTTCCGAACTAGCGCAGCATCACCCGGCACGTGGCGCCCAGGGGAGCATCGAAGGACCAAGAGGGCGTCCTTGGTGGGTTGGACCTGAGGGAGGACCTCATTCAGGGGGCCCCGTAGGTGTCTGCTGCCTCCACCGCTGGTCCTTGCAGGAGGTGCCATTGGCAGGCTCCCAGGAGGGCTTCCCAACATCTTAGCGTCCAGAAGCCTCTACTCCGGTTCAGACACCCTCCAGAGGCCTGCCTCGCCGGGGCTCCCTAACCTGGGCATCTGGAGAGGGGGCTGGGTGGTCTGCCTGCTTCCCCTCCCACTCACTCCAGTGCTTGCCGCTCCGTGTCCAGGCCCTCGCACCCACCTCCCGTGCTGGGCTCCCTGTGCCGTCTCCCACGGGGACCCGGCGCGTGAATGAGGAGAGGTGCGTGCCAGGTGTGCTGCTCGTGAGGGACGGTCTCAGGAGGCCATGCTTTGGGGTGGGGCTGCCTTGTTCTCTGGGGTTCCTTCCTCTGCCCCATGCAGGGTTCCCTAGCTGGCTCTGGTCCCACCTTGTCACTAGCCCCTGGTCCATAGACCCCACCTGTCCCAGAGGCCTGTGGGTACTGGGCTGTTTGTCTTGTGGGTCCTGGAAAGCGCCTCCCTTTCCCCCACTCAAGCCAGGCCTTCAGGATTCAAAATAGACCGCACAGGCCGGCCGGCAGCCTGGCGAATGTTTGCCATTTGGGTGGAGGTCTCCTGTTCAGTGTTCATCACCGCCACTAGTGGTCCCTCAGCTCCTCTCTGAGCACCCCACTCTTCAGCCCTCGCTTCCTGACTCCGGGGACTTTCCCCTTCCTGTTCCCAGGCTTGAATGGGGTGGGTTTAAAAATATTTTTCCTGCAGCTACAAATGAGAACGCAGGGGAGCAGAATGGTTCCCCCCAGCCTTCTGCCTCCCTCCCTCTCCCTCCCTTTTGCCCTCCTCCTCCCACTCTCTGTCCTTCTCTCCCTCTTTCCTCTCTCTCTCGGTTTCTCTTTCTGTCTCTCCCTTTTCTGTCTCACACCATCCCTGTGTCTCAGGAAAACCTTCGGCCAGCCTCCTGGCTGCGCCCCACCTGGGGGCTCAGCAGCTGCGGGGTCTGGAGCGGCTGTGGGCCCAGTGACCTCTCTGAGGCTGCCATGGTGACAGCAGGCGGCCATAACCACTGTTGCCCATAAGTGGACCTCCCTAAGGTGGGTCTGGCTCCTTGAGGAAAAGCGGGCCCTGACCTGGCTGCCGGGCCTGGGTTGCAGAGGGCACCTGGGAGTGTGAGCACCCGGTGCCGCTCCCTGCACGCCCTCCTGCTGTCACGCTCCGAGGTGCCTCCTCTAAAATGGAATTTTTTTTATTTAAAAAAAATACTTTTATTGATTTCAAAGAGGGAAATGGAGATAGAAACATCAATGTTGAGAGAGAATCATTGATTGGCTGCCTCCTGCATGCCCCCCACTGGGGATGGAGCCCACAACCCCGGCGTGTGCTCTGACGAGAATCAAGGTCCACGCTCTATCCACTGGGTCAACCCGGCCAGGGCCAAAATGGGAATTCTTGTGGGGTCCAGGTGAGGACGCCCATCCTTGCTCTGGGCAGGGCTTGGGCTGCAGGTCACAGAAGGACCTTGGGGGGCGCTCATACGCAGGTCTCTCTTCATCTCACCCCTTTCTGTAAAACGGCAGAGCAGGCAGCATTCATTGAGGCACTCAGCCAGGGGAGCCCCTCACTCTACAGCGCCTTTGGGGGAGGGGAGGGGTTGGGGTCTTTGCCTGAAGGGACTGCTGAGGCCAGCAGCTGCCAAAGGCCCTTGGGGGCTGAGGACCACTGGCCTTGCCGCATGGGAGGGTCTGTTCATGTCCCAGCTTTCTCTCCCCCTGGTGATGGCTGTCAGTGGCTGGGGGAGCCATGAGGGGACTCCTGTGGCCTTGGAGGCAAGGGCTCGACCCTGAGCCAGCCTCCAGGGCACGCCCCCGAGCGGGCCTGCTCCCCGCGGTGGCCTGGGAAGACCAGTGTCCGGTGTTGTCACAGGAGTGCTAATGTGCCTAGTGCATGGCCGACCTCCCCCTTCCTTCCCCCTTCGGAGACAAGGCCTGACCTAGTGTCTGGGAGAAGAGGCAGGTGGGGGAGCTGGGCTGGAACAGGAGACCTAGGAGGATGTGTTAGGGGGTGTGCTCCCCTGATCCCCACCACCCTGTCTCCCTCCAGCTGAACCCACAGAGGTCAAACCCCCAGTCTGCCCTGCTCTGCCCCCCTCCCAAGTTCAAAGGTCACCATTTTTCTGTCAAGGGGGCCTCTTTCTGCCCCCTACCAGGAAGCAGCCCCCTGCGCCTGCCGCTTTCCTTGTCTTTTCCTAGTGTTCTCGAAAAGTAATCCTAATCATAACGATTAATAACCGAGCCCGTGGCAGCTCTTAAAGATGCAGAGCCCCATTCTCTGCTGGCAGAGCCGGCTGTCTCTGAGCAGCGCCTTTGATGCCATGCCTTTGTTCCTGCGTCCCTACCCCGCCCGGCATCTGGGGTTGGAGGTGGGTGTTGGGGTGAGCATTTTCGGCTGCGTTCTCCATCAGGCGCTGGGCTTTCGCATTTTAATTGAACTGTCTTTGCTCAGAGATAGATGCTCTCACCACATCCGGCTGCTGTGTGGATGGGAACCCGCCTGCAGTACAGCTCGGCTAAATGAGAAGATGCAGCCGCTGGACTGGTTAGAGCTGGGGGCGGGGGGCACTGGTCAGAGCACGTCCTCCTGGTAAATAACGTTTCTGGGTAATGCATTTGGAGAATGTGAAAAAAACAAAAGCTGCAGAAATGTTAATGATATCCACAGGACACAGCAGGAAATGAGAGCGGCCTGGGACTAATAAAGCTGAGATGGAATCTGTGCAGATACACAGGGCGCAGCCTTCCGAGCGGGCTCGGCTTTGCGCATCTGGGCTCGTAGCACGGCGTGGGGGCGGGGAGGGCAGCTGGGGCTGCAGGCTGGCTTCCACCTGCTGGCCCGCTGTTGGGGAGGCAGCCGGTGTGCTGCCCGGGATGGAGGGCCACCTGGTCGGGCATCCTACAGCGGTTGGGTCAGGAGGTCCAGGGCCGCCCACCTGTCGGGAGCCTCCAGCCGGAACCAAACTCTGCCCTCGCTCCCCGGGGCCGGCCTGGGGCAGCCTGCACCGCTTGTGATTGATCCGCGCACCAGAGATGGGAGGGCAGTGGCAGGAGGGCAGGCACGTCTGGCATTGCTGGGTGCCTGGAGAAATCGGGGAGGCCAGAAGGCGTCTGGCTTTGCCGGGCCTGGTGGGCAGGAGCTCGCCACGGGACACGGGTCCCCTCTGCAGCCGGGGTCTCCAGCGCTGAGCCAGCACCAGCTGCCGGCGAGGGCCTGGGAGGCGGGCTCCAGGGCTGTCGGTCAGCCCCCAGCAGTGAGTGTCTAGGTTAGAGTCCTGGAGAAGAGGAGCGGTGAGCGGGGCCTCTTGGGGCAGCCCCTCCCGCTCACTCCACATCTTCCCCTCCTCCCACCTGCATGTCTCTTCCCTGTGCTTCTGTACTTCCTTCTGGCCTCTCCTGTAGCCCTGGAACCCTGTCGCCCACGCAGGCCACCCCTCTTTCAGTGGAGACCTAGGATGTGCAGGCCGAGCTGAGTCAGGGTCTTCCTGTCCCCTTCCCCCGCCTCCAAACCCCAACCCTGAATCCTGAGCCCCCTGGGGCTCCCCAGCCTGGAGCGTTCCTTGCTCCTCCCTCTGTGGAGGGCCTTCTGGGGTGACCAGGCCCCCAGTCAGATGGGAGACCTGTAGCCTGGACGCTGAAGGCTGGTCTGTTTTGTGAATCCAGTTCCTCTGCCCAGGACCCTCACCCCAGGGTCATTTCCTGACCCGGAATCCTGCTTTGGGGTAGGCTAGACCCCGCCAGGGCCCCAGCCCCTAAAATCACAAACAGATGGGCTCTTGGCTTGGTGTGACCTGGCCCTGACCCTGTGGAGGCCAAAGGGGCCTGCCAGGAGGGCCTGGGCGCACACACACACACACGCACACACACACACACACACACACACACACGCACACGCACACACGCACACACACACACACTCACACACACACACACACACACTCACACACACACACACACACACACACACACTCACACACACACACACACACACACGTGCGCGCGCACACACACACACACGAGGAACTTCGGTTCTGTCCCCATTAGCATGCACTCCCTCACTCTGGGCCATGCAATCTGCCTCCCCACGTAGCACATCAAAAACAGGAAGCAGTGCCCTGTCCTGCATTCCTGGGAGTCAGGGAAGGGGGTGTGTTACGCCGACAGTGGCTCAGAGGCCCCTAATGGATGTCGGCTAGAAGGACAGCAGGTTCCGGATGGCGTGGCAGCGATGGGGCGGTGTGTGTGCACGCGTGTGTGGCAGCCGTGCGAGCGGCTTCTCGGGCAGGGCCGCCTTCCTGTTCCCGGCTCGGCCAGGGCTGCTGGCCCGCAGGGCTGAGGCTGGACTCCAGGACCCAGCGGCCCCGGGGCAGGGGCGCGGGAGTTGCTGTGCGGAATGATTTTGAGCTCAGGAAAGAGCTGAAAGGGATGCGGGAAAGAATGGGGAACCCCCGGGGGGGGGGGCATCTCCGAGGTGACCTGGGGAGTTGGGCAGCTGGGTTTGCACCTCCCTCCCTCTCCCCCTCGGAGGGCAGCCACTTGGCCTGGCTCAGCCGCAGGTGATGGGGTGGGAATGGCAGAGCCCCGCCCTGCACCGAGCCCCATGTGTGTGCAGCTGGGGGCGGGGGGCGGGGGCGCAGGCAAGGGGGCTTTTGGAGCTGGGGCAGAGGGCAGGCTGGCTGAGGTGGGCAGGCAGGTCTTCTGCGGTGAAAGGAAATGGCCCATCTGAATCGCTCTCCCCCGCCCCTTCCATGCCCGCCTTTCTCCCCACCCCGCTCCCGGCCCCTTCTCTTTTCGCAGATAACCAGCCCAAGTCATGCAGTCTTTCCGAGAAAGGTGCGGTTTCCATGGCAAACAGCAGAGCTACCAGCAGACCTCACAGGAGACACCACGCCTGGAGGACTACCGGCCGCCGAGCCAGGCCGGGCTGAGCTGTGACCGGCAGAGGCTGCTAGCCAAGGACTATTACAGCCCGCAGCCGTACCCGGGCTACGAGGGCGGAGCTGGCGCAGCTGCCGGTGCTGCCCGCGGAGGCAAGGGCCTGCCTGCACAGCAGGTCCTGCAGGGGAGGTCTGCCCTCTCTGGCTACGGCATCCAGGACAGCAGCCCGTACCCGGGCCGCTATGCGGGCGAGGAAAGGCTGCAGGCCTGGGGGGCCCCCCAGCCGCCAGCCCCCCAGCCGCAGCCCCTGTCAGGGGGGGTGGGCAAATACGATGAGAACTTGATGAAAAAGACAGCGGTGCCCCCGGGCAGGCCGTACCCGGAGCAGGGCGCCCAGCTGCCCTTCCGGACTCAGGCCCTGCACGCACAGCCCCAGCCGCCCCTGGCCTACCCCAAGCTCCAGAGGCAGAAACTGCAGAACGACATCGCCTCGCCACTGCCCTTCCCCCCGGGCGGCCACTTCGTCCAGCAGTCGCCCTCCTTCCCCACCTCCTCCACCTACTCTCCCGCCGGCCAGGGCAGCGGGCAGGGGACCCACTCCTATAAGAGCTGTACAGTGCCGCCCGCCCAGCCCCACGATCGGCCGCTGGCTGCCAGCACCAGCCTGGCCCCGGGGCAGGGGGCCCAGAACCTGCACGCCTATCAGCCCGGCCGCCTCGGCTACAACCAGCAGAAGCCGCCGCCACAGCAAGCCCTTCAGAGCCGACACCACGCTCAGGAAACCCTCCATTACCAAAACCTTGCCAAGTACCAACACTATGGGCAGCAAGGTCCGGGCTACTGCCAGCCAGAGGCGGCCCTCAGGACCCCGGAGCAGTACTACCAGACCTTCAGCCCCAGCGCCAGCCACTCGCCCGCACGCTCCATGGGCCGCTCACCCTCCTACAGCTCCACCCCGTCACCGCTGATGCCAAACCTTGAGAACTTCCCCTATAACCAGCAGCCGCTCAGCACCGGGGCCTTCCCCGCAGGCGTCGCCGACCACAGCCACTTCATGCCCCTGCTCAACCCCTCCCCGACGGACGCCGCCAGCTCCGTGGACACCCAGGCCAGCAACTGCAAGCCGCTGCCGAAGGACAAGCTCCCCGAGAGCCTGCTGTCGGACCTCAGCCTGCAGAGCCTCACGGCCCTGACCTCGCAGGTGGCCAGCATCTCCAGCACCGTCCAGCAGCTGCTGCTCTCCAGGGCCGCGCCGCACAGGAAGGCCGCCAAGAGCCTGGCGTCCCGGACGCCCGAGCAGCACCGGAGCCAGCACTGCAGCCCCGAAGGCAGCGGCTACTCGGCCGAGCAGGTGGGCACGCCGCTGTCGGAGCCACCGAGCGGCACGCCGCAGTCCAGCCACGCGGAGCCGCCCGAGGCCGACTACCTGAGCGGCTCTGAGGACCCGCTGGAGCGCGGCTTCCTGTACTGCGGCCAGGCCCGCGGCAGCCCCGCCAGGGTCAGCAGCAGCGCCAAGGCCAAGCCCGAGTCCGTGTCCACCTGCTCCGTGACCTCACCTGACGACATGTCCACCAAGTCGGATGACTCCTTCCACAGCCTGCACGGCAGCTTGCCGCTCGACAGCTTCTCCAAGTTCGTGGCGGGCGAGCAGGACTGCCCGCGGCTGCTGCTCAGCGCCCTGGCGCAGGAGGACCTGGCCTCCGAGATCCTGGGGCTGCAGGAGGCCATCGGCGAGAAGGCCGACAAGGCGTGGGCCCCGCTGCCCGGCCTCGCCAAGGATGCCAGCAAGCCCTTCTCGCTGGAGAGCCACGGCGCCTGCCTGGACTCCATGGCCAAGAGCGCGTGGCCACGGCCAGGGGAGCCCGAGCCCGTGCCCGAGGCCTTACAGCTGGACAAGGGTGGCAACGCCAAGGACTTCAGCCCGGGGCTGTTTGATGACCCTTCTGTGGGTGTTGTCACCCCGGACCCCAAGAAGACAACCGGCCCCCTCTCCTTTGGCCCCGGGCCCAGCCTCGGGGCTGCCCCCTCAGACCCCGCAGCAGCCTTTGACTGCTTCCCTGATACAGCCGCCACCGGCTCCGCGGACAGCGCCAACCCCTTCTCCTGGCCCGAGGAGAACCTGGGGGACGCTTGTCCCCGGTGGGGGCTGCACCCCAGCGAGCTCCCCAAGGCTCTGGAGCAGGGCGGGAAGGCCTCGGATGGCGTCGGCAAGGAGAGTGCCCACGAGGCCTCAGCCTGCCTGGGCTTCCGGGAGGAGGAGCCCGGAGAGAAGGCCACGGTGCCCCAGGACGCCAAGCAGGAGGAGGCGGGCGGGGTGAAGGAGGAGGCGGGCGGGCTGCTGCAGTGCCCGGAGGTCGGCAAAGCCGACGCGTGGCTGGGGGACGGCCGGCACTGCTGCGCTGCCACCGACTTCGGGGACCTGCCGCTGCTGCCGGCCCCGGGCAGGAAGGAGGACCTGGAGGCCGAGGAGGAGTACTCGTCCCTGTGTGAGCTCCTGGGCAGCCCCGGGCAGAGGCCCAGCGTGCAGGACCCACTGTCGCCGAAGGCCCCGCTGATGTGCACCAAGGAGGAAGTGGAGGAGGTCCTGGACCCCAAGGCCGGCTGGGGCTCCCCATGCCACCTCTCCGGAGAGTCTGTCCTCCTGCTGGGTCCCACCGTGGGCGCCGAGTCGAAGGTCCAGAGCTGGTTTGAATCCTCCTTGTCCCACATGAAGCCCGGGGAAGAAGGGCCCGATGTGGCGTTGGCTCGGGGGGATCCTGCCGCGCTGGCCCCCGAGGCCTCCTTGGTCCAGAAGCCGAACAAGCCCGCTGTCCCCGAGGCGCCCGCTGCTAAGAGAGAGCCCGTGCCACGGGGCAAGAGCTTGCGGAGCCGGCGGGTGCATCGGGGGCTCCCCGAGGCCGAGGACTCCCCGTGCAGGGCGCCAGTTCTGCCCAAAGACTTCCTGCTTCCAGAATCCTGCACAGGGCCCCCCCAGGGACAGATGGAAGGGGCAGGGGCCCCAGGCCGGGGGGCCTCGGAAGGGCTCCCCAGGATGTGCACCCGCTCCTTCACAGCCCTGAGTGAGCCCCGCACACCTGGGCCCCCAGGACTGATCACCACCCCTGCCCCCCCAGACAAACTGGGGGGCAAGCAGCGAGCTGCCTTCAAGTCTGGCAAGCGGGTAGGGAAGCCCTCCCCCAAGGCGGCGTCCAGCCCCAGCAACCCGGCGGCCCTGCCAGTCGCCTCCGACAGCAGCCCCCTGGGCTCCAAGACCAAGGAGACGGACTCTCCCAGCACGCCCGGCAGAGACCAGCGCTCCATGATCCTGCGGTCCCGCAGCAAGACCCAGGAGGTCTTCGCCTGCAAGCGGCGGCCCTCGGAGAGCCGGGTCCCCGGCTGCCGTGCCGCCAAGAGGCTCCTTGCCAACAGCCACCTGTCTGCCACCTTCAAGGTCTCTGGCAACTCCCAGAAGGAGGGCCGGGCCAGCCAGCGTGCGAGGGCCCCCAAGCCCACTGCAGGCGGCAAGCTCTCTGACCGGCCCCTCCACGCACTCAAAAGGAAGTCGGCCTTCATGGCGCCAGTCCCCACCAAGAGGCGGAACCTGGCCTTACGGAGCAGCAGCGGCGATGCCGGTGGCGGCCGGGGGGACATGAAGGAGGAACAGGCTGAGGACTCCCCCACCCTCTTCAAAAGGATGTCTTCTCCCAAGAAAGCCAAGCCCGCCAAGGGCACTGGTGAGCTCACCCCGAAGCCCCCGCCTCCGGAGGCCCCCGACACCTGTCCGGAGCTGGCCTCGCGGGCCGCCTGCCAGGGGGCCGTGAAGACCAAGGTGCTGCCGCCCCGGAAGGGCCGGGGCCTGAAGCTGGAGGCCATCGTGCAGAAGATCACCTCGCCCAGCCTGAAAAGGTCGGCGTGCAGAGCGCCCGGGGCCGCCCCCGGCAGCCCCCTGAGCCCGCCCCTCCCTGAGAAGGACCCTGGGCTCAGGGGGGCCCGGGGCGGCCCGGGGGGGGCGGGAGGTCTCCTGAGTGTGGGCGCCGGGCAGAAGCTCCTGGCAGCTTCGGGGGCCGACCCGTTTTGCAGAAATCCAGCCAACAGATCCTTAAAAGGCAAACTCATAAATAGTAAGAAACTGTCCTCGACGGACTGTTTCAAAGCCGAGGACTTCACGTCCCCAGAGGCCCTGCCCCTTAGGAGGACTGTCCTGGCGCCGAAGAAAAGAAGCAGGAAAGGCAGGGCTGGAGCCCTGGGACTCCCCAAAGGGCCCCCGGAGAAGCAGCCCCATGCAGGCCCTGCTCTGCTCTTGACTCCCCGAGACAGGGCCGGCAGCATGCAGGGTGGCAGTGAGGACAGCCCCGGTGGAGGAAGCAAGAAGCCAAAGGCGGAGGAGCTGGGCCTGGCCCCCCAGCCCCCTGAGAGCAGGTCCTGCCAGCCCCGGATGAGCGCGCAGAAGCAGCCGGGCCACGCCAACTGCAGCAACTATTCCAAGCGAAAGCGCCTCACTCGGGGCCGCGCCAAGAATACCAGCTCCTCACCCTGTAAGGGGCGTGCCAAGCGGCGGCGGCAGCAGCAGCAGGTGCTGCCCCTGGATCCCGCAGAGCCTGAAATCCGCCTCAAGTACATTTCCTCCTGCAAGCGGCTGCGGGCAGACAGCCGCACCCCGGCCTTCTCGCCTTTCGTGCGGGTTGAGAAGCGAGATGCGTTCACCACTGTATGCACTGTTGTCAACTCCCCTGGGGAGGAGCCCACGCCCCACAGGAAACCTGCCTCCTCTGCCTCCTCGTCCTCGTCCTCGTCCTCCCTGGACGCAGCTGGGGCCTCCCTGGCCACGCTCCCGGGAGGCTCTGCCCCACAGCCCCGGCCCTCTCTGCCTCTCTCCTCCACCATGCGTCTGGGGCCCGTGGTCGCCAAGGCCCTGAGTACCTCTTGCCTTGTTTGCTGCCTCTGTCAAAACCCCGCCAACTTCAAGGACCTTGGGGACCTCTGTGGGCCCTACTACCCCGAACACTGCCTCCCCAAAAAGAAGCCAAAACTCAAGGAGAAGGTGCGGCCGGAGGGCACCTGTGAGGAGGCCTCCCTGCCCCTCGAGAGAACACTCAAGGGCCTCGAGTGTGCAGCCGCCGCCGCTGCCAGCAAAGCCCCCCGGCCCGACGGCTCTGCTGACCCGGCCAAGCAGGGTTCGCTGCGCACCAGTGCCCGGGGCCTGTCCCGGAGGCTGCAGAGCTGCTACTGCTGTGACGGGCGAGGGGATGGCAGTGAGGAGGCGGCCCCGGTTGCTGACAAGACCCGCAAGCATGAGTGCAGCAAGGAGGCCCCAGCGGAGCCTGGCGGGGACACCCAGGAGCACTGGGTGCACGAGGCCTGCGCTGTGTGGACGGGTGGGGTCTACCTGGTGGCCGGGAAGCTCTTTGGGCTGCAGGAGGCCATGAAGGTGGCCTTGGACATGGTAAGAGGCCAGCCCCGCTGGGGTGGGGGGCTGAGGTCCCACAGGACAGGCAGTCAGGGAGCCCCTGCCTCTCCAGCACAACGATTGGGGCCCAACAGCACATGACCGAGTATTGGGAGGAGCCGGGCGGTCGGAGCACCCGGGCTGAGGCCGAGCACTGCCCGCCTGGTCCCGGGCCCGCCACGGCAGCCCCTCGCCGCCTTCCCGCCCAGGGCCCTCTGCACACTCACCTGGCACCTCCCAGCTCGGCCCGGCTGGCCTCGCCTGCTCATGGAGTCAGCCGAGATGCTGAGGCCCAGAGGATGGGCGCCTCCCAGAATTGAATGTCGGGGTGCCCACAGAGCAGGCTCCCCTGGCTCCAGCACCTCAGGCAGCGGGTGGGGACTTGGGGACAAGACCCTCAGACAACATGAGACGGGGTGTGTCCCTCTGCGGGCCCCCCAGGCAGGTCCAGGGACCTCATAAATGGTGCTCAGAGCCCCTTGGCTGACATCTTGGTTCCGGTCCCATCGCTACCCCTCGACGTTACCTGGCTGTGCCCAGCCTCTCCAGGGCGGGCGGGTGAAGGTTATACAAGCCACGCCCGGCCTGTCGGAATGCCCTTGACGTTCCTGGGCTAGAACTAGGGGCAGCAGCGGAAGCCTTGTCCCCTCGGGGTGATGCCCGCTTGGGGTGCCCGGGGCTGCTTACACTCCCCTCCGAGGGCTGCAGAGGGCACGAGAGACCTGGCAGCGGTCAGCAGAAGGCACCTGGGCCAGGGCCCGGGGGTCAGCATTCTCTCCCTGAGGCTGAGCTCCTGCCCCAGCCCTGGGCCCTCGCCTCACCTCTTCGGCCCACCTCCACGTGGCCTGCCCCACCGCCTGCTCACCTGCTCTTGGCCGTCCCCCTTGTGCCCACCGCTGGCTGTGGGCCCGCGGCCGCCGCTGCCGCCATGCTTCCCGTGCCTGGGTGCCCCCCGCGTGGGGACACAGGCGGCTGCGCGCCCAGAGGTCCTGCCACTGGCCTCCATCCTCACGGAGGACACCTGGCCCCCAGGACACCCGCCGCTCCCTTCTCGGCTGTGGACAGCGGCCAGCTCTGGCACCCCCCCCCCCTCACGCATTACTTCCTCCTCCTGCTGTCTGGGCATCAGCTCCTCCCAGCGTCCTGCAGTAGGTCCAGGCCTCCTGGTGTTGAAAAGAACACCAGCCTCAGGCCCCAGCCCTGCCCGCGCTCCCGCCCTGCACCCCCACCACACCTCCCTGCTCCTGGGAGCCGGACCTGGGCTGGCTGGGGAGGGCCGGCTGCACCCCAGGAGACCTGCGGAGACAGGCAGGGTCCAGGGCCCCCCTCAGCCCCCAGCCCAGGCCTCCTCCCAGCGGGGTGCCTGCGACCCCAGGCACGTCACTGCCTTCTGAGAGCCTCGGTGCCCAGGCAGCCGGCAGGTGGGTCAGCGCTCGCCTCGCTTCTCTCTGGAGGAACAGAGCTGTGGGCCCCAGGGACACCCTTCATCTCTGTCCCCTCCCAGGAGACACATGACTCCTGCCCGAGCCCTGCCACGCCACCTCCTAGGACCTGCTCCCGGTTTGCACAGCCCAGCCTTGCTCAGAACTGCGGTCCGTCTCCTCTCCGAGGCCTGGCCGCGGCGCGGAGGGTGCGGTCCGCTGAGCCCGGCCCTCCAGCCCGGGCTCCTGCGGAGGGCCGCGCCTGTCCCTCCTGGCTCCGCAGCTGACGCATCTGCCCCAGGCCTGCTGGGCGGCCCGCTGGGGAGCCCCGGCACGACCCTTTGCCCATGCCAGCACCCGAGGGCTCCTTGCGGGCTGGACACGGGCCTAGTCTGGGCCTCCACTCCTGCTTCCGCTCCCCTTTGGGGTAGGAATTGGCCTGGGGGGCGGCGCTGAGCAGAAGGAAACCGCCTGGCAGAGGCCCCTGGGAAGCAGCCCCGCCTCCACCCTGCAGCCCCTGCTCCCACTGGGCACAGAGGGCACCTTCCCCGCTGGGTCTCCTCCCGTCTCCCAGCGGCTGGGCTGGGTCCCCTCACCCACCCAGCATTACAGCCAGCCTTACGGGTGGTCTGTCTCAGCCCAGCTGTTCATGAGCTGTGTACCCTCAGGCAAGTTGCTTAGCCTCTCCGAGCTCATTGGTAACCGGGGTGAGGTGGCTTCCGGGCCTACCTGGCACGTCATCAGCTGTAGCTCTGTGTCAGCGGCTGAGCGACTGGGCACGGGCCTCCACCCCTTGCCTCGCTCCTGCACGCCCCTCCCCCACCCCTGCAGCCTGTGGTCTGGACAGTCTGCACGGTTTGGGGCCCGACTTGTCCCTCCCCAGGCCCCAGATTTTGCTTCACTTCCAAGGGCGCTCCTGGCCTGGCCGCCCTGTCCCGGCCACGTTTCCCGGACGTGGGCGTGGGCAGCCCCGCTCCGCAGACCACGGTTCTGAGACCCACCGTGGGCCGGCCCCTCAGGACTGGCTGTCTCCGCCAAGGCTCATCCTCGGGGGCCTGCCTCCCGGCCAGCGAGGGAGGAAGCGGCGCGCCGGCCTCACCGCCCGTTGCCACGTGTGGTCCGGGCGCCACCCGCCTCCCGCGCTGCTCCGTACGCAGGAGCCCCGCCCGCTGGCGGCGGGCCACACCGACACTGGCACAGGAGCTCTGGCCATCTGCTGGGCACCGGTCCCTCATGTAATAGTCATGACCGTCCCGTGAGGGAGGCACCGTCGTGCGCAGCGCAGGCTGAGCGGCTCGGCGAGGCCACGTGTTCACCCACAAGTAGTCATTCCTGCCCGTCCCGGAAAGGTCCCCCGCCGAGGCAGCAGCCAGGGCCGCCACGGGATCGCCCCTGTGGGCATTCGCACCCCAGTCTGAGCCTCCTTCCAGCTCATTTTCAGGGGCCGTTTTGTGGGCAGGAGGCGGGAACCTTGTCTGCCCACTCACATCTCCTCTCTCCTCACCAGACTTGTTCCAGCTGCCAAGAAGCCGGGGCCACCATCGGCTGCTGCCACAAAGGATGCGTGCACACCTACCACTACCCGTGTGCCAGCGATGCAGGTGAGAGCCCTCGGGCACCGGGCACGGCTCCTTGACCCCAGCCCTTGGCTTCCCTCCGCTCCTGCCCCGCAGTCCTTTCTCTCTCCATCCCTTCCTTATCAGAACCCGTGCCAGGCAGCGCTAGGGACGTGGAGTGAGCCGGTCCCAGCCACAGCCTGAGGAGTGCTCGGAGGTATAAAGTACAAGATGGAGAGCTTTCTGAAAAGCCACCATTGCCAAGGGGTGGGGTGGATGTCAGATCTCAGAGCGGAAGTTGTACTGGGGCTGGGGCTTTGAAGGCTGAATAGGAGCTCACCGGGCGGAGGAGAAGGGAAAGGACACACTTCAATAACAAACACCGAACGGGATGGGGAACGAGGTTCAAACAGTGTCCACAGAACAGCCGGAAAGGTCCTATCGCGACCCCGAGACAGGCCTTCTCTCACGTGAGGAAGACCTCTGTGGTGGAGTGTCGGCCCGGATGAGGCAACATTCTAAGGGGGCTTGGAGGCGGCGTCAGCCTGGATTCCAGCCCTGGCGGCGAGGCCACCGGCGTCTGGACTTAGTTTCCCGTCTATAAACTGGAGGTTCGTGCAACCCTTTCCTGAGCTGCTGGGAGCTGAGACAAGGAACCCTGCCCAGCAAGTGCAGCCTCACTCCTGTTTTGGAGCCAGCCCCCATGACCCCTGACCCCATCCCCCTGCTCCCCATAGCCTTCCTTCTCTGGCCTGGAAGGGGGTGAGGTTATCATGACCCCACCGTGGAGCACCCTCCCACCACCTGGGACCATTGCCCCGCCTCCCCCTGGATGCCTGCTGCTCTGGCTCTGTGCTGGGGAGCCCCCGCCCCCCGCTGGGGGAGCACACAGAGAGGGCTGTGGGGGGAGCACCCTCAGGGAGGGAGGGAGCTGGAGGGGGACATGGGCTTCTCGCTGGCTCTAACCTTCCACTCGGCACTGAGCCCGATTTCACCGTGGAAATTGCCGCTCCCCAGCACACGGCCTCCTTCAGTCAGAGCTGCGCACGTGGCAGCCCACTCTGAACCGGGAGCAGCGCTGTGCCGGCCGGCAGCCCTCACGTCTTCACACGCTGCCTCGCTGTGGCCACAGAGCGCGGCAGACAGACCTGGCGTGGCTCCCTGGGTCTCCACGCCTCGTGCTTTCTCCTCCCAGCTCGGTCCAGCCCCTCGCAGCTCACGTTTGAGAGGGACAGACAGGAAACCGCGGTCCTTGTCCAAAATTATGGAGACTAGACAGGAAGGAGAGAGTGTATGCTGTGGGTGATCCATTCTTTCTGAGCCGGGGGGAAATCCAGGAGGACTTCCAAGAGGAGGCAGCATGTGAGCCTTGCTTGGAAAGGAGGTGGGCATAGCTAGTGGATGTGGGATGTCTGTGCCAGGCTGCAGCAATGGAATTTGTTTCAAATGAAGTCTTCAAAGGAGCTCAGTAAAGGGGGGCTCTCTGTGCAGCCCGAAGGTGCGACCGGAAGGGGCTGAGGCTGGGAAGACGAGACACTGGCAGGATAGAGAGCTGATGGGCACTCAGTCACCTGGGCACCTGGGCAGGGGAGAGGGTTGCCGGGTCCAATAGAACCTGCGTCCCAGAGACTCGGCACGGAGCCCACACCTGGGTGTGGGGAGGGAGAGGCGGTGGGGCCCGATGGCCACCCTCCCGGGGCGGGCAGGGCTGAGGCGGGTGCCATAGGCACTGCTGCCAACGTCCTTGCTCAGACACCAGCCCTCCTCTTTCTCAGGAGGGCACGGGCCACTGGCAGGCTGTGCTGAGCTCACAGGGGCCACGGTCGGCACTGGGCCAGCTCAGGCAGGACGCCCTCGGGCCCCGCCGGGCGCTCCTCCCGCTCATGTGGCCTCTGCCCTCCTGCGGCCTCTGCCTGGGACCGCACCACCGCAGCCGCAGCCAGAGCAGGCCGCGCAGCCCGGCCCGGGGCGGGGCCACGCCTCTCCTCCCCGGCGGGGGAACTGCAGAGCCTCCCGGCACAGGCCGGGTGCAGGCAGGGGCAGAGCCATCCCCACACGCAGGTGGCATTGGAGGGTCTGCAGACATGCACGGGGAGCTGCCAGGCTGGAGGGGGAGGGGGCACAGAGGAGGGGGGGAGCCCTGGGCACCCCGGGAACAGCAGCCGGAGCCAGCAGGTGTGGGCTTCGGGCACAGGGAGGTGGCCCCTGGGCCATGGCAGCTCGGCTGGCGAGGGACTGGGAGGAGGGGACTGGCCAGGGGGCTGGGCAGCCTCTGTCCGCACCTGACGCCTGTCCGACCCCGGGCCTGCCAAGTGGGGGTACGTGGGCTCTCCAGGTATCCGAGTCAGGCTCAGACCACAGGCCACCAGGGCTGCCCGCTCGCTGCCCTGCCCCATTGGGTCTCCTCAAAGACCACCACGGCTGGCTTTCCACACTCAGGCCAGGCCAGCTTGCCAGCTAGGCCGCAGTTCCCCTGGGCAGACACCGAGTGGGCCCAGGGACGGGGCTCGGGCTCGGGAGGGCTGCTGAGCAAGCTGGTTGTGGGAGGGCAACCTCCTCCCCTTGGCTTCTGGCGACTCACGCTTGGACTGTCGGGCCTTCAGCAGGTGTCTGTGGGGTGGGGCCTTTGTGTGCTCTGGGTGAGCCTGGGGTTTCGCCCAAAGCCCTTCGGAAAGTGTGAGTTCAGCCCCAGCCCCGGTCTGGCTTGCCTGAGCTCGGGAGACACGGGACCCACTTCCAGTTGCTGGCCCTGCTGTGCAGAAACCGTGGCGGTTTTCAGGAGAGGGCCCCCAGGTTCTGGTGGGGGTGCGGAAAAGAAGAGGCAGCTTCAGAGAGGCCTGCAGACCTGCCCCACCGCCCCCTCTGCCTATGAGCCACCACGCTGTCATGGTGCCACAGCCCAGAGCCACAGCCCAGAGCCACCACCACTGGCCACGCCAGCAGGACGACTCCCTGTGGCCAGCTTGGGCTGGCTGGCTGTGGGTTTAGGGTTTATTCTGAACAATGTCGGGTGGGGCAGGGGAGGGAGCCAGGACTAGGCTCACCAGGGTGTGGGGGGCGGGGAGGGTCCAGGGAAAAACCAGGGTCTCCCCAGGCGGCAGCAGGGGAGGGTGGGGACAGCGGCACAGCCCTGGCCCGAGGGCATCAAGGACTGGCCATGCTCAGCCACCTCTCTGCTCCCCCAGGGTGGGCAGTGCCCTGGCACTCAGATGCCTGCGGGCATGTGCTCAGCCCCACGCCAGGCCTGCCTCCCCTCCGGACCCCACACCCACACCTGGCGGCAGGGGCACAGCCTCCTCGTCACCACGTAGACGCAGTGGGTGCCCTGGCGCCCTGTTAGTGCTCGGAGACCGAGGCTCAGAGGAGGAGCCAACGCTCGAATCCAGACCCGGGACGGCACCACCCAGTCCCTTAACATTCATTCAGGGAGCATCGCTGGGCATCAGAGCCTCTTCTAGGGCGCCCCCCACCCCGCCCCGGGGAGAGGGCGAAGCCGGTGCTGAGCCTGCCTTCCAGTGAGGCAGGTCCGGGTGCCGCGGGCGCGGGGAGAGCCAGGGTGGGGCCTGCTACATCTAGGGAAGGCCTCCGGAACAAGCGGTGGCAGGTGAGGGGCCAGTAAGAGGCGGCAAGGCCAGCAGCCAGGCTGGAGGGCAGAGGGGCCGAGGCCCAGCAGCGACGGCCTGTGGAGGGCTTCAGATGGAGTCTGTCTCCCGCCCTCTTTGCAAAGAACCCCTGTGCCTGGGCTTGGGGCGCCAGCCGCTGCCCTGACCACACACACTTCTCTTGGTCACAGGTTGCACGTTCACGGAAGATAACTTTTCTCTGAAATGCCCCAAGCATAAGGTAGGTGACACAGGCCTTCCTGGAGGGGCCTGGGCTGGGGAGGGCCCTCCTCTCCCCTCCCTCCCCTCCCTCCCCCCTCTCCCCTCCCTCCCCTCCCTCCCCTTCCTCCCCTCCCCTCCCTTCTCTCCATGCCCTTCCACACCCTTCGGACCGAAGGAGGGAGTTTCTGCCCCGCCTCCAGATGCCAGCCCCACCTGCCCACTGCTGCCCCAGCCGCTGGCCTGGCCAGGTCGGCACTTGCTGCCCATAAAGATGCTTCACAAAGTTTGCGGGTCCTGAGGGAGGGGCCCCCGGGCAGGAGACCAGGGAGGACGGGCAGGGGCACAGACCGTGGTCAGGGCGGGTGAGGGCTGGGAGGAAGGAAGAGCCTGGCATGGGGCCGGCTGCCTCCAGGAGAGACCCCAGCCCCCACAGGGAGCCTCTGGGGCCTTGGGTCTGGGGTGCGGGCTGCGCACAGGTCCGGTCAGTAACGGGCGGTGGGCGTGTACTCTTCTCCTGCAGAGGCTTCCGTTGTAACCCACCGGCGCTGGGAAAGCGGCGAGCGGCCTCGCGGCGGAGGGGCCCCTGTACAGCCGCCCCGAGACCTCCCAGGGCCGTCCTGACCTGACGGGGCCTTCCTTGGATCTGGCTGCCTAGGGCTGAACCACCAGGTCCCTGGTTGGGAAGAAAACGTTCTGGAGCCCCCGCTCCCGGACGGACGACAGCATTCCTCCCCACACCCGGGCCAGGCTTGGGAAGGGCCGGTCCCAGCAGCAGTGGCCCCGCCGTTAGCCTGGGAGCGCGCCGCCCCACCGGGAGTTCCGTCAAGGCGCACACCTCACGCGGTGCTGCCGCACGGCTGCGCCCTGGAGCTGGGCCCGAGGGGCCTGGAGGGGACAGGGCGGCTCCTAGGAGTGGGGGGTGGGGGCGGGCTGGAGAAGGCTAGGCCTGCAGGGGGTGGGCCAGAGGCTTTGGAACAAACCATCCAGGATGTGCCCGAGTGCCCTTCCGACCCAGCATTTGCCAAAACCTTCTTGTAGTTTGAGCAGAGCCAGGAGAGCCTGGGGCCATGCCCAAGGGATGCAGGTTCCCGGGTGTAAGCTGGGCTGGGGGCACCCCTTTTGCTTCTGTTCTTCCCTTTCCAATCCTCCACCCCACCCCTGAGCCGCCTGGGGCGGGGCAGGAGACTCCCCAGAGCCCGGCTCCAGCGGATGGCGTGTCCCTCTGACGACCCCGCCCACAGCAGAGCAGCCTGGACCTGTGTGCAAACCTGTGTACCCTCCCTCGATGTTGCATAGAATGTACATATGTGGGGAACATGCTCGCTTCTCCGTGTGTCGCTGCCGTCGTCGCGCACGCCTCAGCACAGGCCCGGGGGCACCGCGAGGGCGCCTTTCCCCCGCGGCCCCGCCCAGGCCAGCCCCTTGCCCCCGCCCTCAGCTCTGTCCGTGCTTCATAGGCCTGAGGCAGCCCCAGACCGGGGCACCTAGCAACTTCCTGTACATAGACTGTAAAATGGTAAACGTGTGTATTATATCTGGCCTCGTTATATAGTGTATATATATGTATACATATACATATATATAATATATATGAAGACTGTAAAGGTTAAGACTAGTGTTCTTATTAGTATATTGCTTCACACTGAAGATTGTGTGTATCGAGCTGTTTCTAAAAGATGTTTATTTTCCTTAAGAGTAAAAAACAGTCATTGCATTCAGAAAAAAGTCAATAAAGATACGATTGTTTTGGAAGTGTGCAGCCGTGGGTTCTGAGCAGCTCCCCGGGCCGGGCCGGGACGCAGGGGCGGGCGGACATGGAGGGGAAGCTCGGGCAGCAGCGGAGTCGGGCTTCTGGCTGCTCCTCAGGAGCAGAAAGCAAGCACCTGCCGCAGAATCACGCCGCGCCGCCCAGGGCAGGGGCTGCAGGCCCCTCCGGAGCCTGGATGGCAGGCGGGGAAAGGTGGGTGCTCCCCAGACACGCAGGGGGACTGGCCTGTAGCTCTTGTCAGCAGATCCTAAGGACACGGAGCTGTCCTCCATGTCACCCTGGGAGCGGGCGGGCAGAGGCAGGAGGGGAGAAGACAGCCGAGACCATAGGGCCCTGAGGGCCCAGTCCTTACCCAGAAGGGAGACGAGTCCCAGGCAGAGGGGTGCAGGGAAGCCTCCGCCTGGCTTTGGGGGAAGACCCAGGACCCCTCTGGTCAGCACCAGCGGAAGCACACACCCTCCCCAAAGAAACAAAACCCAGATTATAAATAATTTCATTTTTTATTCTCTGTACAAAACTTCTCAACCTACGAAAATAGTTTATAAATGGCAAAGTAGCACTTGAGCCTCAGAGGCCAGGAGACTGGTGCGCCTGATGGACAAGATCTCTCCGGGAGGGAAGCAGGGCCCCCTTGCCGGCCAGGAAAGCCACTGGCCCCTCAGCTAGCCACACGCACCCTCTTCCCTCCACCGGGTGCCTGCAGAGCAGCGGCCACAGACCCGACCGGCTCCTGCAATTCCCCGACCGGCCACCAGAGGCCAGCACCATCCTGGCCTCGGCGCCTTGGGTTGGGGAGTGGGCAGGGGGTGTTGGGTCCCGCTCCCTGGGCCTCCCAGGTCAAGAGGCAAAAGCCCCCGAGGATCTCCCCTTCGTCCCCATCTCCGGCCGATGCAGGGCGGCCCCTGGGTGAACTGCAGGCACTGGGGTCTCTGGCGCTGCCTTTGGCACGCGAGGCTGCAGCCGTGACAGCCAGAGGGCAACAAGGCCCTTGACACCAGGGCGGGGCGGGCGCCAGGGGTCTAGCTGGAGGTGACGGTGGTCCCGCCGCCCAGGCGCAGGAGCATCTGCTGGCAGTCGTGCAGCAGCCGGCGGTCCCCGAGCTTCTCGAGCACGCGCTCCGCCTCGGCCAGCATGCCCACGCGCTGCCCCGGCACCGCCAGCAGGCAGGGCGGCAGGCAGCAGGAGGCCAGCAGCAGGGCCTCGGCGTGCTCCCGCCTGGGGCGCAGCTCCCCCTCCGCTGCGCCTGCACGTGCACACAGCGCAGAGCCCATCAGGGTGCCGCCTGCCCGCCCGTCCCGGGCATCTTGGAGCCTCAGACCCCCTGGGTCGGGCGCAGAACAGACTCAGGGGCACATGGGCACAGTCGCGCATCCCACATCGCCTCATTGGATTCCTCGGTACACGCAAGTCACACCCGGTCCAGGCTACTCCCACGCCTGGTGAGGCTGGCCCAGCGTCCCCGCCCCCTAGTGACCCCGCCCCCTAAAGGCCCCCACCCCCTAAAGGCCCCTACCCCCAAAACGGCCCCCACCTCCCTAAATGACCCCGCCCCCTAAAGGCCCCCACCCCCTAAAGGCCCCCGCCCCCCTAAAGGCTGCCCCTCTCACCGCCTTTGCCGCAGGCGCCTGCCCTTTTCCTCAGACTGCGGTCCAGGAGCTGCTGTGTCCGCGTGGGGCTGGCCCCTGCCATCAGCCGGGCCGTGGCCTCATGCAGGAACACCTGGGCAGGAGGGACCGGTGAGTCAGGGTTCAGGCCAGGCCCCCTCTCCCGCTCCAGCTGCTTCCTGTGCTCGTGTGGGGTGCCCGGGGCACTCACCCTCCGCATGGCGGGCTGGAAGCTCTGCGCCAGGCGCCTCAGGCCGCTCAGGTCCCGCTGGAAGCCACGGAGCTCGAGGGCTGAGGCCTGGGCGCCGCTGCCCGGGCCCTGCACGGCCGGGGCTGGTGCCGACGGCTGCTGCCTCAGCCACAGGCTGGTTCGTGCCCCAAGGAGCAGGTCACACAGGAGCAACTGCATGGCCTGGGGGTGGCGGGCAGGGCAGGGTCATGGGGGCTCCAGCCCTGCGGGGGTGGGGGGGCCTGCGGTGCCAGGGGCCGGCTCCGAGCTGCACTGCCGAGGCACTGCACCCACCTCACACGTGCAATGCAACAGCAATGCACCTCGGGGCCGCCCGCTCCAGGCCCCACGCCCACGCCTGCCACACTGCACACCCCACCCCTCCTCGGGGGCGGGTAACCACTGTTCCCGGACCCAAGCCTTAGCCAGGCCCCCAGTCCCGCTCCTGTGGGCTAACCCCTCGTCTCCTGCAGCCCGGGAGGGAATGACCGAGGAGTGGAAAGGCCGCGACCCGCAGACCCGCCAGGGCCCTGGCCCCGCCCTCACCTTGTCAATGGCGCTGCCGGCTGTGGTGGTGGCCAGGCTGTCCTGCAGGTACTCACTGGCCTTCTCACAGATGGCCAGGCTGGCCGGGCTGGAGTCGGCCTTCCTGTGGCCCAGCAGGGCCCGCGCAGCCTTGAAGGAGAGCAGAGCTGCCCTGGGCAAGGGTCTCCTGTGGGGGGCAGGGCAGAGAAGTGGGGTCAGAGCAGGCGCAGGCCCCCAGAGCCCCCCCTGCCCTGGTTCCAGCTTCATGGCAAAGACAGTGGCGATCCCCTCCGCACAGAGCAGGGGCTGGGGCTGGGGGCTGGCCCGCGCTCACTCCGACTCCTGCAGGGCGCGGGGCAGGCGCTCCACCAGTGGGTACAGCCGCGCAGCGGCCTCCTCGTCCCGCCGCAGCCAGTGCGTCACCACAGCCGTCAGCGCGGCCCACCACTTGGCCACTGGGTCTGTGCCTGAGGGAGCAGGGGTGCAGATGGGAGCGCTGCTGAAACAGCCACCCTGCACCGGAGGCCGCCCTGCCGTGGAGCAGGGGCTGGGGGCAGTCACGGGGCAGGGCCAGGGCTCACCGGGGGTGGTGGCCATGCTGGAGCCCACGGAGAAGCTGCACGCCGGGGCCCCGGCCGCATCAGAGCAGCTGTGCAGCAGCTGGAGGTACCCCAGGGCCTCCGAGAACTCCCTGTGGGGGAGACTGGTGTTAGAGCAGGCGGCCAGGCCCCGGGCGTCCGGGAGGGCACTGGCCCTCCACACCTCCCCCAGCACAGCCTGCCGTCCTGGCTCTGAGGGGCACTGTCACCGCCGGCCCGGCTGGTGGGAGACGGATCGGAGAGGAGCCGAGACCCCCCCGAGGCCACCGTGGCGAGTGGACGGTGTCCTGGCTCCGGTCACCTCCACAAGCCCCCAGACACAGCCATTCCCAGACCACACGGGGCGGGCTCCTGCCTCCTGGGGCGTGAGGACGGGACACTCGCCTGTCCCCGTCAGCTGATGCAGGGCTGGGGCTGGGCTGGGCCACACAGTTCAGAGCTCGCTCCAAGAGGTGTTCTCGGAACAGCTGGGTCACCTGGGCCAGGGGGTCCACTGTGGGGAGGAGTGGGTGAGTGGGGAACTGCAGTCTCCACATGCCCTCTCCTGGGCACACAGGGGGCTTGGCTCTGGGACAGATAAGTGGGTGAGTGAATACCCTGCCCCTGCCTTCGACAGCATGACCTACCTGGGCCAGTGGAGCCAGCTCCCGGGCTCCCTCACCAGCTCCGCCCTCCCGCCTGGGGTCGCCTCCCACGTCCGCCACCTGCCCCACACCCCCTCCTTTCCTTCTGAAGAGGCCCAACTGAGAGACCAGCCCCAAAGCAACCACGGACAGCCAGGGACACCCGAGATGCAGGGACGGACGCGCAGGAGCGAGGCTAAGAAATGCGAGTGGAGAACAAAGGCTGGGGAGGGCGGGGGCTGGGGGGGGCTGGGGAGGGCGGGGACGGGGGGGGGGGCCCGGGGGGCCGGGGGGCTGGGGAGGGCCGGGAGAGCACCTGGGTTCCCGGCCGAGCTGTACAGGCTCTCCCTCGGGGGGCTGCACACGGCCCAGTCCCCATCCACGAAGAAGCGGTGGCCCACAGGGTGGCAGAGCCACTGCATGGCAACGGGCACTGAGCCGCTCTGTGCCAGGCAGGCCTGGCGGGCACTGCTCAGGAAGAAGCGCTGTGGGGAAGGAGGTGGCTGTCACTCTGCCCCGGGCAGTGCCCGTGGGCCTCATCCTGTGCGGCCCCCCCCCCCCCCCGCGCCCAGCCCCCCGACTCACTGTCAGAAAGTGCAAGGCCCGCGGGAGGTGGGTCTTGACAGTCAGGGCAGCGGCCACGTAGATGTCAGCCAGCGTGGCCGCGGGCACGGCGTCCCCCGCACACTCGGCCAGGTTCAGGGCACTCAGGGCCAGGCTGGCGGCAGTGAGGCGGCCGCCGGTGTACTTCCCTGGGAGGCGACGGGGCGTGAGGCTGGGTGTGGTGCAAAGGCGGCAGGAACCCGCGGCCCAGCTCCTTGCCCACGTACCCGTGGCGTGGAGCTGGTGCAGCCTGTGGTAGACCAGTGCCGCGTCTCGGGCACTGGCGCGGGCATCGGCCTGCAGAGCGCAGTCCCTTTGCAGACCCCCCGCCTGGCCTGCCAGCCAACGGCCCAGCCAGAGCCGCTGCAGCAGGTGGCGGAGGAGGTTCCAGAGCAGGCTGCAGGCCAGGTCCAGGCGGCAGGTGGGCAGGGGCCGGCCCAGGGCCCGGAGGGCCAGCTGCAGCTGCTGGGCGGCCTGGGCGCAGTCCCCCTGGGAACAAGGTTTCCCGGTGAAGCCAGGTCAGGGACACAAACCCTGAGCACGACATCCCTCCAGCTCTGATGGACCCTCCAGCTGGGGTCCCCGCTGAGCCCGGCGCCCCTCCGCAGAGGTCAGAGGGAGACTGAGCAGCAGACAAGAGCAAGAGGACAGGGTAGGTTCCTGGCCCGCCCAGAGGGCAGGGAAGAGGGGGTGATGCCCGCCCCGCCCCGCCCCGCCCCGGGCAGCCCTTACCCTGGCCAGGTCCAGGTCCGCCTGCTTGCGGTGCCTCCAGAAGTGCACGGCGGGGCCGGAGTGGGGCCGCGTGACGGGCTCTCCATAGACGAAGAGGAGCGCCAGGGAGCCCAGCACCAGCAGCCCGTTAGTCAGCCAGACCAGCGGGGGCAGCAGCCGCGGTGCCCAGCCAGGGTCCCCTGCGGGCAGACAGAGGCTGGGGACAGAGCTCCCAAGACATGCAGGGCCCAAGCCCACAGGCCTAGAATCTGCATCCCAAGGGATCCCCCCCCCCACCTCTCTGCCGAAGACACCCACCCCAGCCTGTCCTACCTCCGTCGTCAGTGCCCAGCATGCTGCGCCCAGAGCCCTGGCGGGTGCTGGTGGCATCCGAGAGGCCAGGGAGGGCCCAGCTGCCCAGCAGGGAGGCCAAAGGGTTGCAGGAGAGACAGAGGAAGACGAGAGTGCACAGGGCCAGGCGGGAGCGGTCCAGCAGGCCCCGGCTGTGGGCGGGCGGCAGCGGCGTGGCCTGTGGGGCGGAGGGGGAGGACTGCGCAGGGTCTGGGGAGCGTGGCGTGGGGCCGGGGGGACAGCGCTCTTCCCACCCTCACTAGGGGACCCCACGCGACTCCGGGTCCCAGGCGTGCTGTCTATAAAGGGAGGTGGGATATGTTAGGGCTTTTTCCTGACCCAGTCCCGGGGTCAGAGGGTGTCGCTGGGAGCCAGGCAGGGGCCACCCCGCAGGCCCACCTGGCTGTCCTCGAGGACTGGGCTGTCGGGCTCCGAGTCGCTGCCCTTGCCGCTGAGGGACGGCGGGCTGCTCTGGGAGGGGGAGCCCGCGTCCGAGGGCGGCGGGCTCAGCGTGTCCACCTCAGGCTTTATGCCCTCCATGGGCACGTCGGCGTCTCCTCTCCCACCACAGGCGGACACCAGGTCCCTCAGAGGCTCTACGGCAGGAGAGGAGCGGGCTGGGGGTTAGGGCAGAGACCCCGCCCCACCCACATCAACTTAGGGCCCTGGGGGAGGGACCTGGGAGTCGGCCCAGCTTCTGAGGGCTACTTTAGGGGAAAGAGAAGCTAAGGGCCTAGAGCCCTTGTAGGGTCAGAGCGTAAGGTGAGACGGGGCGGGGCAGGGCCCGAGCAGGGGCCTGGGCGGCCGGGACTCACTGCTTTTCTGCGCAGCAGCGCGCAGACTCCAGTTTTCCTGCTTGAGTTTCTGGTTGCTCTGTTGCAGGAAGCGAATGTAGTCAATGGCCTTGCGCAAGACGGCAGATTTATTCAGCTGCAGGGGCAGGAGCAGACGGCACAGGTGGCCGGTCAGGGGGGCAGGTGGCACCTGGGCAGGGGGCGGGGCTGCTCGTGGGACAGCTGCCTCAGGGCCTTTGTACTCGCTGTTCCTGCTGCATGGAATGTCCCTCCCCTGGAGCCCGTCCTCACAGGAGGGGCGTGAGGGTGAGCATGTGAAACGCACAGCAGTGCCTCACTGACACCACGTCCCTGCCTCACACCGACACTCCGTGAGGCCTGTCCTGCCTGGTCCTCGTTGGCACCTCGGTCCCTCCCTGCGTTGTGTCCTCCCGTGGAACTAGGCCGTCGGGCAGTCTGCCCGTCCCTCCTCTCTCTCGTTTACTGTCGTCCAACTAGAACATCAGCTCCCCGACTGGAGGGTTTTGTCCGTCTGTCCTCGTCTTTATCCCCGGTGCTTAGAATAGCCCCCGGGGCACAGGGAGCCCCCCAGTTTAGCTGAATGAATAAAGTGGCCAAACAAGCAGACTGGCCTGCCAGGCCGCCCTCCTCCCCCCCAGCAGCCTCCCTCCTGGGCGCCCTCTGCCTGCGCTCGCACCTTCGCCTCCGCGCCCACCACCAGGTCCTTGAGCTCGACGATCTTGTCGTTGATGGAGGAGCGGTAGCGCTTCTCAATGGCATTGTGGGCTGTTCGCTTCTCACCGCGGCTCTGGGCCGCTCCCAGGGCCTTCCCACCGGCCGCCAGCCGACTGATGGGCAGCTTGTCGGCGTCCACGACCAGCGGCACTGTCGCCAGGAAGGCTCCGCCGCTCACCAGGGTCTGCGGAGCCGGCACGGGTCACCAGGCGGCCGCGTGTGCGCGGACCCACCACCGCCTCCCCGCCCACGCCACCCACCTGCAAGGGCCCGGTCTGCACCGCCGTGCCAGCGGCCAGGGAGCCGACGCCGGCCGCCTTCCCGGGGGCTCCCAGGTCTGCCTTCACGGCCGTCAGCAGCAGCGAGTCGGCCTTGATGAAGTGGGGCTGCAGCAGGACCTGGCGGCGGGAGGCCTCGCTCTGAACGGTGGCTGGGCCGGAAGTTGCCACCCCCCAACGCCTGGCCACACCCCTTACCGGGACCTGCTGGATCTGTGAGGTCACAGTGGCTGTTCCAGGGGCCACTGTGGTGGGGGCTGTGGCTGTCAACAGTGGCTGGGGGGCTACACTCTGAACCTGGGCGTGCAAGGAGCCCGGCAGCGGCTGTGGGGTGCTCCCTGGAGGGGTCCCTGCAGAAGTAAAGTCTGGGCTGTGGGGACGAGCTGCCTAACCCACGTTCAGCCTTGCCTCAGGGTCTGTCACTGTGTGACCGTGGACGAGTCATGACCCCGTGGCCTCAGTTTCCTCCCAGCGCCCCTTCCGGACACACCTGCCTGGGCTCTGAGGCGAATGCGCTCGCCTGCCAGGCAGGTGTGTCCGGAAGGCGGCGTTGATGTGACGCCCAGCAGAGGGGGAGGCAAAGCTTATTAACCCAACAGAACACCAGTGCCCAGAGACCACCCATGTCTACCGCCTGCCAATTCCCCTGCCCGCACCACAGCGGCCCTGCCCCTGCCCCGCTCCCTCCCTCCCCCCACGCCCTCACCTGTGGGAAAGGCTCCGGCGGGACTGGGGTAGCCCGGCACGGGGCCCGGGCTGAGCTGCAGTGGGGCTGAGGCCGGAGAGCTCTGGGGCGCGAGGGCCCCTGGCAGGGGCTGTGGGGTGGGGGGCTGCAGGGCGGCCAGTGGCACCGGCTCCTCCTTGATCCCAGGCCCAGGGGAGAAGGCGGGCCCGGATGGGTACATCTTCAACGTGGGCGCAGGCTGGGGAGGGGACAACAGTGGGGGGATTGCCTTGGGCCCCCCCAGAAAGCCTGCGAGTGGGGAGCTCATAGTGGCATGCGGTGGAGACGAGCTGCCGGGGGAGCGGGCTTCGGGAAGCGCGGGGTCCGCGCCCGCCGCTCCGCCCCCAGCGTAGGGCGGGTCGAACAGGCCGGGAAAGTCGGCGTCCTGGTTGCTGAGGAGCTGAAGCATGTCTGGGGAGGAGAAAAGGCCGTGAGGACAGGAGCCGGCTGCGCTAGAAGAGCGTCACACATGTGCATGCCCCATCCACACGGCGGCACGTGAAGGCAACGCACCCCCGTGGGCTGTGCTCCCAGACACACGGCCACTTCCCGGGCACCCGTGACGGAGCAATCGTGTGCCTCCCTTGTCAGAAAGTCGCTGCGCACGGGCAGGTCGGGGCGACGCATGGCCAGGGCCCAAGGCCCCTTCCCTCAGCCCACACCTCGGCTGAGACAGACGGGTCCTGGGCACAAGGCTGCAGCCTGCAGAGCTGCCCTCACCACCTTCCTCCACGGGACAGACAGCTCGGAGCAGAGGCAGCTGCTGGGCACGTGCGTGCCAGCGAGCGTGTCCGCATGCTCTGCCCAAACTCTGCCGCACCAAGCACGCTGGGACCCTGTCCGGGCTTGGTTTCCCTCCATAACAGAAACGGTGGCTGTCCTGAGGCCCTCCTCCTGCACAGACTGGGACACCCTCTCCTCGACTGCCCAGCCTGGCCGCAGGCCCACCCCGCAGGCCCCTGGGTCAGCCCGGGGCCCTCTAACCCACTGCGGGCAGCTACCCACTGGGTCAAAGTTCCCTGCGGGACCCATGAGCACAACCCTGGGCTCATCCCTGGCCACACCCGGTGGGAAGGGGAGGGGTGGGGAAGGGAGGGGAGGGGAGGGGAGGGGAGGGGAGGGGAGGCCCTCTAGGCAGGATGCTGAGGCCTTGCAGGCGGGCAGCCGGCACAGCTGCCCTCAGTGCTGCCTGGCTCCTTCCCACGGCAGGTGCCCCGGCCCAGGTAACTGCGGGGGCTCCCTATGGCCTTCAAAAAAGCAGTAGGGGTGCCGGCTCAGCCTCCCTGGCCCCCAAACAGAAACACGTTGTGGGTCCCGAGGTTATGAGGCTCATAACATACTTTCCCTTGCAGCCTCTCCCATCCCTCACCGTCCTCACTGAGCCTCTTCGATAGATGGGGAAACTGAGGCCCCAAAAGAAAACGGATTGGGCCCAGGGCTGGGGGTCAGGGTTAGACACCCAGAACGCCCGCCGCCCGCGACAGAAGGACGACCGGCCCTCGGCGGCGGCGCCCGGTGCCGAGGCCGCCTCTCCCCACGGGCTGGGCTGCGGGAGGTGAGGGTGGTCCCCGCCCTCCTGGGGGCTGGGAAGGGCGCCCCGCCCCTCGGAGCCGGCGCTTCCCATTCGTGTCTGACAGCCGCCATTCGCAGGGGTGCGTGGCCCGCAGGGAGGTGCAGGCTCGTGGCGAGGGGGCCTCCAAATACCTTCGAACGTGCAGTCCATGGCTCCGCGCCCGCCGCCCCAGGGGCGTCCAGGCAGCCGGCCGGCGGGTCTCCGGCCTCACCTGTCACCTGCCCCGCGCCGCGCTCCGCCGCCGCGCCCGCCCCGCCCGCCCTCCGGCCGCCGCGGGGCATGGGGTGAGCGGGCGCGGCCAATCAGCGGCTGCGCCTCCGCCTCCCTGGGGTCCCGCCCCGGCCCCGCCCATCCCGGCCGCGGCTCAGCTTCAGGTTTCACCCCGGACTCCAACGGGGCCGGGGTTACCCCCGGGCACTCGCCCTTAACCCGCTTGGCGCCGGGGTTACTGGCGGTCACCGAGGACGGGCCGGCCCCCGCTCCCTGACCAACTCTGACAGCGCGGCGGGCACGCAGGGCGGGCGCGGCGGGAAGAACCCAACACCGGGCCCGCAGGTCGCCACCCCTCGCAGCCTGTTTAACCCTTAGAGCATGGGACGACCACCTCCTTGGCCGGGAGGAGCACAGGGAGGAGGACAGGAGACGGGGTGGAGCGCTTACTGAGGCCCAAGGGGACCTCCCCTTGCAGGGGCTCCAAGAACCCGCCAGAGCAAGGAAGCCACCCCCACCCCAACGCACACCGAGAATCCCTGCGGGTCCTGATTCTCGGATGGGGGGTGTGTGTGTGTGTGGTCAGTGAAGTCTCCTAGCCCCCCAGCAGTCCAGGGAAGGCCTGATTCATGCACTGGAGGGTCCCTATGACAGGTGAGGAAGGCAGGGTGTCAGCCCCAGGGTGACAGGCTCTGGGGGTCCTTGAGGGGGTACCTAGGCCCATCCCTCTTTCTGTGTGAGGTCAGAGTTGAACAGATGAGCAGAGCCTGGCCAGCAGTGCAGCCACCGCAAGGCCGGCCCAGCCCTCCTGCTCCCGGGCTCCTGCCACCTTGGAGGGGCCGCCCCTGGGCAGGCAGCATGGCGACGGAGCGGGTGGTGGTGGGGCTGGAGCCTCCGTGAGGAAACGGGACCTCGCCGCCTCACACCCCTGTGCGTTCCCCAGGTCCCGCCTGGCCCTGCATGGCCCAGGCCAACAGAGTGCCCCTCCCCCCTCCTCTGCCGGCGCGACGCTCTCGCTCTCCCTCACTCTCGTGCCGTCCTCTTCACCAGTTTCCTGCCTCCTTTGGTTTTCCATTTCTCACACCTTGTGCTCGGCGCCGTGCGCCCAGAGCCGGGCGGCATGGGGGACCGCACTCGGTGACCCTCCCAGAGGAGGGCTGGCCTGGCAGAGGACTCGGGCGGGCTAAGCGAGGACTTGGGGAGACAGAGGGCCTGGGGGCTGCGAGGCCCAGCGGCACGCGGGGAGGCCGGCCATCCCTGCCCCCGTGCCTGCCCTGCCCCATCTCACTAATCTCTGCAGAGCTGGGTGACCCAGCCCCATAGCCCCCACCCACCCCACCCCAGATACAGCTGCGGGCAGCCCCGTCCCTCACTTGCTGTGTGATCCTGGGCAGGTCCCCCCCCCCCCCCCCCCCCCCCCCCGGTCTCCAGAGGAGATTCTGAGAGCAGGTGTGGGGAGCACGGCCACCCACAGAGGCTGTCCCTCTGCGGCAGGGCGGCCGGGCCTGGGGAGCAGGCGGCGAGCCGCCGGCAAGGGAGCGGTCGAGTTGGAAGCCCACACCCATCTGGTGGAGATGGTTCCCGGAGAGTTCAGGGTGAGGCAGGAGAGGCAGCTGGGCGTGCAGGTGAGGGAAGCCCCTCTCCGGCCTCACCGGGCCGCCTCTGGGAGCCAGGACAGTGCGCCTGCCCGGGAGGCTGCGGCTCCCAAACTGGGCAGCAACCTTGAGCCCTTGGAGCACTGGGCCTCCGCCTGAAGGCAGGCCCAAAGCACAGCGGCTCCTGTGAGCACCCTCTGGACTTGGGGAGAGAAGGAGGTGCAGTCTCTGGGCCTCAGTGCCCCCCCTCCATTTTTCACCTTCCCTGCCTCCTCCTCCAGCCTGAATCCCTCCTTTTTCCTCTCCTTCCTCCTCTTCTGCCCTGATTCTATCAGGACCCAACAGGAAACCTGAACCCCCCGCCCCCCCCTCCCCCCCGCCTGCTCTGCCTTCAAGCCTCCCTCTGCCGGCAGATGTGGGTCAGCCTTTTCTTCTCTGGCCTGTCTATCCCGAGGCCACAACAGAAACCCCGGGAGGGCCTCAGACCATAGACTTGCAGGAGCCCAGCGATGACCATCACAGAAGCCGACCTCCCATCCAACCTGCATGAGGCCTCGAGCCCCAAACTCTGCTTACATGCCTCCCAGGACAGGAAGCTCACCACCTCTATGACATGGCCTGGTTCGTGAAGCCCAGATCTGTACCTCTGGTAACAACTACTGTCCTTCCGTGTCCGCTGTGCGTCAGGCCTGCGCCAGGCACTGAAGACACAGGGACACCGCACGAAGGCCTTCCCTCGTCGGGGGCGATGGGCAGTTTGCAGGTCGATGGAGGAAGCGGTGCGGGGTGATGGGCACGGGAAGGAAGTGAGGCAGGGTAGAGTGTGAGGGCCACTGGGGATGCCGTGGCCAGGGCAGGCCTCTCTGAGGGAGTGGGCCACAGGGAGGGAGGGTGTCCTGGGCAGATGAAAAAGCAAGTGCAGATGCCCTGGGGCGGGGGCAAGTGGTGTGCCGAGGAGGCCAGTGTGGCTGCAGTGGGCATGAGGGTGGAGGTCAGGGAGGCAGCGAGGAGCTGGGATTCCAACCTAAGTTGCCCGTCACCTGAGCGAGGTCGCCAATCCTCCAGGGCCGTGGTCTGCAAACTGCGGCTCACGAGCCACATGCGGCTCTTTGGCCCCTTGAGTGTGGCTCTTCCACAAAATACCACGGCCTGGGCGAGTCTATTTTGAAGAAGTGGCGTTAGAAGAAGTTTAAGTTTAAAAATTTGGCTCTCAAAGGAAATTTCAATCGTGTGCTGTTGGTATTTGGCTCTGTGACTAATGAGTTTGCCGACCGCGGCTCCAGGGCATGGGCAGGGAAGGCGCCTGCAAACTGTGCTGTGCAGCCCAGATCGCAAGGCCGCCGCCGTGAAAAGGCGGAACAGTAGAAGCAGCTTCCCGCACGGAGGCCCGAGGCAGCTCGTGCCCCAGGGTCACCGCTGCCTGCTGGACGGAGGGTGCAGGGCGGGATGGGCACTCTGAGATACTCCGGGGCGGGGAGACTAAACACAGCTCTGGGCACTGAACAAAACCCCAAAAGTAGTCGCCCTGGCTGGTGTTGCCCAGTGGGTAGACCAGCCCCACTTAGTCTCCCACTCGGAAACCCAGAATCCCCAAGTGGCGGGTGCTCAGAGCTAGGAACCATAGCCCAGAACATCCTAGAAACCTGCAACCTAGGCTCCTGGGATAACCACTGCGGCCATTAGTTTAGTAAACGTATTAGGTGCCAGGTCCTGGTTAAGTCCTCTGAATGACAACTGGGTGAGGGCCTACTATGTGCTGTGTACTGGCCACAACTCTAAGAGGCTGGTTTATCGTGACCCCCAGTGCACTAATGAGAACCTGGAGGTCAGATCTGTTCGGCTTCTTCGCCATGGCCACACAACGACTGGACTGCAAGTCCTCTGGACCCCAGCCTTGCAGCAGCAGGAACATGGGACCTCGGAGCCCTGAAGGGCAGACTTGAGGTGTGACTAGGAAGGGCAGGCTCGCTGGAGGAAGCTGGGGTGTCAATGGGGGGGCGGCTGCAGCAGGGTTCCTGGGCAGAGTGGGTCTCTCCAAGCTACCAACTCTCCCAGCCCTGTCCACATCCGACCACACCTCAAACCCAGGGTGGGGCTCACAAATCTGGAACCAAACCAAGACCCCCTTTCCCAGGAGCCCGCCGTCAGTTCCCAGGGTCAGAGTGCGCGGCCACAGAACCCATGCCTGACAGAGGCACTTCCTCCGGCCGCACAGCCACTCCCAGCAGGGCTGCCGCTGCTGGTGGGGAAAGTCTAGGTCCCAGGCTCTGGCCGGCAGTGACCCCTGCCTGGGGCTGACCGGGTCACTCAGGATGTTTCTGTCCAGTGAGGTGACCCCTGAGCAGGAGGTAACTCCCAGCCACTGTTTGCCTGTCTGTTGGACCCACTCCCAGCATGCTTCTCTCTGTGCCCCAGCCCTGTCCGCTCCGAGGCATCAGCGCTCAGGGGCAGGACATCTTACAGCCGCTACCTCCTGCTTCCCCGGGGAGGCCCTGCAGCTCAGAGGCAGGCCCGCTCCCGAGGAAGACAGCAAGGCGCTGCCTCCGTGGAGGGCGCCGCACCACCCAGAGGGGAGCGGGAGTGCCGGGTCAGCTCTGGATGGCAGGAGGGCATGCGCACGGGCCTTGCAGGCCATGCTGGCCCAGGAATTTTGTCTCGGGGGCACTGGGAGCCATGGGTGGTCTGGGAACCGGGGAGCGATGTGCCTGGAGCTGGGAGCTGGGCTGTAGGCAGTCAATCTCAAGTGTTTTCTGGAAGAGGCTGTGCTGAGAGGCACCAGGGAGAGAAGTGGCACAAGCTATGGCGGGCGGGGTGCCAGATGGCAGTGTGGCCCCGCTGTCCTCAGCATCAGGGCTGCCTGAACCCAGAACAGGCGGACACACATGGCTGGGCCTTGGCGGCAAGGCTGCCGGTGTTGGCTTAGGCCCTTGGAGAGACCCAGGGCCAAGAGCTCCAGAAAGCACTGCCCGGATGGGCCAGAAAGGCACACTAGCTTGTCAGGCCCGGGTGTGGCACACAGAGGCACGCAGAGCAGACCGTGGCGCACAAGCTGCGCCACCAAAGGCTTTGGGCAAACCAGAGCCTCGGGGTGCCCTCAGCCGGGGCTGCCCGGGGGCGGAGGCCTGACCAGCACTCATCTCTGTTTGCTCGGCCACAGCGTGTGAAGGTCTGATCCATCAACTGGTCCACACACGTGTAGCAGGACTCAATCCCTCTGCCCACGGCGTTGGGCACCCCGAGGCAGAGCACAAACAGAGGCCGGGGAGGAGCTCATGGCCGGTCGCCAGGGCAGAGCTGACCCACAGCACACAGGCCTCCGCTGCTGGGCCAAGACCAGTCACATGACAGAGGGCGTGGCCGGCAGGGTGGGGCTCGAGGCCGTGGCTGGTGCCAGACCTCAGTCTCATGACTGTAAGGCCACTCTGGGCTGGGAGAGGGAGGTGGCCTTGCGGCCTCTGACCTCTCTGACCCAGGCCCCAGCCCAACCCCACATGGAGCAGCCTCTTGGGTTCCCTGTTCTATTGCCCACTCTCCACACCCCTGACCCCACTCCTAGGAGCCCACAGCCTGGGTCTGAGTCCCCGCTCTGCCATGATCTGGCTGTGTGAACTCAGGCAAGTCACTCAACTTCTCCAGGCCTCGGGCACCCATCTATAGTCGGGAGGACTCGACGGTCAGCATAGTGCCTGGCACACAGTAGGTGCTCAGCTAAGTCCCTACTTGTGTTATGCCTCTACCCCAGCCACCAAGGGAAGCTTATGACAAGGAACCCAAGCCCCTTGCCAAGACGCCCCCGCTTTCTCAGCCTGGTCCCCCCACGTCCTGGCCCTGAGGCCTGCATCCTGGCACTGCCTGGCCCGCTTCTCAACCCTTGTTCCTGTCAGGGGACCTGGAGACCCTGCCCTGCACAACCTCAAGTCACCTCTCCCTAGACCTGATCAAACCTGCCCAGCTCTGAGCGCAGGGTAAGCGGCGCCTCAGACCAGCAGCTCCTCCCCCGCAACCCCCCCCCCACCCGCGCCCCCCCCCCCCCCCGAGGCGCAGTCTGTCTATGGAACTAAGCGAGGAAACCTCTGGGCCAGTGTGGCCCAGACGGATTGTTGTCTGACTGTTGGCATAAAACAAAGCAGGTGACATCGGGCTCTATAGATTTCTAAAAATACAGGCACGTGTCCGGGGCTGGTGGACGGGAGAGCTGTCAGGAGGCAGCGTGACCTGGCTGGGGAGATGAAAATGTTCTTCAGCCAGCTGGGGATGCTCACCCAGCTGGTAAATTTACCGAACTCACTGGACTGTGCCCTGGGAATGGGGAAAGCTTATAATAGGTAATTAGACCCCATAAAAGGGGGACCAGGAGTCTGAAAAAGCTTGTATAGGCACACGTGATTAACAGCTTCTCTGTGGCAGTAAGTATTTTTTCCCTTTTGCTCACCTGTGCTTTCTAATTTTTCTATGATGCAAAGAACTTAGCTGTGTAAACTGGGCGGGGGGGGGGAGGGGAGAGGGGGGGGGGAGCAGAAAAGACTGAATAACAAACAAGAAATGCTCTGCTGCAGTGGGCAACCCTTATGTCCAGTCCAATGAGAGTCCTCCTGCCGGCGTGGCCAGTGGTGGTGGCTCTGGGCAGTGCCTCTGGGCTGTGGCTCTGGGCTGTGGCTCTGGGCTGTGGCACCATGACAGCGTGGTGGCTCGAGGCAGAGGGGGCGGTGGGGCAGGTCTGCAGGCCTCTCTGAGGCTGCCTCTTCTTTTCCACGCCCCCCCACCAGAACCTGGGGGCCCCTCTCCTGAAAACCGCCACGGTTTCTGCACAGCAGGGCCAGCACCTGGAAGTGGGTCCCGTGTCTCCCGAGCTCAGGCAAGCCAGACCGGGGCTGGGGCTGAATTCACCCCAGCAAGAGGCCAGTTGTTCTTTTTTTCCTCAGATGAGAGTGGGGGCCTAGTCTGATCTCCAAATGCCCCCACCCCTAATGGCTGCCCAATCCTGGCCTTTGGGTCCAGGGGAGAATGTTTCTATAAATGAGTCAACAACAAAGGTCTGTGCCAGACGCACCTGCCCCGGTGTGAAGGGAGGCACGGGATGGACCCAGAGGGGGAGCCTGAGGATCAGGGTGTCAGAGGGCTTGTGTCCAGTTTCAAGTCCTGACCCCAAAGCCCAGGTCTGCACACTTGGTCAAAGCGCCTTCCAGGCTCCACCTCTGGGCCCGCACTTGTGGGCTGTGAGTGGGTCCGGCTTGATGGCCCCAGGACAGCGGCCAGGGCTCTCCTCTGGGCCCCTGCCCCCCCCCCCCCCGCCTGGCCTGAGGGGCAGCAAGGCAGCAGAGGATGGACTGTGCTGCGAATCCGGACGCAGCAGGCGCTCTGAGGCGTCCATCCAGGTTGTGGGGAGTGTGAGTCCTGAGCTGCCGGCCTCAGTTTCCCTATCAACCAAGTGCAACTCGGCCAGAGCGGCTGAACCTGCGCACAACCGTGGAGGGCAATTGGCGGGAGCTTCCGTTTGCCCGTCTGCGAAGTGAGGCAACAACCTGCTAGGCACCTGCTGCTCCGCGGTCCCCAAACCCCTTCTCCTCACAGGCAGCGCTGAGGCTTTAAAAGATGCAAATAACCAGCTCGCCCTCGGGCACCTTCCCACCTCCCGGGCAGGCCTGAGCGGCGGCGCTGGGAGGGAAACATCCTCTCACCAGCCCAGAGGCCTCCGCTCCACAGTCTGCTCCACAAGGTCTGACCCAAGTAGCCCACCCCCGCTCCACCCCAGGTGCAACTAGACCTCAATGTCCGTTTTGTTCCCGGGGCTTCCTGCGCCCCGAAGGGCGTAGCCCAGCTGTTCGAGCCCCGCGTTGGGGACGGGACTGGAATCCACAGGGCTGCGAGCCCCCCGAGGCCCCCCCCCCCCCCCCCCCCCCCGGATCCGGACCGCGCGCAGGGCGCAGGGCGCACTCTGGCCCCGGGGACTGACCGTGAGTAACCCCGCGCCGACGTCACGGGGACCGGGCGGGGCCTCGCGAGGCCGGATCCCCAGCGCGGGGCTGAGGGCTCACGGGTCGCGCGGCCTGGGGCCCGGGACGCCCAGAACGCACGCGTCCCGGCCGCGCACCCCCGAGGGCCCGATGGCGCAGCTCGAGACGCCGAGCCGCGCCATCCGGACACGCGGGACGCCCCGCCCGGGAAAGCCGGCTCCCGCGGCTCCGCGCCCCGACGCACCTTCGATGTCCGTCAGCAGCGCCGCGTCCAGCTCGCAGGGCTCGGCCAGCGCCCGCTCCAGGGCCGTGAAGGGCGGCTCATCCATGGCGCGTTCGCCGCGGGTCGGCCCGGCGCGCACGGCTCTCGCCCGAGCGCTGCGTCCCCCGGGCCCGGCGCCCGGCCCCCGCGCAGCTCCTCGGACTCTGGGTCCCGGCGGCTCCGGGGCGGCGGGCGGGCTGGCGCGTAGGCCCCGCCCCTGGCGGCCCCGCCCCACCTGGAGGCTCGGCGACCGGCTCCCCGCCGTCCGCCAGGCCCCAGCGGAGCCCGCGTCCCTCCCCCGCCCGCCCGGCGGAGCCCCCGGCGGCCGCAGCGCCTCTCTGGGCAGCGGTTCCCACCGCGTCGTGCAAAGGCTGAGTGGCAGCCGGGACGCCCAGAGGCGTCCGTCCCCGCCTAGATGTGGGCCTTTAGGACCAGACCGACCGCCTGACGCAGGGCTCACTGCTGTGTGGCCTCGGACCACGCACATCACCACTCCGAGCCTGTTTCCTCAGTGACAACCGGAACCTGGTGATGCTGCGAGGGGCTGGGGCGAGGTCAGCGGCTCCCTGCAGTCTCCTCAGGTCCCAAGCACGCCTTGGAGGCTGGCATTGTCGGTGGTCCTGACTTAAAATGCTCTCCTCCCGCATCGGCCGTGGGGGAGGCAGAAGGGCTTGGGGCTAGCTGGCCCAGTCCGGCCCCTTAAGGTGGCCTGACCTCAGTCCAGGACAGGAAGACCAGAGGGTCCTAAGGATCCAACTTGCCCAGGACCACACGCTCCCTAGGGACACGGCAGGGCCGGGCCCGGCTGCTGGCTCCAGCCCTGGTGCTCGTCCCAGGGAGCAGCCAGGATGGGGGTCATGAGAAAGTGGCAGACGGTGCGTGAGCCCGGAGCAGGTAGCTCTGGATGGACAGGCTGGGGCCGGGGAGGGGACTGGCGTTGCACCCTAGGCCCTGTGTTTTGGGACAGGCGGGGAGGGGTTCCAGTGAAGTGGGCTGCAATAACGGGCACACTCAGACACCTGAACATGGGAGACATGAGCTCCCTGTCCCCGGGGGAGGCAAGCAGAGAAAGGCGCCGTGGGTGGAGGGCAGCCAGGGGGAAGGCCGGACCCCCAGCGCCTCGTGGCCTGGCTTCACTGAGTCATGCCATCCCGAATGCTGTCTTGCTCAGATTCTAGATTTAGCCTGTCTGGCCACATCTTCCGAAGAAGTAAAATTAGTGGCATACTGGACGCCCAGCTCTCTGTTCCCTTCCCGGAAGTGGCTGCTGTGGGAAATGACCCAGAATGGGTGGCCAGGAGCCACGGGGGATCCAAACCACACTCCCTTCCCGAAGTGGCCCTGCCCAGGAGCCCGCCAGGCCCGGCCTCCGGAGAAGAGGCTTTTGCCACCTGGTGCCGTCCCTGAACATTCTAGCAGCACTTCCCAGGGAGGGCTGCCGGGGAGAGGGCTGCCGGGGGAGAGGCTGCCGGGGAGAGGGCTGCCGGGGGAGAGGGCTGCCGGGGAGAGGGCTGCCAGGGGGGGGGCCTCGAGGCCCCTCTTCAGCCCAGAAGCTAGTCTGGCTCTTCACTTACTGGCTGTGTGACCTGGAACCGCTTTCCTCGCCTTCCCGAGTCTGCTTCGAGGAGAACAGCCTCCCGACCCCCCGCAGCGGCCGGCCGGCGACAGAGTCCTGTCACAGCAGACGTCCTCCCTTCTTTAAGTGCGTTTACCACGCGTGGCAGGAGTATGGCTCGGTGGACACGCGCCCTCCCTCGGAGTCAGGGAAGAGGGCAAGTACAGTCCACAGGAGACCGAAGCCGGATCAGAAACACCCGCTGACACGGAAGCTTCCTCACACGTGTGCGGGTGGGCAGGGAAAGTGTCACATCGTGGCCACCACAGATACAGAACTGACTAGTAGCTCCACAGCCTGAGGTGACAGGCGAGGGGGAGCCAGGCTGCGAACTGCCGTTCAGGGGAACCTGCTTCTCCTTGAGGTGCCCCCTGCCCTGCTCCGTCCCCAGAGCCTGAGACCTCCAGACCAGCTCCCAGGCCCTCTTGGCTGGGAAGCTGAACTCACACAGAGCCGGGTGCCATCGTGGTGGGCCCCTCTCCCTCTGTCCTGTGTGCCTCGAAGGGCAGGGCCCAGTCTGGCCAACGGGCTGTCTGCGATGATACTGTGCTGCCCACATGAACCCGTCTAACAGGAGGGCTGGGCTGGTTTTCCCAGTTGACAGATGTGGAGACCGAGGCAGGAGGTGAAGCGACCTGCCCAGGAGTTCACAGCCCTGTGGCCCATGTGCATGTCAGAGTCTGGCAACTTGAGGAGCTGGGCTGGCTTGCCACCCAGTGGGCTGGGGCAGGGCAGCCACCGGAGACCCAGGGGGAGTTGGGGCACAGAGCCAGACAAGCCTCGCCCCGAAGCCCTGGCGCAGCCAATGGGCTCCCTGCCTGGAGTGGGGTGACATGGTGATGTCAGTGAGAAACTCCTAGGAGCCAGGCCCTGGGTCACATGCTTTTCGCCTGTGCAACCTGGGGGTGGGGAGAGCCGTGGTGCCCGCTGACAGGGTCTGGGGCCAGGTGGGCCGCTTTCTTGGCAGGGCTTCCAGCCCCCGTGTGGCCCGGAGACCCGGGAGGGCTGACCCAAGGGGCCCCGCCCTCCACCCCAAGGCCTCCAGCCCTTGGGACTGTGGTCCAGAAGCCCAGCCCTCCCTGCGTGACCTTGGCTTTGCCAACTGTGAAACAGGGGCGCCTCTTCCCTTTCCCAGAGCATCCCTGAGCGTCTCAGAGTGAGGGGCATCTTCTGCGGGCTCCACACCAGGTGGGGCAGGTGTCCGGCACAGGCAGGGCTTCTGCCAAGGTCACTCGTGCCAAGCCACGCCCACTGTGGGTGGAGGGGCAGGCAGTGCACAAGGCAGGCTTGGCCACCCTGGCGCTGCGTAGGCGGCTACTGAGACGCCTCTCCACCCCGAGGGCCCTGCCACCCGAGGGCCCCGCCACCCGCCGGCCCTGTCTGTACTTCGCTTCTGCAGGGGCTGAGCCGGACCCGCCCGGGATGTGGCCGCGGGGGCCAAACAGCACAAGGACAGCCCGGAGCCCTGGCGCCCCCGCCCTCCCTTTTCCATCTGAACAGAATCGGCCCGTGGCCGCAGATGTGGCTGGTGCTGGTGCAGACGGCCTGTGTTCTCAGTCCAGATCGGCCCCTGCCATGCACCGGGTAGGTCACTTCCGGCCTCTCGGCCAGCGCCAGGGCCATCGGAACACAGTCAGCGGCCCCTCCCGAAGAGCTGGTTGGACCCCGGTCTTGTGCATGGTGAGGAGTGAGGCTCACAGACATGACAAATGAGGGGAGACTCCCGTGGGCTGACTGGCTGCTTGGGGAGAGGCCAGGTGTAGACTGAGGGATGTCACAGGATGGGGTGGGTCAGGTCGGTGGCAGGGAGAGGGAACAGGCCGCCGAAGGTTGAATGCGCCTCTACCTGGGTCCTGTAGGTGTCACGGAAGTCTGGGTTCTGTTCTTTAACAACGGGGCTGCTGAGCAAGGCTGGACTTGGCGACTGGCGCCCTTTGAGCCAGCCAGGCTGGAGCGTCCCACAGGCCCTCCCCCGGCAGTGCAGGCCCTGGGCTCCCCCGATCAGGGGAGTGAGGCCTGGGCAGTGACTTGCTCAGGGACCTACAGAGGCTGCACTCGGGGAGGGGCTCTTAGAGTGGGCAGGGGGTGAGGAGGAGACGGCCCCAGATGGAGGAGTTCCCCGAGCTTAGAAACATCTCGCTGACGCCCCAGTGCTGAGGGCCTGGGCTCGGAGGGCCCTGAGGCCACCTAGCAAGAGCTGGAAGAAACTAGAATCACTGGTGACTCATGCCTATGGAGGGCCTCTGAGACCCTCTTTTTAGAAAAGAGGTGGGCTGTAAAAAGACTCCTGCTAGGTGCTTCCATGGAGGACTAGCAGGCAGGGAGCCAGGAGCCGTGGCAGGGCCTTGGGGCTCCCCGCTGCCCGCCCAGACCTTTGCGGGGAGGCCGTGGCCGGACAGCAGCCCTGGGAGCACCGAGGGCTCCTGTCCTGGCTGTGCCCGCCCTCCACACTGCGCTGCCACTCTTGTCCCGCCTGCCCAGCTCTCACCCTCCCTGTGCAGCTGGTCCAGGGCGGTCAGGACTCCACGGAACCGCCCAGAGGAGCCCTCTCCCCGCTAGGAGGGCAGGCCCACCCGCCGGAAGCAGGGCCGAGCACAGGGGCAGGCTCCTGACCGTCCCTACGCGCCTTGGCCCAGCTGCACAGAAGCTGAAGCGCCAACTTCTCCGTTACCTTTGCCAATACGTTCCTCCCAGCAAGTCCCCTCTTGCTCCACAACAAAGGAAGTTCAGTGGCCAAGTCTACGGGGAGTTCGGGCTTACACTCCTCTGCCCTTGGAGAGGGGTCCTGACTGCTCAGCTCTGCTCCAGCGTTCTTCCCCCAACTCCCACAGGCCTCCCCTTCCTCCCCCTCCCCCCCACAGGCCTCCCCTTCCTCCCCCTCCCCCCCACAGGCCTCCCCTTCCTCCCCCTCTCCCCCACAGGCCTCCCCTTCCTCCCCCTCTCCCCACAGGCCTCCCCTTCCTCCCCCTCCCCCCCACAGGCCTCCCCTTCCTCCCCCTCCCCCCACAGGCCTCCCCTTCCTCCCCCTCCCCCCACAGGCCTCCCCTACCTCCCCCTCCCCCCCACAGGCCTCCCCTTCCTCCCCCTCCCCCAGACAGGCCTCCCCTTCCTCCCACAGGCCTCCCCTACCTCCCCCTCCCCACCACAGGCCTCCCCTTCCTCCCCCTCCCCCCCACAGGCCTCCCCTTCCTCCCCCTCCCCCCCACAGGCCTCCCCTACCTCCCCCTCCCCCCACAGGCCTCTCCTTCCTCCCCCAACCCCCCCCCACAGGCCTCTCCTTCCTCCCCCAAACCCCCCCCCACACACACACAGGCCTCTCCTTCCTCCCCCAACCCCCCACAGGCCTCTCCTTCCTCCCCCAACCCCCCCCCACAGGCCTCTCCTTCCTCCCCCAACCCCCCCCCCAGGCCTCTCCTTCCTCCCCCAACCCCCCCCACACACACACAGGCCTCTCCTTCCTCCCCCAACCCCCCCCCCCCACACACACACAGGCCTCTCCTTCCTCCCCCAACCCCCCACAGGCCTCTCCTTCCTCCCCCAACCCCCCCCCAGGCCTCTCCTTCCTCCCCCAACCCCCCCCCCCACACAGGCCTCTCCTTCCTCCCCCAACCCCCCCCCCCCCACACACACACACAGGCCTCTCCTTCCTCCCCCAACCCCCCACAGGCCTCTCCTTAAGGAGCGGCAGTTAATCTGCTGGGAAAACGCATCTTGCCAGTCCACCAGGGCTAGTGAGGGCCCCTGGAGCCTGGTCGGTTGGGTTCGAGTTGAGTGATTTCTCTCCCTAGCATGGCTGGCTGCTCCTGCCCCCCCCCCCCCCCGCCCCGCCCCGGGGCTCCAGGGCTTCCTGCCCTCCCCCCCCCCCCCCCCCCAGGAGGGGCTCCAGGGCTGCCCTTGGTTCTGGGAAGGGAGCCTGGCTCACTGCAGCTCCTGGGCGCGTGGCTGAAGGCGCAGGTGGACTAGACGTCCTGGCAAAGACACAGGGGTGTCTCAGGCCCTCCCCCCAACCCGGGGCACCGCTCAGGCCTCTCTCGGAGCCCACAGTGCCTCACACAGGCCCGCACAGCGCGGGACGGCGGTCTCATGTCCCAGGCCACCCTGTCCCTGGGTGGGGCCTCAGTCCTCCGTCTGGCTCGGCCTGGCCAGACACGGCAGGGCCTCTGCAGCTCCCTCACGCCCAGGGAGGCCATCACAGCCCCCTGCTCCTGCGGCAGGCAGGGCATCCCCTCCTGAGGCCCCCGCGGACGTCCTGGGCCAGGAGATGGGTCTTTCCGTCCACTCCTCAGGGCCCCGCCGGCCGGAGCCTGGCCAGGAGCGCTGGCTCTGCTGCTGACCCTGTGCGGCCCTGGCAAGTGTACGGCTGCCTCCAGGCCTCGTTTCTTTCTTAGTTCTCACCCGAGGGAGGGTATGTTCCCATTGGTTTTCAGAGTGGAAGGGAGGACAGGGGATGAGAGACAGCGACTTGTTGCCTCCTGCACTCGCCCCGACGGGGGGTGGGGTGGGAGAGAACCTGAAACCCAGGCACATGCCCTTGATCAGGAATTAAACCCGATGCTCCAACCCCTGAGCCACCAGCCAGGGCCAGACCTCATTTCTCAACGTGCACACGGGAGGGCGAGCAGCCATCGCTGCGTTTACCAGGCTACCTGGCTGTTGGGTGGGTCTTGCCCACTTGGAGCCCATCCTGGACCTCAGGGCGGCAAAGGGACTAGGCAAAGCTCCCGAGCCGCTCCGAGAAGGGGCAGCACCCAGGCCTGCTCCCGGGGCGGCCCCTCCTGGCAGCAAGTGCCCAGGTGCCCTGCTCCCAGCACGGGAGGAGAGAAACTCTTCACTTGAGGAGAGGGCAGGGCTCACTGGGGTGGGGGCGGGGGGACGGTGGTCCTGCGGACTGCGTGACGCTGTGCAGCTCCGAGGACAGCCTGGAAAGCACCCCGCTGTCCACACTGAGAGAATGTCCACGGTGGACCCCGTCTCCATGGCGCTGTCACAGGGCGCCCAGCACCGCGCTGTGCAAGGCGTGAGGCCGGCCAGCTGGGGGGCGCAGCAGAGGGTGCTGTGGCGGCTCAGGCCGGCTCGCTCGAGTTGGTGCTTCCGGTGGGCATGAGTGCTCCCCGACATGGGATGGGCCACAGGCAGCTTGTGCAGGCGGTTCCAGCCACCACCACCCCATCCCAGGCAGGGGGGGGTCCAGCCAGAGGGGGGCTCCCCAGGCTGCTCCACCCTCGCCCTCGGGCTGTGGCAGCCCTGCCTAGGACCAGGCGGGCAGGCCCTGCCATCCCGAGTCACAGCGACTCCACAGCGATCACAGGGACACCTGTTTGTTTATTGGGACAGTTTACATGCAAGAACCCCTCCGACCAGCTCTGCTGGGCAACGCTGGGCGCCGGCCCACACCAGGCTCCTGGGACGATGGACAAAACACCACACACTCCTCTTCCCACGGTCCCCGCAATCCCGAGCCTCACACAGGCACCGCGAACTGAGGCGTCAATGTCCATCCCGTCCTCTGGGACAGCCCGGAGGCCAGGGCAGCAGTGGGCTCGGGGGCCGCGGGGGCCCGGGAGGCGGGCAGCACGGGCACCTGCCGGCTGGCCGTCCGGGTGGACGGAGAGGAGCGAGTCCTGATGGGAGGTGGAGGCTCACGGTGGGTGGCTCAAGGCCGCGAAGAGCACGGACCCCTCCGCGGCGCTTTTCCCTAGGGGCCCACAGCACTCTGGAACCTTCCGGAAGGCTGGGCTGGAGTGAGAAGCATTGTGTGTGTGGAGGCGAACGGGGGGTGTCGGCAGGAAGGAAGAGGAGGAGCAGGAGTGTGGGTCGAGCCCTGCCCGGCCTCCCAGCCGGGGACCTGAGTGACAGCACGCCCACCCAGGCCCCTTGCTGGGACCCCGGGGGAGGAAGGGCAGGGCGGCGAGCCCAGGCAGGCCTCGGACAGGCAGCCCCTCACGGACACCGAGGCTGACGGGCGGGAGGCTGGGCCAGGCAACGAGCCCTGTTCCGAAGCTCTGACCCGTCCCGGCGTGCTGAGAGCTGGCATCTCTGCTCGGCGCGGGGACCGGGCGGCCACGCGGCACACGGCCTGCTGCCCATGCCGAGGCAGGCAGGAGCGCCGGCTAGTCTTCCCATCTCAGCACAACGAACACAGGAAAGGCTCACCCCAGGGAAATATTGTGACAAATAAATACTTTAACCTGTAACCAGGCGCGATTAGTGCTGAAGGACTCGCAGGGGTCACTCAGTGTAACTGAGCACACACAGTGTCTGACTCTGACCCGGCGGGGCTGGCGGCTGCAAGGGTCCCCTCCCCTCTCTGGGGGCCCCCCTGCCCCCAGCAGGGGCCTGAGGGCTGTGGTCCCCAGGAAGGGGTCCAGAAGCTGCGGGGGCACAGGAGAGCTGAGCAGCCCCTCGAAGCGCCCGGCCTGTTCCGCTCTGGACATGCTGTGTGAGCGGGAGGGGTGGCTCCAGGCCGGGGCTGGTGACTGCTCTGCTGGGCCAGCGCCTTCCTGCCGCCCACAGGAGCCCACACCCGCCGCCCGCTGCGGGGCGCTCTGGCCCGCGGTGTGAGGGCTGCGCCTCCCGAGGCAGGTGCGTGCTCCCGCTCCCCTCGCGGCCCGCAGCCTCATCTCCCTCAGCCCCTCAGCCCCTGGTCTTGTGGGGACTCCCGCATCCGCACGACAGGAGGCTGGCTCTGCTCCGAGGACGCGGGTGCTGTGGCTCCCGCGGAGTGGCCCCGAGCCCCCGGCTCTCAGACAATCTTGCGGACTGTGCCCAGGGCACAACTGCCACCAGCCAGCGGACTTCCGGCATGTGGCCTCCAGGCTGGCCTCGGAGCTCTCCCTCCGGACAAGGAGAGGCCGTGCCACCGCCGGGTGCAGGGGTGAGGCATGGCCGTGCTGCCAGAGATGCAGCCTGGAAGCTGCAGCCAAGCTCCCAGTGCTTCCTGGGTGTCCTCTGAGGACTGGAGTGGGGCGTCCCCTGCTGGTCCTGCCAGAGGGCCCACGGCCTGGCCCCAAAGCCTTTTCTGGAGGAGGTGGTAGCCGCCACCCTGGGCCTGGGTTCTGGGGGGCACACCTTGCTTCTCACCAGGACGGTTCCTGTGACATTCAGCGTGGCCGGGCTGGTCCGAGCGGCGGCACTAGGTCCACTGCAGCCCAGGCGGGAAAGGCTGCCGCGCCCCGGGCTGGGGACACACAGGGCCTGGCCATGCCTGGTCCGAGCACCTGGGCAGTGCCCGCCGGACACTGACCTGCGCCCGGAGGCCACGGGGCGGTGCTGAGCTGCTGCGCCGAGGTCCGAGCTCGGTGTGGGTCAGGCTCTGCGTGCCTCACCCAGGGCCAGGAGGCGCCCAGCGAGGACTCAGCCCCAGGCTGTTAGCTGCTTGTTGGCTGGGAGAGAATACAGATCCGTGGCCAGGGGTCTGGGGAGGGGGGTCAGGATGTCAGAACAGCCTGTGGAGAGCTGGGGCTGTGCCCAGGAGCAGAGCAGGGGCCTCTGGGTCTGCAGGCCTGGCACAACCGTCTGGAGTGGGGGCCTGGAGGCAGGGCAGAGGCTGCCAAGGCCAGGCCAAAGCCCCAAGCATGGCATGCTCACACGCCCACAAGCTTGCCCAAGCCAGCAGAGCGACACCACCCGTGCCACCCCCCAGGTGGGCACTGCGTGAGGGAAGCACACAGGGGCTGCAGCGGAGTGCAATCCCACAGGAGCCAACCAGGGGCCAGTGCCCACTGCCCAGTGGTCTGGGCTGCCCTCCCACAGCCTTGGCTCCCCCCAGGCCAGCAGAGGGCCGTGCGGCGCCTTGGACCAGGCTCACTGCTGAGGGATGAAAGCAACTGGAGGAGAGACAGCCCCCGTGTCTGCTCAGGAGCCAGTCCCAAGGGCACGACCGGCCGAGGCGGGCCCTGCCCCCCCCCCCCCCCCGGCCCTCCGGCAGGAAGTGGAGGGGAACCTGTGGTGGGAGTTGGGCGGGCAGTTAGGGGCCTCTGGCTGCAGCTGTCCCACCTCCTCAGAGAGGCTGTCCTGACCAGCGGGAGGCCTGGGGGCAAACACAGTGGCATTTCCATGGAGACAGCAGTGCAGGACTGAGGACTGAGTGGGGCTGGGGACAGGAGGAGTGGCCGGTGCCCGGATGGGGGGAGACAGGTGACCTGCCATCTGGGAGCCAACCCACAGACCAGCTCACAGGGCGAAGAGGGCGTCCTCGGAGCGCGCGGGCTTCCTCCGGCTGGAGGGGTTGGCGGCTGGGCCGGGCGCCTCCGCTGGGGGCGAGGGCAGGTTGGGAACCATTTCAGCAGCTCTGGCCCTTTCTTCAAGGAATTTATCAAACTCTGCAAACAAAACCAGGGCAGGAGCCAGGATTGGTGGGGGCTCAAACAGCCATGCCTACCTGCACCCCGGAGCCCACTCACTCGTGTCCCTGGGTCACTGCCAGGGAGGGAGCAGGAGTGACAGGGGCCCACAGCCAGAGCCAGGGGGCTGCGCTGCCTGGGAACCCAGCCTGGATTCCCCTGCAGGGGCAGGGTGGGGTGGCGGTGACAGTTCAGACTCGTCCCTCCCAGCTGCCGCTTTCCCACTCTCCAGACCAGCCCTGGAGGCAGGGCAGGGAGCTGGGGGTGGTGAGCCCCCCAGGAGCAGGGGTCTAAGCCGGCAGAGGTCTGAGCAGGGGTCTGTGAGGGAGGGATCAGCACAGGGAAAGGCTGATGGGCCCAAGGGGAGGTCCATGAGGCAAGATGGAAGGGAACGGGGGACGGGGAGAGGGGAAGGGACGTGCTGGAAACTTCCCCACAGGACCCGTGTCGCTGCCCCCAGGAGTGAGGCCATGGGGCACCAGGCCCGCGTGCCCTGTGCTGCCTCTGCGGGTTGAGCACGTGGGGTGGGCACCATGCTGGCTGGGACGGCTGTGTGACCGTCCCCATCAGCACGAGGTCTGGAAGAAGAGGCAAGAAGCTCCGGTCCCAGAGGCCCGGCCTAGGCCAGGCACCAGAAAGTGCTCCAGAGTGAAGGCTCCCAGGCGGTGGGGTGCAGGCCCTGTGCGCCCGGCCGGGGGGTAAGCTGCCAAGTGGCTGGCCAGGCCGTACCTTCGCTCGTGACGCCCTCCTCCAGGTCATCGCCCTTCTGCGGGAGGAGCAGAGCAAGGTCAGCCCCAGCAGGCTCCCTCCCTGCCGCGCCAGGCCCCCCACCCCCCACTGCCCCGCTGTCCCAGCAATGCTTCCTACTTCCTGTCCCCAGGGTTCTGTGACAGCAAAGTACTGCTCATCTTCTCGGAGAAACAGAAACTTTGTTTTTAAAAAGCAAAAACATGAACCGCTTGAGTAGGTTCTAGGTTTTGACCCTCCAGAAGGGCCCAAAAGAAAAATCCAGAAAAGGTGCAAGCTGGCTCTTGGGGCCATGATGCGTGCAGGCCCAGAAGGCCTCCGCCCCCATGCGCCGGGGCCCTCAGCAGCTCTCCTCGCAGCTCCGGGCTCCGGGAAGGTGCTGTCCCTGCCCACAGTGGGGCCACAGGAGGCGGGAAGTGGCGAGCCATGAAGCCACGGCGCAGGGCCCGCCACCAGGCAGCGCTGGGCAAGGGTGCCCTGAGGCGCTGTGACCTCTGACAGCGAGAGCGGGTCAGACTTGGGTCGGAGAACGTGGTGGCACTTGGAACTCACTACGCAGACAGCGCGGAGGAGAGGAGAGTGGCGGGAGTGGATGGCGAGAGACGCTGCCCGGCTCTGCCTGCAGTCCTGCTGGAGAGCCGCCCCTCCGCCCCTGGGTCCCCTTAGGAGCTGAGGGCTTCTGGGAGAGAAGCTATTTCTTTTCTGGGCGTTCCCTGAGGGTAGACATAATGAGGCATTTTCTTCCTCCCAGGCAAGGCACCTGGGCGGCCACAAGTGTCTTTGGGACACCTGGCCTCCAGGGAGGGGGCCCGGCGCTTGGGAAGCCGTGTCTCAGGTCTCCATCCCCTGTGGGAGGGACACCAGTGGCCCACAGCCAGCGGCGACCTGTGCTGAAAGAACATCTACACTCCAGGACCAAGGCCCCGACGAGGGGGCCACTAGGAGCAAGGGGTGAGGTGTCTCCAGGTCTGGGAGAGGATCCAGCCAGCCCCAGCTCATGACCTTGGGCAGCCACCTCCCTGCCACAGTGCATTTTTGCATCAGTCTTCCGCCAACACCCTCCACCCGCCTCCCAGAGGCTGCGGAGAGGAAAAGTGCTCTGTGAGGAGGGGGCGGGCGGGCGGGCTCCTTCCTCAGCACCGGCCGCACGGGCAGGGCCACGTCCTCATCGTCCTGCCCTGCCTCTGGGACAGACAACGGTCTCTGGGCAGGTGTTCTCTTGGATGCAAGATACCAGAAGATACTAGAGAAGGGAGGCAACAGTGCGTTTTCCTTTTTTAAATCCTCACCTGAGGATCTGTTCTACTGGTTTTAGAGAGAGGGGAAGGGGGAGACAGAGAGAGAGAGAGAGAGAAACATTGAATGGTTGTCTCTCATATGCACCCCCTCTGGGGATTGAACCGGAAACCTAGGCATGTGCTCTGACTGGGAATTGAACCAGCAACCCTTCGGTGCACGGGAGGATGCTCCAACCAACTGAGCCCCACTGGCCAGGGTGACAGTGGATTTAAAATGGAAACAGCCCTGGCTTGTGTGCTCAGTGGTTAGAGCATTGCCCTGTGCACTGATTCCTGGTCAAGGGCACGTACCTGGGTTGCAGGATCGATTGGCCCAGGATAGGGCTCATGCGGGAGGCGACTGATCAATGTGTCTCTCTCACATTGATGTTCTCTCTCTCTTTCCTCCCTCCCACTCTCTTAAAAATCAATGGAATAAATATTCTCGGGTGAGGTTTAAAAAAACGACAACAAAAAACAAAAAAACAACACCCCATTCATCTGTGTGTATATGTCACAATGAAAAAAATGAAAACCAAAAAACAAACCCTCAAAAACAGAAAACCCCACAAAAAACAAGCAGAAAATAAAAAAAGCAAAAGAACTCAAGCACACAAACCTGAACGAAAAGTATCGGGGAGACAGCAGGGTGTTTTGGAGCCAGCGAGGGCCAGCTGAGGGCCGGGCCACAGAGCAGAGGGCACGCCAGCTGTGAGGATCGGGTGGCTGCCGGAGCCACACCTGCCCTCCGCCCTCCTCCTCCCCTGCCCCGGGGAGCAGCCCTGGGGGTTGTCCCTGGGCCTGTCCTTGCCACACCCCACACTTGAAAGAGAAAAGTCGAGTCTCACCAGGTCCGTCCTGAGCCACACCTCAATGTCGTCCATGACAGAGGGCTGCGCAACGGGGATCTATGGAGGCGGCAAGCAGCGGGCCAGCAGCCGCACAGCCAGGCAAGGGGAGACAGAACACCAACGTAAATCATCAACACACCCCAAATGAAACCAAACACAGCAAAGAAAACCCGTCAGCACAGCAGGCGTGGGCAGCGAGGCAGCCGTGCAATGGCAGGCGGGGAAGCAGTGAGGAGCAGGTCTAAGAGCGGGGTGGGGGGGGGGGGCAGTACGTGTCCTTGACATGGAGAACTCTTTGACTGTAGTGCCAGGCCTCACGCCTCACGTCACGGCCTCTCGGCCCAGGCTCAAAGCACCCGCTCGTCTCAGGCGCGCTGCCCTCAGGCTGACTGGACTCATGGGCGCTGACAACTGGGGGAGCACTGTCTGCTTGAGGAGCCACCACGGGCCGGTGCGCGGGAGACCGAGCGGCAGTCTGTCCAGAGCAGGGCCGTGGCCAGGCAGCACGGCAGCCGCCCGGCGCGGCCGCTCACTGCCACGATGGGGCACATCCTAGTGGGAAGGAGCCCAGGGGCCGGGCGGCCTGTAGAAGGCAGGCACCTTTCACCACCAACAGAACAAGAGCACAGGCTGTGAGGACCAAAGGGCCTGTGGGCTTGAGTCCCTCTGTGTCTTTAGAGACCACATGGGCCTGAATGCAGAGCTTCCCTCGGCCCCACCCTTCCTCTAGCTTCCCACGCTGGCCGCGCTCCCGCTCCCGCAGTCGGAGATGTTCACGGAGATCTGGGGAGTGGTGGCGGGGGACCCCGGGCCCCGAGCAGACGGACGCACCTCCTGGGTGCCTGTGCAGTGTCCACGCAGGGCCACCAGCCCAAGGCCTTGGGGGCTGGGTTCTGAAAAGCACACTGGGCGACGACGATTTAAGTGGCTGTCAGCCACAGCATCGTCAGTAAAGGTAGCCTTGCCCCTCTAGAGGCTGCGGTAAGGGAACGTGGGCGCCCAGCCTGGACTTCGGAGTTGGCGGACCCGCCTTCCCCACTAGCACCCCCCAGCGGCTCGCTCACAAGCCCACTACTTCTGGGAAAACTGCAGCCCCGAGCCCACAGCTGGCTTCACCCCAATGCCACAATCTAGGCTGAGATGAAGTTAAAATAAGCAGTCAGAGGGCTGTCTCAGCGCTTGCCGAATCTACACAATGACATGAACGCAACTAAGGAGAACAGGGACCCTGTCACCAACCCTGCTCCGATGTGACAGCCGCTCCAAGGGCGGAAGCCCGCCACGGCGGTCGGGGCAGTGGGTGAGGGTGCTGAAGCCGCGCACGGAGCAGGGGTCTGACTTGGCCGCGTCCCGCACACACTCCTCAGCACGGAGACCCTTGCTCTGCGGAGCCACAGGCCCAGCATGGGCAGTGCATGCACACTTTCATAAAGGCTCAAGCCAACCTTGATCAGACGAGTAAGACTCGCCATTTTCACTTTATTTCTTTGACTTACTAAGGACTTACTAAGAAAGTTGGAATGAAAAATTATCAAGTACAAATCACCCTGAAATGACTCCTAGGGGCAAAGGACATGTCCCTCGAGGGCCCCGTGTCCAAGGCCGCAGGGGCCACGCTGCAGGCACCCCGCCCCCCAAAGCACAGGCACGAGCTGCTCAGCTTGCGGAGGGCTCGCCCTGACGCGTTTCCATGACAAAGCGACTCCGATCACCTTGGTGCTCCTCCGCTGGAAGGCCGGGCCGGGGAGACGCCCCACCAGGTGCCCGGGACTAACAAGGCCCCCCGGGCGCAGCTGCGGGGGTGAGGCTGGCTCCATGGACACGCTTTCCAACGTGGCACAGAAGCCCGAAAAGCCACTGAGGGGATCGGGGCCTTAAACCTTTAGATTGTGCTTATAATTTTATAGTCGTTACTGTTCAAAACAAGCCCCTCCAGCTGGGCGTCACGCCCCAGGTTTTCTTCTTTGATAGACCCCGAGAAAGAGCATGCTCACAAAACACTGCCTGAGACACGCACCCCTGAAAGCCCTTGAGGCTGGGTCCTGGGAACACTCCTGCCCTCTCCCGACGCCTCCATTGCACAGTGCGCTATGGAGAGGCGGCCTCCAGGCGAGGCCCTGGGCTGAGGCGCCTGGGCACGGGGAGGGGAGCGGGCGGCCCAGCTCACCGCTGCAGACCCTCCGCTTCCCTAAGGAGCCTGCGCTTGCATGGAGAGGCCGAGGCCTAGACAGTTCTGGCCTCAGTTTCCTCCTCTGTGAAACAGGCTGAGCTCACGATTCCAAACCCTTAACTTCCAGGTTGGTGTGCTGGTTTTTGAATTCCAAAGCCCAGGGACGGCCTCTGAGGAGCCCGTCCAGAAGCCGTGCAGCTGCAGCCTGCAGAGGTCCCGGGACCAGAGGTGCCGCCTCACCCGACTGGAATCACTCTGACCTGCGGTGACTCACAGGTCCCACCTCAACACCGCTCCGATCACTCAGGAGAAGGCACGTGCTGGCCCGCCCGGAGGCGCCAAGGAAGAGAATCTCCAGGTGAAGGCCAGTGCGGACGCCCAGCAGCTCTGGGGTCACTGCGGGGAAAGCTCCCTGGGGAGGTGCTAGGAGGTTCCCACGAGGACCCACGTGCAAGGCCTCCGAGACTGAGCAGATCGCTCCTGCCTGTCCTGAGCAGGAGTCAGGGTTGAAGTCATCACTACAGATGCACAAATCCATCTTCTCAATAAACTAGCAGTTGTGAAAGAAAGAAAGAAACCCAGGGACATCAGAAATGACTGGCGCCGGCTCCTCACTATGAAGGCACTTGGCCTCCAGGCACGACTCACCGTGGCGCTGGGCGGGGCCATCAGCCCCACTCATCTGAAAGCAGGGGTTCACCCGCTCTGGTTGGCCAAAACACCTTCAATCGGCGCCTCGAGTATCACAGTGACTTCCCTTCTAATACCGTGGGTGCTGCCTCCGACAGCCTGGGCCTGCCCTACACCAGGGCCTGCCGCTCAGGGAGGACGCAGGGCTCCGCCAGGCTGATGGAAGGGCGCGAGAGGCCAGGGCTGGCCCAGCTTGTCCCTGGGACTGGGGCTCTGTCCTGCTGTGGGTTAGCATCTTCTTGGGGAATTATCCAGTCAAAGGCTGGTCCAAGGGGTTGGAAGAAGAGTGAGTTGGAGGAGGGAGAAAGGGAAAAAGAGACATGAAGAGAGAAAGATAAAAGAAGCTACTTGGGCCGCACCATCCAATAACGACCAGGGCTAGAGCTAACCCGCCGAGGACAGGTGGCCAGGCTGACTTGGCAGAGGCAATGGCCTGTCCTCAGAATCCAACAGAAACTGGCAGGCGGTGCCAGGGCAGATCCTGGCCGCAGAGGCGGTGGGTGGTCTGCTGTCAGCGGGCCCTCACCTGGCTGCAGGCAGCAGCTCTGCTGAGGGAGCAGCGGGTGGCCTGTCCACGGAAGAGGCTGTCCTGGGCTCAGTGCCCTTCGGGACGTCGGGCTTGCTGTGCCCGGGGTCCTCCGGGTCTGAGTAGGGAGCCCCCACCCCCACCCCAAACCTAGGCTTTGGCAGCAGCAGACCTTTCTAACCTACTTCTGTTCTTGTGACGGACTCATTCACATCCAGATAGCTGCTGGCTGCCCCGCGTGCGGGGGACCTCCCGGGTCACAGGCTGGGGGACAGCACGCACTCCGTCTCGGGCCAGCAGGCTGGCCGGTGCATTCTCAGGGATTCCTTCACTGCTGATGAGCCTGGGGCTGCTGACTTTGGTGCTGAAGTCCCAGGAGCCAGGGTCTGTCCCCCACGGCCCAGCCCACAGGGGAGCAACTGTCTGACTTCCCATCAACGGGCACAATTCTATAGCCCAGCTGTGCTATTTGCAGAGAAGCGAGGCCTCCTCCCGACGGGCTCCCCCGCACCCCACATGAGGAGTGGCCTGCGAGCCTGTGGTCGCACTCAGCAGTACAAAAAGCTTCCAGGTAAAGAATCTGTACCGGGAGGTGTGGACAGACGCAGGGCGCTACACGATGGGAAATAAGGCAAAGCAGTTAATGTGCGTCGTTTAAAAGGAGAAACACGGCCGTCAGGCGGTGAGGCCAGGCTAGCTGTTAGCTGTTAGCGGGGCTTGCTTCTGGGAGCCGGAGCCGGAGCTCCGGGAGGAGACAGGGCAGCTGTGACGGCCCCGTGGCAGAGGCCGGCACCACCACCAGCTGCCAAGGCCACGCTCAGAGTAATTTTGTGGGTGGTGTCCTTTTTCTTGCAGGGTGAAAAGGCACAAGGACACATGCCTGGGTCCTTCCAACTTGGACAATGGAGTGGACACGGTCTGCAGGGGTCCTGCTCTACAGCCACCCACACGTGAGCCAGAGCCCCAGCCTGCCCCTGAAGCAGCAAATGAGGGGCCCAGGCAGCCCCTCTCTCTAAGATGGGCTGGAAGTCTGCAGAAACAGAGCGAGGCGAGGGCCTGCTGCACGGCAGGTAGAGGGCTGGGCCCCACCTGAGCATGGCGTGCAGGGTCGCCTGCTCCAGCCAGGTGGCAGACAGACACCTTCCCCTGGCCACAGCCTGGCACGGTCCCAGGTCAGTTACAGTCTCCTCTGTGTGCACCCGGTGCCGCACCTCCAGCTGCAGAGAGCGGCCCAGGATCCCCTGCCTGCCTCGCCTTGCCCTCTCGCACCCTCCCTGCTCGGCGTGCAGGTGCAGATCTTGTTGAGGGCTGTGGCTTCCCGAGGTGAATGGTCACTCCCAGCAGGGCAAGCAGCCGGACGAGGTCACCTTCTCCATGCACCAGGTGCAGGGCCACCCGGTCAGGAGAGGGAAGAGAGACCCACCTGGCCAGGTGAGCACGAGAGCCCCGCCCAGGTCCCGTGCAGAAAGGCTTTACTTCCTGAGAACCAACTGCATGTGTGATGCTGACCTCGGCCGGCTTTGCTTCTTTTGTCCTGCTCGATGTGTGTGTCTGTCAGAGGTCGCAGAGCCTCTGGGGGCTCAGTGGGCACAACCCCCGACCCTACGGAGTACAGCGGAGCCAGCGCCTAGCGCTGCCCTCACAGGCTGGGGCTTTCCCAGCTGGTCAGAGGCTTGGAGTCTGTTCTCTTAGAAGCAAAAGCCACAGTGACCGCTCACCCTGGAGAGGGAATACCGCTGAGCGCCCCAGAGACAGTAAAAGGAGGGAAGGGCCCTCCCCTCCTGGAGACGTTCCAGACCCCAAAGGCCCGGGCCTGGGCCTCAGCAGAAACCAGAGGAGGCTGGGTCTGTGGCTTAAGGAGACTGTACAGACAGGAGACGCTTTGGCACCCAGCCGGAAGGGGAGAGTGGCCTGTGCTGTCTGACTCACAGGGCTCAGCGGGGACACAGGTAAGCGCTGGGGGACACGGCGCTCTGCTCAGCTAGTGGCCGCTCACCATTCCTTGGGTCATGAGCCAGCTGTCTATGGGCTCCAGGTCAGCGTCCCCACCTTTAACTCTCTCCTGGACGGAGGACAGGAAAGTCCCAGAAAGAAAAGTCACAGCGAGACCCATTATCAAGAAGCAACAGCACATCCCACGGGACAGAGGCCGCTCGGAGTGATCACGTGTCATGTCAGGCCCTAGCCCAGGTGCCTCCCCACCACGCCCCCTACCTACCTGTGAAGAGGTTAGTAAGCAAGCCCCCCAGGACAGTGCCCTGTGCGGCCTTTCCCGGGCACCGGGCGGCCTCCACGAGCCACAAACCGCCCGGGGCTCCTGCTCCCAGGGACGGCTCCCAGGCAGCAAGGGGCGGCTTACCGAAGAAGCAGCCTTTACAAATCATTCCTACTTTTTTCTAACTTATTTTTGCTTTTCCTTCCCTTTTTCCTCCTTCTCAGTTACCTGTGTGTTCATTTTCCAAACCTTAGTTTAAACTCTAAATTTGGGTGTGTTACCTTTTTTAAATGATAAAAGTAAGAACTGATTTGGTTGCACTGAGGAGGCGTGGCTATACATCTTCCCCTCCCTACTGTATTCTTCATTTCTCCCTTGACCCAGTTTTCCTTTCCAGGCCAGTGTGGGTTAGTGTATGAACATGACCTGAAGCCCTGGCCTGCAGATGCACGCGAGCCAGTGTGTGAGGACACAGATACAAAGACACACACAGGCATGAAAACACACAGACACACAGAGACACACACACACACATAGGTATGCAGATATACAGATACAACAGAGATAAACACAGACACACACACACAGATATATAGACACACAGACACACACAGAGATAAGACAGACACAGGGGCGCACACACACACACACACATGCAGAGCTAACAGGAACCCTGCTCCCCGCATCTCCCACTGAGCAGTCAGCATAAAGAGAGAGAGCAGCCTGCCACCAGGACATGAAAACATGCTGGACTCAGCAAGGCCTTTGAAAGCTGAGGCTGGCCAAGCCACACACCCAAAGGGTGAAGGGTGGGAAGCTGGCCACATGTCCTAAGCTCAGACCCAGGCGTGGGCATGATAATGGTGAAGGTGGGGTAGGGTACAGGTTGGCATGGACAGGGCAGGCCCTGGAGACAGAGTGGGAAGCAAACCAGGTCAGCCTGGTTGAGGGACGGGGCTGCAGGCCAGGCCAGGGAGGGCCGGGAGGAGGGGCACCCTCACGTGGCAGGGCCTCAGCCCAGCTCCTAAACGCCCTGCCGGAGCCAGGAGGGAGGACCTTCTAAATAATGGGTAAACGGAGCTGTGGGTGCTGCACACATTCTGGGAGTCTGGTCTCAGGTGTGGGTACCACTGCCCACCCTTCTGTGCAAGGCAGGGGACGGAGATGGAGGCAGCTGGGCTGGCTCTTCTGTGCCTCCTGGTGGCCAGAGCAGAGGGACGCAGTTGGCCAACTAGGAGGAAGGAGGAGGCCCTTCCCCAAGGCGAGGTGCAGGAGGCCAACACTGGCATTTGGGAAGCAACTCCCATGCGGGGGACAGAGGGGCAATGGGCACGCCCTTTCCCAGCCCAGCTGGGGGATCTAGTTAGGAGGCCCAGCCCGCCCCTCCCTGCCCCTGCAGACAAACATTCGCCCACACGCCGCTTAGGCAGAGGGAACAATCTCACGAGAAACATGAAGACACAACTCCTTTCCCCTGCGATGATCTGAGACTTACAGAAACCGGGGTGCATTGGGGCCAGACGAGCACCATCCTCCACTTCTGCCTTATCTCTGGTCCTTCCCGCCCTCCACCAAGCCAGCGTCTGCTTCATCCCCTCGCCAGCTCTACCAAACTGTCCAGGCAGAAAAGCAGGGCTAGACCTACCACTTCGGAGATCTGTTTCCGACTGTCTAGGGCAGAAGTGAGTCCTCCGGCAGCCTGGGGGTCCTCACAGGTTACCCTGGAGACGAAGCAGCACAAGCAGAGTCAGTGCCCCAGGGTCACGGGGGTGGGGGTGGACTGCAGTCCCTTCCTACCTGTGGCACCTTCCTCACAGGCACTTAGAGCGTTCCCGCAGCCTTGGCATGGGCAGAGGCTACGGCTCAGCTGTTGGTCTGCCTGCCCGAGGCTGGGAGGCGTTGCCTTCCAGCACTAGCTCGGCCGCCTCTCCCCCGGGCTCGGCACTGCTCCGTCACCCTCTGGAGTAACAGCACGGGGCACCTCTAAGGCGCGAGGACAGAGTGTGGGACGCACCCGAGGCTGTGGAGGGAGGTCCCAGCAGCAGCTCAGTGCACCCACGCGCGGGGGCCTGGGCTGGCTGTCCTTGGGCCTCCCTATGACACAGGGGATTGTCTATTTTGGAATGAACTCCCCCAATTCCCTCTGGCTCCTCCTGGCCAGAGCTGCTACCAGGGAAGCCTCACGCACACTCGTGGGCGGGAAGCCTCTCTGTCCAGCAGGCGTCCTGCCGCTGCCCTCCTGGCTGCCTCCCCTACAGCCCAGGCAGCAGCCGCACCAGAAGCAGAGAGCAGCAGGGCTCTCTCGGACTGACGGGGCCTCCAACTACAGCCGCCCAGGCCAGCGGGGCTGGCGCTCACTCATTCAACATCTGTGTCTACTGCCAAGTCCTCTCAGCGATATTTCAAAGCTCCTGGCCGTCCTGGATGGTAAATAAAAGGCCTCTTTGTGTTGGCCCGTGACCAGGCCTGGATCAATCTCCCCACATAGCTCCCAGGAGCCACTGGAATGATCCCCACATACGCCTTGTGCTGCTCGGCTGAGGAGCTCCCTGTGGTCTGGGCGCACGTGCCCGCGCTGTCCGGAGGGGCGCACTGCTGGAGTGCACTCAGGGTGCCGCTGACGCTCTCTGCCCCCAGGTCTGCGGCAACAGGAGAAATGAGGGAGATGAGAACAAAATGGGTCATGGACTTCACAAGGGTCCCAAAGTTAAGACGCCAGGTGAGCAGGTGAAAGTTCTGGGGGGAGGGCAAGGGGCACAGGTCACCCTATGCAGGAGGGGCCACGGGTGGGGTCCAGATGGAGAAGTCATTCTGAATGGCAGGGAGAGCACTGGCAGTGGGAAGGTGGCGCCCGGGGCCAGGGCCCTTTCAGGTTTCCCATGATGCCTCTGTGTCGGGGGCTCTTCGTTACCTCAATCACAATGTCTAAGGATCTGGACAATTAGTTATTTGACAAATACTTTGCAGATACCCACCATGTTCAGAACTAGGTCCTGAGTGAACCAAACTGAATCTGATGTGGACCTTGGTCTCAAGGAGTCACAGAGCAGGTGAGAGACAGACAGACAGCAGTAATACTTGGGACAGTGGACTCTGTGTGGGGGAGGGGAGACACAGGCAGGTACAGGCTGGCAGTAGGGCACGTGCAGTGAGCAATGCCCTGGGAGCTAACGGAGGACAAGGCTGGCAAGGCAGGTGGGGACGGTTGGGAAAAGCCTGGAATGCCAAGAAAGGAGTGGATGAAAAACATGAGACCTTTTTAAAGAAGGGAGGCAGCATAATTCAATTTGAATTTTGGGAGAATCCAGTGGCCATATGCTGGATGGACTGAAGGAGAGGAACCTGTTCTGAAAGAGAAACAGGGGCTACAAATATGAGATACTGAAAAGCCAAAAATAAAACCTCAATTTAATTGAAATAAAATGAAGTTATAAAGATAAATATTAAGAAACTAGAGGCCCAGTGCACGAGATTTGTGCACTGGAGGGGGGGGTTGTCCCTCAGCCCAGCCTGCGCTCTCTCGCAGTCCGGGACCCCTTGGGGGATGTCTGTCTGCTGGCTTAGGCCCATCCCCCTAGGGATCGGGCCTAAGCCGGCAGACAGACATCCCTCTCGCAGTCCAGGACCCCTCACTCCTTACCGCCTGCCTGCAGCGGAGGTAGGAGAGGCTCCTGCCACTACCGCTGAGCTTGCCAGATGTGAGCCCACCTTCTGGCTGAGCGGCGCTCCCCCTGTGGGAGAATACTGACCACCAGGGGGCAGCTCCTGCATTGAGCGTCTGCCCCCTGGTGGTCAGTGCATGTCATAGTGACCGGTCATTCTGCCTTTTGGTCGATTTGCATATTAGGCTTTTATCATATAGGATAAGAAAACAGAACAGCAAGGTGGGAGAAAGAATTTTGAGCCTGGCCAGTGTTACTCAGTTGGTTAGGCATCGTCCAGTGAACCAAGAGATGCCGGTTCGATTCCTGGTCAGGGCACGTGCCCAGGTTGCAGGCTTGATCCCCAGTGGGGGATGTACAGGAGGCAGCCCATCAATGTTTCTCTCTCTCTCCCTCTCCCTTCCTCTCTCTCTCAAATCAAATTTAATAAAAGTATTTTGAGAGGGCCATGCTTATTATTTCAATATTATAATACAATAAATTGGCATCATACTGTGTATTTGCAGCACTATAGTCATATTTAAACCAAATGAACTGTGGAAAAGTAGTGTTTCTTGTTTCAGATTTCAGACAATACTTTAGCTGACGTTACTTCAACAAGAGCAAGTATGTCAGTGCAGTCCCTTCTTATTTCCAAGCCAGTGGCAGACATCACCAATCAATCCCAGACTCATCTTCCAAGCCCTGAAGTGGCGACAGCACCCCCTTAGACCTGTGTTCCAAGCTGCCTGTGAGCTGAAACCTGTCTGCCATCCTCGGCCTGCCTAGTCGATATTGAGAAGGAAAGCGCTTCGACCACAAGGAATATTCCAGATAAAACACAGCAGCCATCTTTCTTTAAAAAGCAAACTACTTCCTGTTCCTTGGAACGCCCCCAACCCCTGCTTTCCAATGTAGGTTACAGCTTTAAGTTAGGGAAAGAAGTTATGCACTGAAGGTGGTGCAATTGGTCAGGATTCAGGAATACACTTCTCCATGGGCTCCCCAAAAGGCTCTTGGGCCTTCCAACAGAAAGAGGGCCTCTGCCCCGACTCAGCCAGGAAGGGGCCTGCGAAGGGGGGCCTTCACCCCCATGAGATACTCACCCAAGCCAGCAAGCTGGGATGAGAGGGAAGGTGGGGGTGCCGTGCTCCCCACCATGGGGCTCACCACGGCAGGAGACCCCGGCCCCAGGTCAATTAAGTTGTCCTCGGTCACTTCATTCAGTACCTGTGGGAGCAGGAGGTGCAGTGAGCCCGTGAGCCCTGGGGCCCTGGCTGAGGTTAAGCCCGCAGGCACAGTGCACTCTCAGCGCCCGCCAATACAGGAGCCAGGGGCCCACTGTGGACCTGGCACTGGGAGCCCTGCCCGCTGCCCCTCAGGATGTGCCTGCTGGCTCTTCCTCAGCAGCTTGTCAACAGCGCGAGCTGCTCAGTTCACCAGATATTTACAGCGCAGGTCAAGGAACAGCTGAGACCACCCGAGGCGGCCCTTCCAGCCTCAGAGCCGCGCGGATGCTGAGGGCGTACTTACCCCGTTACTGGCGTTTTGGACTAAGCGGCCGGACCGGAATCGCTCGAACCTATCGGGAAGGAGAGCCCCGTGAGGGAGGGTGTGGCACTGTGATACCCACGGGTCCTGGGAAGAGCTTCTGGGGACCGAGGTTCCAGGAAAGGAGACCAACCAGGCCCAGGTTAGGGCTGGGAGAGCAGCCCACACACGCACGTCACACGCCTTCCCCTGTGTGGGCTTCACCCATGGGCCCCGAGGTGAGGAGCAGGGTGGTGGCTGGCGCAGCGGGCCATAGTAAGCACCCCAGCCATCCCTTCAGACCTTGGGCTAGGTGCTCCTCCTGTCACTGGAGGGGGAGGTCGGGCCAACCATTTTATGGGGCTGCGAGGCTGAAGCCCTATGTCACAGGGGGCAGGCCCTGGAGGACAGGCACGCCTCTGCCATGAGAGGGTCCCTGGGGGTTGCGACCAGGCCACGCCCAGCCTGCTGGCTGCAGACCAGCCAGGATGGGACTTGGCTCAGAGCAGCCACAGAAGCCTCTCTCTGACCCGGGTGGGAAACAAGAGCGACGGTGAGGGGCGTGCGGCGGCCGTGACATTTAAAAGCTCCCAAATGCCACGGGCAGGGGTAGCTCAGACTCTTCTGAGCTGGACCCGGAGAAGCAGACCTCACTGGGTCCCGGCTGCTGGGGCCAGCGCCTGTGAGCAGGGATCCCCACGAGGGGCACTGGTGAGGACATGGTGCTGATTGGTGTAGGAAAGACCTGTTTTCCAAGCCCTGGTCTCTCAGGAGGAGTGGAGTCGCTCGGAGTCTCCAGCCCGGAGCCTCTCCCGTCACCTGGCCAGGTCTGTGGTTGGCCGGGAGTGGCAGGCTAGTGAAAGTGCCCACACAGCTCCTGCCACCTGTTCTAGAAGGGGCTGGAAGGAGCCCGACAGGTTAAAAGTCAGGCCCATTTAAAACTGGGACCACAAGGCAAGACCAAGGGTCAAGGCACTCAGGTTGGCTCCTATCCCCAACTGGCACGTACCTGCTGGCCCAATGCCCTCTGCGGAGACCCTCTCACCTGTCAGCCGACAGGGCCACCTTCCTTGCTGCCTCAGCTGAAGCTGAGACAAAGCCCAGGGTTGTGACAACTGCAGGAAAATCACCCTCTCAGATCCCAAATGGAAATATCTGTTAGTCAAATATTGACTAACGGGTGCCAGACCGTCATGCCATGAGTCAGTGAGGGGCCAGGACCCCAAGTCTCCAGGGGACTGGGGCTTAAACTTAGAAGAAGGCAGGCCTGGCCAAGGGGCCTGCAGGCGGGCGGCCTGGGAGAGCCTGAGCCACAGGGGGAGCTGCTGGAATCGGTCTCCCGCAGCTGCGGAAGGGCTGCGCTTTCCGGAGGCTTTGGAAAGGGAGAAGAACCTGCAAGGCCGTTACCTCAAACCCGAGGGTGACCCGGCTGCAGGAGGAACCGAGAGGAACATGTGCTCCCTACGCAGCCCCCGGCGCTCCTGCCCCTGCTGGACACTCAGACTCCCTGACATTTGCAAAGGAAAGGAAAAATCTCCTTTTATTTTAAGATGGAAAAGAGAAAAGTCTTTTTCCTTAGTGAATATTTTTCCTTTTAATCCTTTTCAAATTCAAAGGATCTTTAAAGAGGCAGGTGCAGCAGCTCCAAGCCCGGGTGCCGGTCCTTCCCCTCCTGGGGCGGGTGGTGAGGAAGGCAGGGCAGCCGGAGGCTTGCAAAGGGCAGAGTCTCATCTGCCAGCCTTGCCGCTGCTGGGCTCCCAGAACAGGAGCCATTTCCCTGTCGCCTGGAGCAAATTAGCATCTCTGATGAGTAGTTTCCCAATCTAATCTCTCTCCCTTCTGTTCCTGAAGGAAACCCATTGGGGCCCCCAGCTTCCAGGGGCAGGAAGGAGCCACGCCCACCTCTCGTATCGGAGGAAGACGTTGTTGAGGTCGTCGTTGACGTGCAGCAGCTCCTCGGTGACCTCCTCGTTGCTCACGTGCGAGATGAGCTCCACCACGCGCTGCTGCATGGCCCGGCAGGTCCTGTTCAGCTCCTGGGGACACACACCCGCGAGCCTGGCTGGGCCTTCGCCACGTCTATCTCCTCTGGGAAAACGTGTCCTGCTCCTCCGTCAGACAGGGAGGACATTCTCGTTCATAAAGCCAGGGGTGTAGGACGCAAAGCGGAAGCCCTCCCTTACTGCCCCTTACTCCCAAGGAACCCGCGCTTGTTCCCTAGACCGACAAGTGTCCAGGCCTGCAGACTGTGGGGCGGACACAGCCACACGCTGTATAAACCAGTTTTAAAATACAAGAGAGGATTCTTTGCAGCTGGCTTTTTCTCTTTAACAGAATGTTCCAGACAACTTTCCCGCCACTTCAGGCTCATCCCTGTGTGTGTATAAAACGTACCGCACCATTCTCCTATTTGGGACACTCAGGTGTGGCCTCTTTTTGGCCAGCGCAGTGGGTACAGCAGCGAACACTGTACACGCCTGCTATGCACCTGCACAGGACCACGTCCCACGGGGGCGCCGGGGGCTGAACGGGGTGGCCATGTGGAACGCTGGCTGCTCAGCGATGAGATCTGTGTGTCTGCACTCGCAGCAGTGGCAGGAGTGTGTTTTACGACACCATTAGCTATTCACTGCGGAAGGGGACGAGTGCCCAGGCCTGACCATGCAGCGAAGAGCAGGGTGGGACCGCGCCAGGCCAGCTCACCACAGAGCAAGCAGACCCGGTGAATGGAGGGCTGCTGGCACATCCGGGCCATTCTATGCTGGCACTCTCCCAGGCGGCTCAGCCTGGGGCTCCTTCCTGAGAGCAGGGGCAGTTGAGAAAAGAAGCCTGGCCCCTGGGGGCAGCCCAGAAGCACCGTAGCGCAGCTGTATTTTTCAAGACAGAAGTACCTATTGGGCAGCTGTGTATAAAAGGCAGCTTCCTGTGGAGATGCTCTGACTTGTGGGGTCCTGGGCCCTGTCCAGCTGGCTACGGACACATGGCCTCTGTCTCGGTTCTGCCCTGCCGCCAGCCCTCTGCACAGCCAGGATGCTGCTGTCAGTCTTTCTTGGTCAACAGGGACAGAAGCAAGTCCAGTGTCTGGATGTTCTGGGTTTTTCTCTGAACAGATTCTCATTCTTGGTTCTCTTAAGACTACCATTCTAGGTTTACATTCCTGGAAAGAGGAGGGCTTTAAGCAAATCACTGGATTCTCATAACCCCTTTCTCCCTCCCCCAGCCTGTACCAGCGGCACCTGGGCCAGACCAGCCCAGGGAGGTAGTGCCGTCCCACCAGCAGCACCAGGCTGGGCTAGAGGCAGGAGGAGGACCTTGATCTCAGATGCTCTGAACCCGCGTCAGCCTGCACACGGAAGGGTCCCGGGTTCAATTCCAGTCAAGGGCACATGCCCAGGTTTCGGGCTCCATCCCCAGTAGCGGGCCTGCAGGAGGCAGTTGATCAATGATTCTCTCTCATCATTGATGTTTCTACCTCTCTCTCTTCCTCTCTGAAATCTATCTATCTATCTATCTATCTATCTATCTATCTATCTATCTATATAAAAGCCAAGCGACCTGAACAACCAGTCGCTATGACACACACTGCGGCAGCCAACAGGCCCGGTGGAGGCCCCAATTGCCCCGCCCCCACAACCTCCCACATCCCCACCCCCTGCCGGCCCGGCCCCAATCAGCCCCCATCAGGGCGGGCTGGCCAGACCCCACCTGTGCACAAATTTGTGCACCAGGCCTCTAGTAGAAATATGTAAAAATAAATAAATAAATAAAATGCTCTGAACCCTGGATCTGCCCAGACCACCAGCTCCCGTCACTGTCCTCACCGGCACCCGCACTAGCGCCCCAGGCCTCCAGCACTCTCTGGCCTCTGTCTCCCTGGGGAAGACAAGGGGCTGCGGAAATGGTGAACCTCTGAGAGCCTCACAGCAGGGGTTTGAGGCAACCCACCCTATGGCAGCCAGGGCAGCTCTGCTTTGATCTGTTTTAAACACTCTGGTTCTCTGGAGGACTTTATTTGTGGAGAAGAGTTCCAATCCTTGACAGGAATGTTTGGGAAGAGGCATGTGGTTTCTGAGACCTCTGCTAGCTCTCACCCTGGACACGGGAGGCAGGGCTGAAAGCAACAGAAACACCTGCTTTGGCCTTGCACTTGCTGCCTTGCCCCCTCCTCCGCCAGGGGGTGATGGGGAAGCAGCCCTGACCCCCCAGGAGAGCCTCCCCTCCCTGACCCCAGAGGAGCACCCAGGGAGTCCGGCCCGGGGTCTGAGTCAGAGAGAAAGCTTTACATGTTCATGCTTTCACCTTGTAAGTTACTGTCTTAAAACAAAATTAAACAGGAAAAGACAAAGAGCTAGATGGTGAGAGGAGGACTAGAATGGTAAGATTTCTGCCACCACAGCACCAGCCAGCACTGCATGTTCTCCACGGGGTCAGCCACAGCCAGGCTGCGCCGGTGCGGTGGGAGACCTTGCTCTGCCTCCCCTGCCTCCAGACCTCCAGACAGAGCAGCTCCGTCCTCACACAGGGAGCCCGCCCGCTCGGGCAGCCTTCCCGCTGCGCAACAGCTGGGACGAAGTTCTTAAAGGGGACAATCTGGGCTTCTGGGTCTGGTTCTCAACAGAGGGAGGACAGCTGTTACTGTTCTTTGTGCAAAGCCCTCACCTGTCAGAGCATCTTATTAAAACATCCGCTTTTCTGTCTAATTGCTCCCAATGACTTGATCCTTTCTTCAAGGGCATGCACGTCCCCACCTCACAAAACAACTCTTAGGTCCTCGCTCTGGGTGTCCTCCGAACCTCCTCCTGGTCCTGGGGAGCATAGAACAGGGTCCCGAAAACCTGCTCCTAGAGCTGCGGTGGGAGTGGGGGGCGGGGGAGGGTGTGAGAAGAGGTTCTTTGTTGAAGAGAATGGGGAATAATGAAGCTAAACGTGTAGAATAAACTAGATTTCTCCAGAGGAAACGGTCCTGGCCACCCAGTCTTTTGTTGAAATGAGATGCAGGAAGAGGGGAGCGAGAGGGCGATGCCTACACCTCCTCTTCGCGGACAGCGTGCAGGAAGGTTTTCCACCATCGGTGGCTGGCCGTAGGAATGCCCTTGTTAGCATCACTGAATTAATTTAGTTATTAACTGGAGACAAAGTTCAGAAAGCTAATGTGAAAGAGACAGAAGGCACCCAACGACAGCACCAGGCTCACTAGAGTCCAGAGTGGGGCCTGCAGCCCGCAGCGAAGGGCGGACCTCAGCAGCGTGGGTGCAGCCCGCGCCAGGCCCCACGCAGTGCCCGTGCGTGGGGCGGGGGGAGGGGGCAGAAACGGCCAACAGCACGGGAGAAAGAGATGAGGGTTCTCAGGGGATGGAGCTCTCAACTTCTAACGTCCGTCCCCCGCTGAGAACTGCCTGGCCATCCTCGAGGTGGACTGCCCACAGCCTCACCTGTACCCCGAGACTGGGTCGCGGCAGTCTCAAGCATTTAGGGTCCTGCCGTGTGAACGTGGAGTGTGTTTCTGCTGGTGTTAGGGACGGACAGGACAGCAGGTACAGGGAGACAGGCTGGAGCTTGATGTGCCGACAAGAACCACAGAAGCTCCAGCTTGTGGCCGCCGTGCCTGCGCCCGGCACTGGGCAGCACTGCAAACAGGATCCCCATCCTTCCCTGGTGATGGTGATCCCTCCATGCTCCATGGACTGGGGCCTGTGAGCATCACCAGCTCTTCAAACCGTGGCTGAACAGTGGCGCCTCGTCCCTCACCCTTCCTGCCCTGCTGTGCTGCTCCCCACGGGCTGACTGACAGCTGCCGTTGATAAGAACAACAAGGCGGGAGGGACTCAGCGGAGGTGTGGAGCTGGCTGCTGTCTGGAGGTCTCCAGCCCAGAGCAGAGGGCCCCACACACTGAGGAGCTGCTGGGTCCCTCTGCGGCTTACTTTCCCGGGAGCTCCCGAGAGGCTGACGGTGCAGGGGAGTGGAGTGGCCTCAGCCCCCTTCAACCAAAGGAACCGCCGAAGTCCTCAGGCCCAGCGCTCCCGGGGGGCTCTGCCTTCTGCAGGGCTGCGGCGAGGCTGCACCAGAACGGCTCTGTGACTCCCAGGAAGTGATCGGGACCAAACCCACCCATCATCATGGTCTGTCACCCAGTGCGTCCAGGGCTGACACCTCCAATTTCCTCTCTTCCCATTTCCTCCGCCTCCTACCCAGCAGCTTACACTCAAGATCGAGTGGCTTTTGTTGGCGTGAACATTTGGGTTGGTGACAAAAGTGTTTACTTCCATGGCCCTGGCCAGTACTGTGAGCTGACAGCTTCTACTCAGCCATCTGGCTGCCCTCCACCTCCACTAAGGAGTCCTGGGCACGGCCTGATCCTGTCACTTCCCAAGCAGCCTGTGCCGTTTTCCCACATGGAATGCTCACCGTCTGTTCCGACCTCGGCCCTTGGGAGACCCTGCCTGGCTGGCTTCTGATAGATGGGGAGGAAGAGGAGGAGAGATGTCAGGGATGACTGAAGAGTTGGCCGGCAGCCGGGGCCATGTCTGTGCACACAGAGCGCCCGACTCCCGAAGCCTCCCGCTGTACCAGAGCCGCTCTTTCCGTTTGATTTAAAGACAGCAGCGAGGCTGGGAGGCTCAGAGTTGGAACAAAACAGAGGGAAGGAAAACGTCATAGGAAGCAACCTATTTTTGAAGACTGTGAGCTGACACCAAGAGATTAGGTTCTGTTTGTCTTGGCTCATGGGCTTGTTTTAGAACACACGCACACACGCACTGGCACACAGAACATCCCTGCTGTCTGCGTCTGCTCGGCTGTCTGGAAGCAGGCTGGCTTTGTTCAGCCCCCACCCCCGCTGCCAGGAGCTCAGCTCTGTCCGCTGCAAACCCCTTGTCAGCAGGAATTCTGATGCTGACACAGCGCAGAGCTCCTTCAAGCAGCCCCCTCAGCTTCCGTCGCTTCCGGACTAATCGCAGATCCCAGTGCCTCCGGGAATGCCTGGAAGAACCCACCACCCGGGCGGGAGTGGAGGCCAATACACAGTAATGGGTGCTGGGTCCCCTGGAGTGTGGCATGTGGACAGCTGGACCTGCTCAATGAGGCAAGCCCGGTCTGCCGCAGGTCTCAGTGAGGTCGCCTTGCTCGGCTGGCAGAGGGTACTCATCTTGGCTTCCAGAGCTGCCTGATGCTACAGTTTCGTGGAGATGAGCCGTGTCTCCAGCGCTCGGCGGCCAGCTCCTCAGAGCAGGTCTCGGCACAGCATCTCGGTGCCTCTTGGGCTTTGCTCTGTGTTAGGCCCTGAACAGGCTCCCACCCCTGCTCACCCCGCAGGAGCTGATGGCTTCGAAGGATGAAGGGGGCACGGCGAGAGATGGCTGTGTGCATTCCTGAGGACCGGCCATCAGACCGAGCCTCCACAGGCTGCAAGTGGGTGCCAACAGCAGGTGGGATGTGTGGCACTTAGGGGGCCAAGACCGACGGCCCGAGGGCAGACGAGAATAGCAACACGAGGCCTGCCTGTGCACTCACGCCAGTTCGCAGGCCAGGCTGGCTCCTGATTTGTTGACTCAAGCATCTTGCCTCCCACTGAAAAGATCTGGCACCTGGGAGTCTACCGCACCCTCTTTCCAGCCCTTCAGAGCGGCACTGCTTCTAAGGCGGTGCCAGAGCCTGAGACGGGAGTGGCGGGCCGGGAAACAGGCCCGAGGCGGGGTCTCTGGCTCTCTCACAAGGGCCCCCCCGCAGGCCAGCCCTGCACCCAGACCCCTTTCAGGCACACTGCCAGGTCCACAAGCGGCCGGAGGAGGCGAGGCCCGTTAGTGACAGCCTCGGGACCACGGGGAGCAACCTCCGCCTGGGGAGGGGTGCTCAGTGTCCAGGAGAAGAAAAGGGGCTTCAGCTGCCCGTGTCCTGGGGGGCCGGGGAAGGCGTGACGAGGAGGGGAGGCTGATGATGTTAGGGGTGCAAAGCAACACACAAAAATCGTACACATAACAACATCTCAAACACATTTGAAATAAACATCAAAGCACTGACGATGGCTATTTGTGGATGCGGCATCAGAGAAAATGACTCTTTTCTCCTTTGAACTTCCTTTTTCTTTAGATGAGCATGGATTCTGCAACTGGCATTTTATAATCGAAAAAATGTTACTAAGGAAAATAAAAAAGAGAGAGCCTGGTACTGGCCTCTGTCATTTCTAGGAAGTGTGAGGCTGGGTCTGGGCCTACATGGACTCGGCCTCTCTCTCACTACTGTGCCCCTGGGCCCCGAGCCCCGAGATGAGGCCCCCTCACCTGTAGCAACTCCAGATCAGATGAATCTTCCTGCCCAGGGACCATTTCCGTTAACATCTCAGACATGACTTTTGTGTTTCCTCGAACAATGTCCAGTTCGCTCCGCAGCCTGGCGATCTGCTGGCCCAGAGGAGGGAAGCGGGAGGGAGAGGTCAGTCACTGCGCCTGGCGGGGACGTCACCCTCAGGCCGCGCTTCTGAAGGAGCGCAGCAGCCTCTTGTCTCCCTCTGGGCTAGAGAGCACTGACGGGGAGGGAGGCCACCCAGAGAGCCCGGTCACCGGTCACCGTTGGCCCCTGACTCTGCCCAGGACTGGGAGGCAGCACTGGGCAAGGAGAGTGCTCTGGGCCCACAGAACCAAGCTGGTCTGCAGCCCCCGCTTCCCTGCCCTGGGGGAGGGACTCACCCTCAGGCCTCTGCCTCTGCTCTTTCAAGGGAAAGGTTGTGTGATCCCCAGTGCCTTCAGCTCTGGGAGCCCTGCTGAGGAACCCAATAGTTATAGACTCTGGCTCCCAGCAGCTTATCCTCGAAATATACGTTCTTCTGAGAGGCTGGCCAGTGTTACTCACACTTGCCTGGTGTGGCAAGAGTGAGGGAGAGGCACGGAGAGAAAACCACAGGGAAGGCCACTCCCTACCAAAGGGTAACGGCCCCTTGAAAGCTACTCAACCTGCCCACCCAACAAGGTCCCCAAAGCCTTCATCTCTCCTGCAGCAGGAGCACCAAAGGATGGACCTTAATCTCCGAGCCTCAGTTTCCCCACCTGTGAGAGGGAAGTAGGAACCCCCAAGTTGTGCAGGGTTGCTGCGGGTAGCTGATGTGAAAATGCCCCCTCACCCGTGTCGGCACACATATTCCCAACACTGCTGGGATGTGCCGAGAGCTGAACCCCAGGCACTCTGACCTGCACTTGACACTGCTCAGAGGCCTCCCTGAGCCTCCCCACCTCTTCCTACAGGTCCGCCCCCCCCCCCCCCCCCGCCCCGGCCTGTGCCCAGCGCCTGGGACAGGGCCTCTGCTGCACTGAGGCCTGTGCCCTTGGCACAGGGACAGGGACAGGAGGCTCAATGCATGTTTACTGGCTGGACAGATGGGAGGGATGGCCCACCAGGGGGGCAGGCCAGGTCCTGGCAGGCTTCTTTCTGCTTCGGGCTCTGCCTGATGGGTGGACGGCCCAGATCTTGGCTGAGAAGAGGCTTCTGACCAGGAGGCCCAGGACTGCACGGTTAGAAGCCACATGGGCTCTGAAGCCCTGGGTCCTCCAGGCCCAGCTGGTTTCCTGCTGCCTCCGCTTTCGTTCCCCGGGGGCAACACTCATGCCTGTCATGCATTCCAAACCCTCTGTCCACTGTTCTGGCTGCTGAGGGCTCCCCTCACCCCGCGCTCCCATGCCAGCGGAGGGCCTCGGGCCATCCAACTTCAAACATGGCTGCCTTCCCTCTGAGCAGAAGGGGCACAGTTCTGCCCATGGGGGCAGGTCCTGGTCATGGTAGGTGATGAAAAAGGGCACAGTTCAGTGAAGTGAGGCCCACAGTCAACGTAAACGCGTTTCAGCTATTGGCTTCAACAGTCTCCTCAGCACAGCACACAGAACTTGGGTGCGTATATCCTTCAACTGCCCTCAGGCCCATGACTGCCCCGCAGGGTGAGAGGGAAGGGTTACGGGCCCATTCTACAGACAGGAGGCACCCTGAGGGCTAAAAAACGGGCGAAGCCCGGCGCCTCCTAGTTGGCCTCTCCCTCCTCCCGCCCGCTCCCTCCTGGGGCCCTGGCACAGCATGCCCACAAACCAGGCAGAATCATCTGCCCTCTGTTTAAATGAGGCCCCAGAATGATGACATTGTCACAGATACTATGTGAGGAGTTTAAAAATACAAACATTGGATGGATTTTTTTTCAAGTCTGACCGATTCTCAAATGTTAACTAATGGAAATGTTAGAGATTCACCTAAAGATCAGTCTCCACATTTCACCAAGAAACCCAGGTTGGGGTTATGGGCTTTGCTTCCCGGGAGGTCACTCAGGGAGGCAGGCAGTGGGGGTGAAGCAGGAAGAGGCTTCCTAAAGGCTCCCTGCCCGGCCTCTGCCTCACAAGAAAGTCCACCCGCTCTGCACGCACATAGGCTGTTGACAGCTCCGTCCATCCCTGTGCTCTGCCTCACCTCTGCCCCAGCTTCCTCCCCACTCCCGCCCTGCACTAGCCTGTCCGCCAGCCGGCGCCCGCTGTGCACTCTTTCCTCTGGCCCGCACCCCCCCACCCGCCCACCCCACACAGTGCCCTGGCCCCCACCAAGCCCCCATCCCTCACCCCCTCTGCCCCCGCCCCCCGCCCCACACCAACCCTGCCCCGCACGGTACCTGGCAAGGCCCCTCTCCAGCTTCAAGACCTTCAGCAGCAGCAGCCCCCACGCCCCCAGGCTGCCTTCCAGGCACTGCTCAGCTCTGGGCTCAGCACCTGGACACTGCTCCCACCTCAGCATGACCACAGCCCTGACTGTCTTTGCACCTGTATCCCCTTGAATTGTGCCCTTTCCTCTGTGTCTCACTGACACCTCCCATGTCTCTGGGAGGGCAAATGAGGGCAGAGCTGGCTTGCCTGTGCCTAGTGTATGCAAGTACCTGTTCTGCATTGGCTGTGATGGGGCCGGTCACACTCAGAGCCGGGGCCTGCGGCGCGGAGAAGGGAGGAGGAGGAGGCGAGGAAAAGGAGCTGGCACTTGTCCTCTGCTGCGCCTGGGACCTGGGCACGGTGGCGGCTGGATCCACTTCAGGGACACTCTGGCATGGCAACGACAGAGTCCTCTGTTCACTGGGGCTGCCTGCGCAGTGGGACCTGGTGCCTGCCCCACCCAGGGCAGCACTAGCCGCAGCACCTGTGAAGAGGGGGCCCTCTGCTCCCGGTCTTTCCCTCTGAGCCCTCCCAACGGCCCCTCCCTCTGCTTTCCCCACAGCCAAGCCCAGACCCCTCAAAAGGTGGCAGGGAGAGCCCTAGCGCTCTGTAGCTCATTACTAGGGCCACCTAGGGATCCTTAGTTGGTACCAGAAGATTACATTTTGGCTTCTACAAGTAGACTAATATAAATAGTAATTATGCAATTTACTGAACGTTCTTTGTAATTACAGGAACAACAACATAGTTCTGTATCATCTATCTATATAAAAGGCTAATATGCTAAGTGCCCTTCCCTCCATCGGGGTAATGACATCATGTAGCAACGCCCGGCTTCGTCTCCCTAGCAACAACTTGCAGTTTTTTTAGCTTAGGAACACGACCTGCTTTATAGCCAGGTGCAAACATTTCACACTTTAACCAAATGTCTGTGAAGCGTTTTCCATGCCTCATCTCATTTGATCCTCACAGAAGTCCTGGAGTAGGTAGATAGGAGACTCGGTGGAATCCTATTTTCTTTTCATTAGCTGGAAAACGGAGGTTTAGAAAGCTTAGAAACTTTACCCGACTGAAAAGAAGTAAGAAATGGTGGACCTTGAAAATGACTTCAGGTTTTCTCACTGTGCAGAATATAGTCAAACACTGCTGCAGTTAAATATTTTACCCTCTGTTCTCCCTGCGTGATCTACAATAATAATCTGCTTCGTGTTTATAGTTACTGCTTTGTTGCTGACAATTACCTGAAAGAGAAGTTGGGGTACTTCACTGGGCTGGAAAAAGTGTAGCTACATCAGAAAGCAGGTTTAATTAAGCAAGTTTATTCTATGTATATAAAACGCTAAGTTGACTCATGCATGTGCGATACATATACAGCTCTCGCTGGCGCCAATCGCACGCATGTGTTTCAATCTGCCATTGTCGATCGTGAAGTTGGTTGACACTTCTATTATAGAGAAAGGGTGAATAGCAACATTAAAATATTTCTTCTAATTAATTTCCTTTCAATGTGCACGAATCTGTGCACCGGGCCACTAGTTATTAGAAGAATAAAACAGGTTATGTTTATTCCACAAGGCACAGTATTTGGAAGGTCATTCTGAAAACACTGCTCTGGAAAATACCATTCCTCGTGCTTCCCTTTGGGCATCTCCGATAACCTCCTGAGCATGAACAGTGCTCACACGACAAGACCTGCACCGGCTGATGCCCTCCTCGCCCCATTTCAGAGATGGGGTGCTAGGGGCCAGCAAGGCAGTGTCCTGAGCCCTGGCTCCCCAAGGCAGGACGGATCCCAGCCCACAGGGTGCACACTAGCTCCCGGGAAGGGTGGCCAGCCTCTCCTGCAGGCTTTTAATTCTGCAGCACAGGGCCGCGTTGAGGGCTTCCGTGGCAGGCCTCTACATGCCTTCCATGGGCTTTGAATCCCAAGGTGTCTGGGCTGATGCCGAACGCTCCCAGCTCTCAGTAAATTTTAGAGCCATTTGATAATGGATCCATTTAGAGCATCTGCTAGCTTGTACAGCTGGGAAACCCCAAGCTGCTCTCTGCCTAGCTCAGTAGCACACTCTTCTCTGCACTGCCAACACCGAGGTGCTCCTGTTCTCCAGGGGATGCTGGCCCCACCCATTCCTGGGGTCTCTGACGAGCAGGTGCTAATGACCCTCAGAGAATGGCTTCCCCCAGCAGCCATTTCCATGAGAATGTCTGAAATGATCCCTCTATTATGCTCTTCCACAGGCAGGATGAAAACTGGGGGAGACACTGCAGCCACTTAATCACTATTAGCCAGCTGTCTCTCTCCTGCACTCCCCTTGTTATTAGAGAGAAATGCCCTCGAGCTTCAAGACAGCATGATGACAAGCTGAATAATTCAAACGGAGCAGCAGAGGGGCGGTGGCCATGGTTGCCTGTTCTGCAATAGGCCTTTCTAGAAAATGCCAGCTGGGAGCTTACCCGTTGCGGTGTGTGTATGGGAGACAGAGCGTCCAAATCTGCATTAGGAAACTCAACCCCTTTCCTCTTCAGCTCCTCATATATATGCACAACGCCCGTGAGGTCAGGACTGCTTCGAAAGGCATCGGCCCACGCCTGGAAGGATAAAGGAGGCCTGTTAGGAAGCGTGTCTCCCGAGGGCTGTCACGGTGCCTGAACACCCACCTCAGCCCAGCTGCTCTCTCAGAGGCCAGTGCTCCCCTGGACCCCAAAGCGAACTGCCCTGGCTAACTATCCTGTCCCTCTCCCCCTGCCAGCGCTGCCACAAGGCAGGTGGCAAAATCTTGGTTTTTCAATAGTGCTGTTGAGCATGAACAAAAACATAAAACTTAATTCAGCATCTGTATTTCTTGGAGAAGAGACAGAGAAATAACACGCAAGCTTTGCAGTGCATCCTAACATGCAGGCATTTTGCAAGGAAATCAATTCCTGGTGAGTTTAGTTGAAGGGTGAGCAGAGGCCGCCACCACGCCGCAAGCTCGCTCACCGTTTCCCACACTGCTGTGTGGGGTTCTCGTCAGTGGAAGCAGGAACCACAGGCAAATCGACAGGAAGGAGACAGTGCGTGTAGCTGGGAAAGGCCCCTCTAGGTCTCCTCAGCAGATGCGAGGACCCTACAGCTGAGCCAGCCTCGCCGGGGAGAGGTGTCTGGGGCTCACGGGGGAGGGGAGCCCATGCTGCCCACAATGTCAACACACACGTGCTCGCACAGAAACACACAGGAAAGCATGAGCACTAGTTTCCTTTACATGAAAACAGCATGGAGAGGAAAGAACACAGATTTAAATGGATTGCCTCTTACCACTGATTCATGAAACGCTTTAAAAATTAAGAAAAATCTGTTCTTTGCAAGTTACAGAATACATTTTATTTTTTAAAGTATATTTTTATTGATCTCAGAGCGGAAGGGAGAGGGAGAGAGAGATAGAAACATCAATGATGAGAGAGAATCATTGATCAGCTGCCTCCTGCATGCCTCCTATTGGGGATTGAACCCGCAACCCGGGGATGTGCCCTTGACCGGAATCAAACACGGGACCCTTCAGTCCGCAGGCTGACGCTCTATCCACTGAGCCAAACCAGCTAGGGTCAGAATACATTTTTTAAAAGTATAGCCAAACAGCTCCCCCAAAATGGGACTCGGCTCATCACCTTACAAACTCCCAGGGGAAGGGCGGAGCCTCAGGGGCCAGGGGCCTGTGCTAATTCTGTTGCTGTCTCCAGCATTCAACTGCCTCCCGGCTCCAGCAATGTCCCAACCAATCCCGAGGCAGCCAGGGCAACGCCATCGCTTACCAGCAGACCCACTTGAAGTGAAAAAGTCAGCTTCCAAAATGGCTTGTTAATTACAAGTGATGCATCTCACTTAATAGAAACATACTGTCAGTCTGGCTTCCTTGATCCGCTTATTTAATTTGCACTCAGGGGTTTAACCCTGCATCAGGACAGCCCCTGTTGGGTTGGCTGACACTTCCCTCAGGATTCTGAGTTGGGCAGAGGTGCCTGCTGAGGCCTGCCTGGAATCCCAGCTGGGGAGCAGTCACAAGAGGCCTGCCCCCTGGGAAGTGCCCCCGAGCCCCATCTTGCACCAGCTGCTTTGGCCTCAGCCACCTGATTCACTCCAGCGGAGGCCCGTGACCTAGCTTCCCATGCACTGGCAATTGAGTCTGGGCCTAACCGCCAGCGCCCAGGCCTTGCTTCGCAGCTGCTGAGGGAGCGGGAGAAGCAGCATGGCAGCTCCTCCTGGGGCTGCGCTAGGCCTGTTTCTGTGGGAGGGCAAACAGCTCAGGGAAGCCCTTGTCATTCATGTCGCTTTCCACCCAGCGAACTACGAGACGAGAAGAATGAAGATTAAAAAACCACCACTCTTCTCTCCAGTCAGCTGAGAACTCTTGGGGCATCTGCCCAAACAGCGTGTCAACAGACCCCCTTCCACGGCTCCAGGCAGGGAGGGGAAAGACACACCCCACGTTGGCCATCAGCTTCTCCCCTCCCAGGAGTCTGGCCTGGGCCTGGGGCCTGTGGTTGAGACCCTCCGTGGATGTGGCCCTGGGAGTCAGTCCTGTGCCAGCCCCAGCCTGTGTACAGAGAAGGCGCAGGCCGAAACCGGTTTGGCTCAGTGGATAGAGCGTCGGCCTGCGGACTCAAGGGTCCCAGGTTCGATTCCGGTCAAGGCATGTACCTTGGTTGCGGGCACATCCCCGGTGGGGTGTGTGCAGGAGGCAGCTGATCGATGTTTCTCTCGCATCGATGTTTCTGGCTCTCTATCCCTCTCTCTTCCTCTCTGTAAAAAATCAATAAAATATATTAAAAAACAGAGAAGGCGCAGGTGTGCCTAGAGGTGAGACATGCAGGAGATTTGGAGGGTTTCTGATCCCTTCTGTCCATTCCCCCGGCCCCACACACCCAGGGTTGTAGGTAGCCCTGCCTCTTCATGACAAACTTTCCTCTGCCTAGACAAGCTGGAGTTGGCATTTGTTATTGGCAACCAAGCAGCCTTGGCTAATCCACCCCTTCCCACCTGCTGCCATTTCACCCCTGTGGGGCCCCTGAGCAGGTTAGGTGCACTCTCTACTGAGCAAGATTCTGGTGCCAAAGGGCAGGGGCGGGGCACCCGTAAAGGAACAGCCCCCTGGGGAAACACAGAAGAGGGGGACATCCAGAGATGCTCTGTGCCTCTAGGATCTTGCTGGGTCAACGACCAAATACCGGTGTTCCTGTCTCCTTCCCACCAGGTCACACCTCTGAAGGCACACTGAGTCCCGCCACTGCTCAGGGAGGCAGCCAGCGCTGAACCCTGTCCTCGTGGGTACTAAGCGCCTTGGTGTCCTTCAGAGAACAGAGGAAGGTGGCCACTTCGGCTGGCAACAGACTGTGGTGACGCGATCAGCAGGGGCCCCTCTGCCCCAGGGCTTGGAGAACCTGTTCCAGGGGAGGTGGAAACCGCCAGGGGCAGAGGCGGTGGAAAGCCACCAGGGAGCAGTGACCGGCAGCGCGGGCCCCCGGACGGGCCCTGGCTGGTTAGTGACTCAGTGGCCGCCTCCCTGCTCTTCACGTAGTTCTTCCTTTTCCCGCCTGTGCACCACAGTGTCAGGAGTTGAAAGACCTAGAGCAAGGTCTATTAAGGGGGAAAAAAGAAAGTTATGCTTTTATTTCTTTTGTTCCTTTGGATTGTACGCCAAAGTCCAGACTAAAACCTTATAAAACATGAACCATATCCTATTCATTTCTGTATCCCTCATCAAATTTCAGATAAATAAACGATTACTGATTTAAACTATGGGTTCTATGCTTTGGACAAAAGAAAGCTTCTGTCATCTTCTGCTTCTGCCCCTGAACCAAACTTCCTGTTCCCAGTGGCAGGGTCTGGAGAGCTGCCGTCCACACAGATTCGGCCATCAGTTCTCTGACACCTTCTAAGAACACAACAGCCTCCCGCCCCAGCCCAGCCCCATCAGCTCACTTTCGTCAGTGGAAAGAGAGTACAGTCAAACCTCGGTTTTTGACCAAGTTGTTCACGGAAACATTATCTTGTTTGTTGAACAAAACTTCGAATTTTGACCCAATAACCTGTATGGTCAGTCACATGTTTCCCAGGCAACAAACAAAGGAGAGAATGCACGAGTATGAGTCAGCTGACTGCTTAACCTTGTGTTAACATCTCAGGAAATTGTGCTGTGAATATCTTCGTGTTTTTTTTGTTTTGTGGCTGCTTATTATTAAACACCTACAGTAAATTATCCTGGGTGCTAAGAATGTGAGTGATAGCAGCAAAGTAAAAAGGAAAGTTGTGAGGCCCGGCTGGCATCAGCCCAGGAGCCAAGAGGTCATTAGTTTGATTCTGAGTCAGGGCACATGGTTATGGGCTCGATCCCCCACATGCAGGAGGCAGCCGATCGATGTGTCTCTCTCATCGATGTTTCTCTCTCTCTATCCCTCTCCCTTTCTCTCTCTAAAAGTAATTTAAAAATATGTTTTTAAAAGTTGTGAGAACAACGATAGAGCTTAAAAAAGAAATAATTGCGAAGTATGATAGAGGTGTCCATGTGTCTGACCTGGTTACCGAGTATGGCAGGGCAAATAGCACAATTTTAAAACATGAAGAGGCCATCAAGAGTGCTGATGTTGCTAAGGGTGTGAAAGTGCTCACGAAACAATTGTCGGCAACTAAAGAGTTAGAAAAATTGTTGTTGATTTGGATAAACAAAAAGCAGTTAGCCAGTGATAACATTTCAAAGGCAAGATGTGTGAAAAAGCGAAGCCGCTGCACACTGACCTCCCGAGAGACCCAGGAACCAGGGCTGAGGCTGTGGCAGAGGCGGTGGAAAGCCACCGGGGAGCAGTGACGGCAGTGCTGGCCCGAGAGGAGAAGGGGCACTCGCGGTGGAGGGAGCGTGGGGAGGCTGCCAGCTCTCACAAAGCAGCTGCTCATGATTTCCTGACAGGACTTTTAGAATGCGTGGAGGCCGAGGGATTTGTTCCCAACAAGTGTTCCACTGTGACGAGACAGGCCTCTCCTGGGAGGAATGCCCGAGGACCCACCACGACCGGCTGACGTTACTGGTGTGTGGGAACTGAAGCCTCTACTCGCCCACCATTCCGAAAACCTCCGAGTTTTCAAGAAAAATAATGCCGTGGAAAACAAGTGGAATGTGGAGGGCTAGCAGCAAAGCACGGGTGACCAGGCAGTTTCTATTGAGTGGGATCATGAAGTGTTGGCCCCAAGTGTGAAGAAATACCTCCAGGAAACACAACTGCCACTCAGGGCACTTCTTGTCATGGACGAGGCTCCTGCCCGCCTCCAGGCTTGGAGCCGAGCTGCTGGAGGAGCACAGCCTCACCCCTGCTGGGTCCTCACCACCCACAGCCTCACCCCTGCTGGGTCCTCACCACCCACAGCCTCACCCCTGCTGGGTCCTCACCACCCACAGCCTCACCCCTGCTGGGTCCTCACAGCCTCACCCCTGCTGGGTCCTCACAGCCTCACCCCTGCTGGGTCCTCACAGCTTCACCCCTGCTGGGTCCTCACCACCCACAGCCTCACCCCTGCTGGGTCCTCACCACCCACAGCTTCACCCCTTCTGGGTCCTCACCACCCACAACCTCACCCCTGCTGGGTCCTCACAGCCTCACCCCTGCTGGGTCCTCACAGCTTCACCCCTGCTGGGTCCTCACCACCCACAGCCTCACCCCTGCTGGGTCCTCACCACCCACAGCTTCACCCCTTCTGGGTCCTCACCACCCACAACCTCACCCCTGCTGGGTCCTCACAGCCTCACCCCTGCTGGGTCCTCACCATCCACAGCCTCACCCCTGCTGGGTCCTCACCACTCACAGCCTCACCTCTGCTGGGTCCTCACCATCCACAGCCTCACCCCTGCTGGGTCCTCACCACCCACAGCCTTACCCCTGCTGGGTCCTCACCATCCACAGCCTCACCCCTGCTGGGTCCTCACAGCCTCACCCTTGCTGGGTCCTCACCATCCACAGCCTCACCCCTGCTGGGTCCTCAGAGCTTCACCCCTGCTGGGTCCTCACCACCCACAGCCTCACCCCTGCTGGGTCCTCACCACCCACAGCCTCACCCCTGCTGGGTCCCTGCCACCTAACAACTCCTCCAATCCATCCCACAGACCAGCAGGTCATTTCTAACTTAAGGAACTCTACACAAAGGCCCTGTTCCAGAGGTGTTTTGAGGTGACCTCTGACACTGATTTAACCCTCAGGAGGTTCTGAAAGGAACACTTGAATATCCTCACTCGCTTGAGGATCACAGACAGAGCATGGGGGAGTGTGTTCCAGAACCACACAATCAGCCAGGAAGAACCTGTGCCGAAAGAGCCTGTGAGGGCTGTGAGGGGGAGCCTGTCTGTTGTGGGGGACACTGTGTCTTTGGGCAAGTCCATGGCTCGGAGTGGATGGTGATGGGGAGGAGGTGGTGAGGACACAGCACTGAGCTGATCACCCTGGGACCTTCGGAGGAGCAGCCACGGCAGCTGAGGAGGCTCTTCAGAGGAGGGGGTGGGGAAAGGGAGGCTATTCCTCCTCCACACATCAGGGGAATGCTGGGAAATGGGGAGAAATGCAGTTTTACTGAGAAATACAATCTGACAAAGAAGTAGCAAACTGTGCGATGAACTTGTTCAGTGACAGTGCAGTGTTTCACTTCAGGCAAGTGTGAAAACACAGGCAACACAATCCTTGGATGGTTTTTAGTGGGACAGAGGCCCAGTGAGCCTGAAGCAAGTTCTAGTGGAGCAAAGAGGCGGAAGAGAAAGGACCCCAGGAGAACAGCCACCTGATGTTTTTATGGAAGGAGCTCCCCTTGCAAACAATGACATCCCTTCTCCCCTTCATCCCTCCTCCCCCCATCGCTCCACCCTCCAGCTCGCCACCCCTCCTCCATATCCAGTCATCGATAGCGGCAACATTAAAGGTAGTTCTAGTGTGTATGTAAAGTTTCATTTTTTACTGTGAATTTCATTTCCTTTTTGTTAAACTTTAATGTCCTTTTTGTTTATAAAGTATTTATAGATTAAACAGTACTGTATATAAGCATGTACTGTAAATAAGAAAGGTTAAAACAGAATCATATGGCGGACTGAGCTGGGTTAATTCAGTTTACATTATTTCTAATGGCAAAAATGATTCAGTTTTCAAACAAATTGCTTCTCGAACAGCCTTCTGGAACAAGTTAAGTTAGAACCGAGGGCGGGGCGGGGCGGGGCGGAGAAGCAGCAGAGGCAAGCCCTCAGCGACGCTAGAGGATGATCTCACTGCTGTTTCTGCAAACAGCACCGAGGGAAGGCTGAGGGATGGCATGAAATGGAAAGAAACGCAGCCACAAGAAGGCCAGCCATGGATCATGAGGAGGGAAAAGCTGGAGTGGCAGGAAGTTCAAAGGCAGGAGTGACGGAGCTGGCAAGCTGCTCCGGAGGCCACTCTGCTCTCAGCATCTTTCCTCCCAGGCGACCAGGGAGACGGGCTCCCTCCTGAAAGGCAAAGCCCACCGCCCCACAGCGGGGATGGGCCCACTGAGCATTCACACGGGGACTGGCCAGCCCACTTCCCAGCAGCTGGGCGCTGAGAGCAGAAAGCAATGTCAGTTGGCCACAGCTCTGCACCCACACTCAATCTAGCTGCATTGACATGAGGGCCTGCTGCGCACCCAAGCTGGCCAGAGAGCCAGCAGTCTGGCACCCCCAGCCCCTCCTTGTCTCTCGGTGGGAGCAGCACTTGCTCTCCCAGGGGGAATTACCAGACTCTCTGGGAGGCTTTATTTACCTTTAATATGCAAATAAAATCACCTTCTTTTCAAAGGCTTAAAAATGATTGACAGCCTCTGCATGCTCATCAGATGCGCTTGTGATGAAGAAGATGCCGCCCACTGGTGAGGGCGTGAAGAGGTCATAGCACTATGACCCGGTGCGTGGGCACTCCCTACCACCAGCAATTGCACGCCTGGCTGTGAGGCTGAACTCTCTGAGTTGCTAATATTCCACCATTCTGACCAACAAAGATGGCAGTTTCACCCATTCGACCCACAGATACCCAACAAAGTGATACATATGTCACCCAAGGGCACGTGCTAGAGGCTCCCAGCAGCATCTTTCGTACCAGCCCCTGAACAGCAAGTCCCCCCGCAGCGGGAGGGTGACGAACCACGGCCCCCCCGCAGGCCCAGCGCAGCAAGGTGTGCAGTGGGAAAGGAGGCCATGGTCACTCCGTGGCGCGGTGAGGCCCTCAAAGGCAGCACGGCCAGACACACAGACACAACAGCGCTGGCACAGAGACTGCCAGGTGAAGTTCCATGGAAGAGCCCATCTATGCCCCATGCTGTGAAGCGGAGTATGACGCACACCCACAAAGCCCCACACCCTGGGACGGCCCCCACCTGACTCCCCACGGCTGCTGACATGGGTATGTTCAGTTTATAAAAATTTATCAAGCTGTATGTGCTTTTTAAATATGTGATTTCCTGTATGTACCAATCAATAAAAAGTAAAAGAAAAGGCTGATCTTTTTATCCCTTTGTCTACCCAGGACAAGCCCAGCCACCACCACTCTGAATGCTGCCCGCGTCCCTCCGGTTAGTTAGCCATGAGCGACGGAAGCTCTCAGGAAGCTTCAGAACCTGTGCAGGAGAACGCTGCCCGTCAGGTTCCTAAGCCCACTGGATGTTTCCTGATCTAAAGCCCCTTGCTTTTTCTCAGCTGGACCCTCGAGGTCCCATCCCATGCAGTCCCTGGCGGCTGGAGCACATGCTGCTGCCAGGCCAGCAGGGGGCGTCCTCGGAGCATGGGTGTGGGCCACGGGGCTGCTCAGGACCATCTCCCAGAGCAGGGCTGGGAGTACACAGGCAGGAACGCAGGCCCCCATTTTACACACAGGAGGTAGAGGTTTGCCGGTGGGAAGAAGCAGTGCTGGGAGAGGCGGTGAGTCTGACGGGAAAGCCTTGCAGTGCAGGGGTGGGTGTGTCGGGCTGGTGTCCCCAGGGAGAGCCAGGGGCCACAGACAGTGCAGCTTTGCTCTCATCAGGGCCCCCACAGGGATCATGACCTCACCATGCTGTGCTTGCCACGGGCAGCTGACAACCACTGGGCCCAGCCGCAGGAAGGACTCCAGGTCTGACTCCAGAGAGACCTCACCTGAGGTCACTGGGGGCTTGCACAGCTTAGGTTGGGATGTCCTATCTTTTGTAAGAAAAAGTCCCTATTCATTTTCCTGATATCAAATACTGGGGGTGTGGAGGCAAGGGAGTGAGCTGGGGCATCCCAGAATGAGGGTTTGGGGGCATAGGTGGGGGTGAGGAGGTTAGAGGGTGAAATGATTTGTGTCTGTGTGTGTGTGTGTGTGTGTGTGTGTGTGTGTGTGTGTGTGAGAGAGAGAGAGAGAGAGAGAGAGAGAGAGAGAGAGAGAGAGAGGGGGGGGGGGGTCTGGTGGCAGATGAAGGGATAGGGATAACCTAAGAACACATGTGATGGGGCTCTGCTGTCACCCACACTCCTCCCTTCCTTAGAGCTTCAGCAAACTACATTCATCCATTCATTAAGAAAACAATGTCCTTGGCCGGTGGTGTTCAGTGGTTAGAGTGTCAACCCACGCACCAAAGGGTCGAGGGTTTGATTCCCTGTCAAGGGCACTAACTGGGTTGCGGATTCAATTCCTGGCCCCGGTCTGGGTGCGTGCTGGAAGCAATCAATCTATGTGTCTCTTTTACATTGATGTTTCTCTCTCTCTCCCCCCTCCCTCCCTTCCACTCTCTAAAAATCAATGGAAAAAATATTCTCAGGTGAGGATTAACCAAGAAGGGAGAGAGGAAGGGAGAGAGGGAGGGAGGGAGGGAGGGAGGGAGGGAGGGAGGAAGGAAGGAAGGAAGGAAGGAAGGAAGGAAGGAAGGAAGGAAGGAAGACAACAATGTGTTGAATACCTGCTCAACACAGTCAAGTGCTCGAGACCCTGGGGATGAAGTGGCCTGGCTCTCGGGGAGCTCAGGGGAGAGGTGGTGGGAAAGCTGGCACAGAGGAACCTGAAGAGCATAAGAGGGTGATGGGAGAGGGTGGTGTGTCCTGCACACCAGACGGTGGGAGGCCTCTGGGGACGGAGTGATGGAAGCCACCTGCTCCAAGTGCGGGGAGGGTGCTCGGGCACAGGCGCAGGCAGAAGGACAGAGCCAGCACTCCTTGGCTCAGGCCCCTCTCTCCTCTCAGCTGCCACCACTGCCTCCAAAACCCGCCCCTAATCACACACACACACACACACACACACACACCGCCTTCCTAGCCCTCCTGCGGCCGCTCTTCCCTCTCCTCACGGCTCTGCAGGCTGCCTTTCCTCTCACAGCACCCATCGCCCGCGCTGGCTGTGCTTTCTGACGCACGTGCACACCTTTCTCCGGCACCATGGTGTCCGTCCAAACCAGACCTGACTCTGCACGGCCTGCTCAGAAACATTCAAGGGCTCCCCCTGCCTAGAGGATGAGGCACAAGCTCCTCAGGATGGTGTGGCCCATAAGCCCTGACTATCTCTGGTCCTGTCTCCTGGCCCCGCACGTTCTTCCTTACACTCTACGTGGGGCCGTCTGAACCACTCTTCTCTTTAAGAGGAACAGCTAACTTCCCCGACTCCTGAGGCTGGACCTGATGACTCCCTCCTAACAACCAGACTGGCCCCAGAGGTGGAGTGGGACTTCTGAGACACAGCCCAGCAGCACTACAGCCTCCTCACTCTTTCTGGTCATCTGCTCTGGGGAAAACCAGCTGCCATGTCACGAGGACACTCAGGAGGTCCACATGGGAGAAACTCAGGCCTCCTCCCAACGGTCAGCAAGGGCCTGAGCTCCTGCCCTGCCCTATGGGGAGCCCCGAGGCCGGGCTCCTATAGCTCCCACTGAGCTGGACCAGGCAGTCCTGGCAGCACCTTCACTGAAGCCTCCGAGGGCCCCCGAGCCAGAGGCACCAGAGAGCTTTCCCTGCATTCCTGACCCACAGAAACAGGAGACAATAACCATCCATTGTTAAACGGCTACACCTCGGGATAGTTAGTTACAGAGCAAATAATAACAATACACCCAAACGTGTCACCTGCCCTCCTGATGCATCTGGGCCTTTGCATTTGCTATTGTCTTTGCCTGCGATGCTTCTCCCACTCTGACCTTTCCACCAAGTTCACCATCCTGCAGGGTCCAACGGAGACCTCTTCTCCTCAGCGAGTCACTCCTAACACCATCGGCCCCTCCTCCCTGCAGCCCCAGAGCTGCCCCCTGGAACGCAGCAGCCTGCACGCTCCTCTGACATGGCCCTGCCTTTTCCACACTGTCCCTGAGGGACAGAGTCCTGCCAAGGCCCCACCTGCCCCTGTGGGCCGCAGCGGGCGAGGCACCCAGTCCGTGAAGCTCTGTCAACTGGCTGGAGAGCCGCCACTTAAGGTTTCATTCCAGTGGGTGAGTGTAGAAAGGAAGCATTGTGCAACGAACATCGAAACCCAGAAACCTCCATTCTTTCTTCCAAATGATGGCCAAGCATGAGGACTCACCGAGGGGCCCCACAAACAGCCAAGAGGAGCTGACCTACCTGGATCAAGGCCAGCACCTTGTCCTGCACGATGGTAGGCGGGTTGTTCTTGGGTGAGAGGATTTTGACCAGAACGCTGTCGATGAAATCTCGGTTGGCCACGAGGATGTGGAAGCGGTGGCCGCAGTTCTTCACACAGGTCTCCAGCACCTGATGTGGAGGGAGGACAGGTGACCACACATGGCCCGCGGAGGACGGCGGCTCAGTGTCCACCCCTTTTCCTTCTTCCCGAACATCTTCCCGACAATCTCCTTAGAACCAAGCCTAACCGGCACCGGCAGCTCACCCTGTAATCCAGTCGTACCTCGGGTGAGGCTGTCCCCTGCTGACTGCCCCGCACAGAAAGCAGGTCATTAATCGCTAATTTAGGCATCACTTTCACCGGAGAAGGGAAAGTGGGAATGAAATGACTGAGCGGTCTCTGAAAATCAGCACTTTGTCCTCCCTCTGGGCCTCTGGATGTGTGGCGTTAGCCAACGGGACACTTGCTCTGTCACAGGGAAGGCTGCCGTGACAGTAAGAATTGCCCAGGGAGTTGTTGGCCCTAGTTATATGATGAAGCAAACACACACACACACACACACACACACACACACCACACACCTCAGCTTCTGCAACTAAAACTGAAAATGACTTTCCACCTTTAATAACTGGTTTGTGGGCCTCTGCTGCCATTAGGCTTTAAGGTCCATTTCCCTTCAAACCCTGCCCACTCCTCCCCTGTCTGGGACAATCAGTTACATGGGCCTGAGCCTATCGGAAAAGCACAGATGCGTGTGGGTTCTGGCTAGATGGCCAGTGTGGGCTTGAATCTCGGCTCCACCACTTTCTCTCTGAATGGTCCAGGACAAGTCTGTCTGAGCCTCTGCTTCCCCATCTGTAAAGTGGGCACATGAGCACTCCCTTCCAGAACTGTAGTAAGGCTGCCACGGAAGCACCTAGCACAGTGCCCTGCATAGGGGAGGAGCCAGGAAATGAGAACTTTGATGCTCGGATGCCATTCCACAGGCTGCAGTACATACTCAAGTGATGGGACAGTTCAGTCCCTGCAAAACCAGGGCGAGGCCCTGGAGCCCAGAGGTGTCAACTGCAGGCCCCCTCCCGCCTGGAGCACAGCTTTCTGAATTCCTTAGCTCTCTGGAAACCAACCCTGACCCTTCCCACATCAGCGTCCCCAAAGCCAAAGGCGACTAGTGGGGAATGCCTCCTTGCAAGGACATCACCAGCAACAGGGGGCATTTCTGACCCCCTCATTTGCTTAAACTAACCTGACCACTGGGTACCTCATGCCGTCATTCCAGAGCCCGGTTCACACACTGGGCAGCACCCCGGCAAAGCATGGCCATGCAGAAAGGCCCACAAGCCAACGTGCCCTGAATGCAGGCAGACGCCAGGTATGCGAAGGGTTCTTTCCCATTACACAGAATTGCACTCTGTTCTCACAGCTAATTCTCTGTACGTGGATGTTGTTATCCCACTTTCTTACCCTTAGGAGGCTTAGAAAGGTGAAGAGACTGGTCTAGGGAAAGTCGCTGGTCAGTGCCAGGCTCAGGATGGGAACTCCAACCAGCCTTCTCTGAAGTCCTCATCCCTACACCCAGGAGACCACAGGCAGCATGTGCCAGCTTTCCTGCTCCCTCATGTGGTCCCTGAAATAGCCCTGTAAGGGGGACCACCCGCTGCAGAGATGAGAGCCGTGGTGTGGCGATGCTAGTCATTCCCAGAGGATGCCAGAGCTGGCAGGTACACTGAGCCCCACGGGAGGCACCGGGCTCCGCTTGGGCATCTGAGGGAGACTCCGAAGCTCAGTGTCCCTGGCTGCTAAGGTTTTCTTCAGTCAAGAGGGTGCTCTCTTTCTTAGCCTCTGCTCATGCTGGACTCCAGGTAGCTATGAGGTGCAGCATTCTCTCCCACAGGGACCTGTGCAGGCTACAAGATGAGCCACAGGGTCTTCCTGCCTTTAGGAGCTTCCAGTCGCCCTTCCTTCTAGGATCTTCAGAAAACCTCCTCCAACTTTACTGCACAGGCAGTGGCTGCGGGCTGAGGTAGGCGGCAGGAAGGATGGCTTATGTGATGAGGAGCAGGCCGGGGAAGAGCAGGTGAGGTGGAAAGGTCATGGGAAGAGAGGAGCAGGGAGGCTGAGGGGCCAGGGCAGCAGCCAGGACACACTTTGTCTTCAGGGAGCACATCCTTACGTTTCCCTGGAGCAGACTTTTTTAAAAAATAAATCTTTAGCCGAAACCGGTTTGGCTCAGTGGATAGAGCGTCGGCCTGCGGACTCAAGGGTCCTGGGTTCGATTCCGGTCAAGGGCATGTACCTTGGTTGCGGGCACATCCCCAGTAGGGGGTGTGCAAGAGGCAGCTGATCGATGTTTCTCTCTCATTGATGTTTCTAACTCTCTATCCCTCTCTCTTCCTCTCTGTAAAAAATCAATAAAATATATTTTAAAAAAAATAAATAAATCTTTATTGTTCAGATTATTACAGTTGTTCCTCTTTTTCCCCCCCATAGCTCCCCTCCACCGGGTTCCCACTCCATTCTCTGCCTTTACCTCCCCCCCACTGTCTTCGTCCATAAGTGTACGATTTTTGTCCAGTCTTTTCCCGCACCCCCACACCGCTTTCCCCCCGAGAATTGTCAGTCCACTCCCTTTCTATGCTCCTGATTCTATTATATTCACCAGTTTATTCTGTTCTTCAGATTTTTTATTCACTTGATTTTTAGAATCACTTGTTGATAGATATGTATTTGTTCTTCATAATTTTTATCTTTACCTTTTTCTTCTTTTCCTCTTCTTAAAGAATACCTTTCAGCATTTCATATAATACTGGTTTGGTGGTGATGAACTCCTTTAGCTTTTTCTTATCTGTGAAGCTCTTTATCTGACCTTCAATTCTGAATGATAGCTTTGCTGGGTAAAGTAATCTTGGTTGTAGGTTCTTGCTATTCATCACTTTGAATATTTCTTGCCACTCCCTTCTGGCCTCATAGTTTCTGTTGAGAAATCAGCTGACAGTTGTATGGGTACTCCCTTGTAGGTAACTAACTGTTTTTCTCTTGCTGCTTTTAAGATTCTCTCTTTGTCTTTTGCTCTTGGCATTTTAATTATGATGTGTCTTGGTGTGGTCCTCTTTGGATTCCTCTTGTTTGGGGTTCTCTGCGCTTCCTGGACTTGTAAGTCTATTTCTTTCACCAGGTAGGGGAAGTTTTCTGTCATTATTTCTTCAGATAGGTTTTCAGTATCTTGCTTTCTCTCTTCTTCTGGCACCCCCATAATTCAGATGTTGGTATGCTTGAAGTTGTCCCAGAGGCTCCTTACACTATCTTCATGTTTTTGGATTCCTTTTTCTTTTTTCTTTTCTGGTTGGGTGTTTTTTGCTTCTTCATATTTCAAATCTTTGACTTGATTTTTGCAATCCTCTAATCTGCTGTTGGATCTTTGTATATTATTCTTTATTTCAGTCAGTGTATGCTTAATTTCTAGTTGGTCCTTTTTCATATCCTCGAGTGTCTCACTAAATTTATCGGCAGTTTCTAGAAAATTCTTGAAAAACCTTTTAACTGTGGTTTTGAACTCTATATCCAGTAGTTTGCTTTCCTCCATTTCTGTCATTTGTGACCTGTTTCTTTGTCTCCGCATTTTGGCAGCTTCCCTGTGTTGATAGAGTGGCTTTGTGTGCTAGGTATCCTATAGGGCCCAGTGGCTCAGCCTCCCCAGTTACCTGAGGTGCACTCTTGGTGCACCCCTTTGTGGGCTGTGTGCACAGTCCTATAGGGTAGTATTCAAATTTTTCTGTCTTGCACCCTAAATTGAAGTTACACTTGCCCAGTGGGGACTCACAGTGGCTCCAAGGAACCGTCTGTTGGGGTGATGTGGCTCGGGGGGGGGGGCCTGCACTCTGGAAAGGTGTGACTGTGTTGCCCAGAGTTCTGTAGTTATGGGGTGGGCAGACTCAGCTTTTAATGCTGTACCTGTGGTGGATAGGTGCTTACTCCCAGTGGCAGCTCAGAGGAGCACCCTCGGTAAGTTTGCCAGTGAGGCACACTGAAGCACTCTGAGGAGCTCTGGTAGTATAACTGCTTAATAGATACTAAAGGTTTTTCTTTTTGGGCGGTACCTATGGCCTCAGGGAGTATTCAAATCCTATAGTGTTAATCAGAGTGGTATCTGGGTGTGACTATAATGGTTGCCTGGAGACTGGAGGGAGGGGTTATCTCTTAGGAGAAAATGGCGACTGGGAGGAATTGACCTCCAGGCCAATTGGCTGTGAGAATCAGCTGTGTCTACGATGGGAAAATTTCTGTGCTGGAGACACCCTTATGGGGCAAGACTTGCTTCAGTGGGGCTTTGGTGCTCACTGAGTCTGCCCCTTGAGTGTGTCCCTTATGGATCTGAGGAGTTGTAATCTGTATGGTCCCACTCTGACCACTGGGTACAGTGGCTCTTGGATTTCTGAGGAGGTACTAATTTAGCTCTGCCTGAAGCTACCCAGCAGGAGCTACGGAGAGATCTTCAGATTCCTCTTCTTTGTTTGGGGTTTGGAGGTGCCCAGATGAGGCCCAGCTGTGAAGCAATGCAAGCTGCTGTGGGGCCTTGGGCCTTCTTTTGGAAGTTCTGGGGCTCTCTGACCCAGCTGCAGTTTGTTAGGTAATTTTAGATTTCAAAGGGCCAGGCCATTCATATGCAAAAGCCTCTGCGCACACCTTGGGTGGGCGGGGTCTCAGGGAATCAACAGGGCGGAGCAAACAGCTATGGCTGATCCTCAGCCCTGCCCTAAGAGGCCCCTGGGTCTCAGTGTCCCACGGTAATCGCTGCAAGCACCTCTGAGAGAAAGCCACCCTCGAGTTCCAGCCCAATGCCAGACAGTCCAGTTTCTCCCCATATGAGTCTGGGTCCCCCAAGTCTCGCCCGGAACTGGAGTTCAGAGCAGTCAGGAGCTTGTGTTTCCCTCCTGATTGAAAAAGACAACCGCGTCCTCAGGTGCCAGCCCTTTCTGCATGCGTGTCTCCGTACTTTACTCCTGCACCTCCTCTGAGTCTCAGTGTGCTTTTCTCTTCCCTTCTAGTTGTAGAATTCCCACTCAGCCAGCCTTCCTGTGGTTCTGGATGATGTCCGTTTTGTCTTTTAGTTGTAGTTTTGAAGTGGTTGTGTGAGGCAGCAAGTTCAGGTGTTTACCTATGCCGCCATCTTGGTTTCTCCTTCCCTGGAGCAGACTTTACAGTCAGATACTCCGGGGCTCAGCTACATAGGCTTGGCAATGCCCTGGGCAGAAGTGGCATGTGCTACAGAGCAGCCCACAGCCTAGCAGAGCAGGAGATGCGGGAGGTCTTCCCTGGCTGGCAAGGACCCACTTCAAGCCACTCTGCCAAAAAGGCCCCTGGAAAGCTGTCTCTGTGGGTTGGAGGGCATGAAGTACACAGCAGCAATTTTCTAGAATGGAGCCAAAGCCCAGGAGTAAGCAGAAGGTGCCTCTAAGCAATCAGAAACAGATGTTTCCAGTTCATACACTAAGGCCCAAGCAGAGAACCTCCTCAGGACCTCTGCCTAAATCCTACTTGGGGTAACTATGAACAGTGTTTGAGTGTAGAGCTATGAAGTGAGGAAAGGCCCACAGGAGCAGAACTGAGATGACTGATAAGACAAAGAGCGAAGCCATGGAAGTAGACACGGGGCCCTGCTCGTGCACCAGACAAGGGCCTTGTGCAGGGGCAGGGCAGGGACTTGCACATTTAATCAGTCCCCCAAGGCATCGCTGGGTTGGCAGCAAAGACCTGGTCACTAAAATTAAAATATTAAAAATTTAAAAATACTTAGAAATAAATGTAATTAAGGAAGTAAAAGACTGTACCCTGAAAATTATAAAATATCGATGGAGAGAAACTGAAGACACACATAAATGGAAATATATCCTGTGTTCATGGACTGGAAGAATTAATATTGTTAAATGTTCATACTACCCAAAGCCATCTACATATTTCACAGAAATAGAAAAAGCAATCCTAAAATTCATACAGATCTATAAAAAGCTTTCAATAGGCAAAGCAATGCTGAGAAAGCAGAAAGCTGACAGTATCACACTGCCTGATGTAAAACTATATTGCCAAGTTACAGTCATCAAAGCAGTCTGGTACTGGCATAAAAATAAACACAAACCAATGGAATGGAATCAAGAGCTGAGAAATAAACTCATACATACACAGTCAACTAATATTTGACAAGGGAGCCAAGAGGACTCAATGGGAGAAAGGACAGTCTGCTATAAACTGTGCTGGGAAAACTGGATATCCACATGCAGAAGAATGAAACGAACTTCTAACTCACACCGCTCACAAAAACTAACTCAAAATGGACTAAACACTTACATGTAATACCCCAAACCATAAAACTTCTAAAAGAAAAATAGGGGGGAAGCTCCTTGACATTGATTTTGAAAAAGATTTTTTGGATATAACACCAAAAGCAAAGGCAACAAAACCAAAAATAAACAAGTGGTAGGTACTACATTAAACTAAAACATTTCTTCATAACAGAAGAAACAATCAGGAAAATAAAAAGGCAACCCACAGAATGGGAGAACATATTTACAAACTATCAGATAAGGGGTTAATGTAAAAAATACATAAGGGCCTGGCCGGCATGACTCAGTGACTGAGCATCGACCTATGAACCAGGAGGTCATAGTTTGATTCCGGGTCAGGGCATGCCTTGGTTGCAGGCTTGATCCCCAGAGTGGGGCATGCAGGAGGCAGCTGATCGATGATTCTCTTCCATTATTGATGTTTCTATCTCTCTCTTCCTCTCCCTTCCTCTCTGAAATCAATAAAAATATACTTTTTAAAAAGTGTACATATATATACATACATACATACATATACATATATATATATCCTCTCTAATAAAATGGTAATATGCAAATTAACCATCACTCTGCTACATAAGCCACGCCCACCAGCCAAGCCACACCCACCCGCCAATCAGGGCGAGTATGCAAATTAACCCCATCCAAGATGGCTACAGCCACAGAGAGCAAGGTTTCCCAGGTAACAGAGCAAGCCAAGCTTTCCATAGCCGTTGCAGGCCTAAGCCTCCACTCAAGCTACAAAGTTTCAATTATAGAAGGTAAACAAATTCAAACAAATGGCCGCAGAATGGAGCTTGAGAGAGCAGGCCAGGGTTGACGGCGGCAACAGGGGAAGCAAAGCTTTCCGCACACTCTGGCCGGGCTCACTCGCTTAAGGCTACAAAGTTTCAATTGTAGAAGGTGAATTAACTGTCACAGAAATGGCTGCCACCCCCGAGGGAGCAGCAGGCTTGGCTCCGCTCCAGGCTACAAAGTTTCAATTGTAGAAAATAAATTCCAGATACCAGGGCCTCCGCTTGGGTTGCCAGGGGGCATGGCCGGCCTGCAAACCACCATAGGCCCCTCACTCAGGCCGCCCCACGCCCCAAGGGAACCCCACCCTGATCTGGGACGCCCTTCAGGGCAAACCAGCTGGCCCCCACCCATGCACCAGGCCTCTATCCTATCTAATAAAAGAGTAATATGCAGATTGACCATCACTGCAACATACAATATAGCTGCCCCCATGTGGTCAAAGATCCTGCCCCCATGTGGACACAAGATGGCCACCACAAGGTGGCCAGCAGGAGAGGGCAGTTGAGAGGCACCTGGCCTGCAAGGGAGGGCAGTTGGAGGTGATCAACCCTGCAGGAGAGGGCAGTTAGGGGTGACCAGGCTGGCAGAGGAGGGAAGTTGGGAGCAAACAGGCTGGCAGGGGAGCAGTTAAGCATCAACCAGGCTGGCAGCGGAGTGGTTAGGGGGTGATCAGGCTGGCAGGCAGAAGTGGTTAGGGGCAATCAGGAAGGCAGGCAGGCAAGCAGTTGGGAGCCAGCAGTCCTGGATTGTGAGAGGGATGTCCGACTGCCCGTTTAGGCCCGATCCCACCAGGATCGGGCCTAAACGGGCAGTCGGACATCCTTCCAGGAGTCCCAGATTGGAGAGGGTATAGGCTGGGCTGAGGGACAACCCCCCGCTGTGCACAAATTTCGTGCACCGGGCTTCTAGTATATATATATATGTCTATATCTTATACAAAATGATCCATAGCAAAAAAAACACATTGACAGTGAGGAAATTGAAACAACCATCAAAAACATTCCCCCCAAAAAAGTCCAGGACCAGATGGCTTCACCAGTGAATTCTACCAAATGTTCAAAGAAGGTTTAAAACCTATCCTCAAACTCTTCCAAAAATTGAAGAAGAGGCAATATTTCCTAACACATTCTATGAGGCCAATATAACCCTGATACCAAAACCTGGCAAAGATGATAAAAAAAGAAAACTACAGACCAATGTCTCTGATGAACACAGATGCAAAAATCCTAAATAAAATACTAGCAAATCTAATACAACAGTGCATCCAAAAAGTAATACATCACGATCAAGTGGGGTTCATTCCAGGGGCACCAGGATGGTTCAACATACACAAATCAATCAATGTAATACACCACATTAACCAAAGAACGGATAAAATTCATGTGATCTTATCAAGAGATGCAGGAAAAACATCTGATAAGATACAATACCCATTTATGATTAAAATATTCAATAAATTAGGAATAGAAGGAAAGTACCTCAACTTAATAAAGGCCTGGGCCCTGGTCATGGCTCATGCAGGAGGCAACCGGTCAATGTATTTCTTTTACATTGATATTTCTCTCTGTCTTTCCCTCTCTCTTCCACTCTTTCTACAAATCAATGGGAAAATATCCTAAGGTGATGATTAAAAAACAAAAGTTTAAGATGTGGTATATACACACAATGGAATACTACTCAGCCATGAGAAAGGATGAAATAACACCATTCACAACAACATGAATGAACCTTGAGAACATCATGTTGAGTGAAATAAGTCAGTCAGAAAAAGCTAAGAACCATATGATCTCACTCATATGTGGGATATAAAACCGAAACTCATGAACACAAACAGCAGTATGGTGGTTGCCAGAGGGAAGGGGGTGGGAGGAGGAGATCCCAATACATGGTGACAGGAGAAGATTTGACTGTGGGTGGTGGGCACACGGAGCAATATACAGATCTTGTAACATAGAAACCCACACCTGGCACCTATGTTCATGTTGACCAATGTCACCCCAATCAATTTAATAAATAAATATTAAAAATAAAATATATATGCACCCCCATGTTCATTGCAGTATTATTCACAATAGCCAAGACATGGAAACAATCTAAGTATTCACTGGTGAATGAATGCATAAAGAAAATGTTGGAGGCCTAGCCGGTTTGGCTCAGTGGATAGGGTGTTGGTCTGCAGACAAAAGGGTCCTGGGTTCAATTCCAGTCAAGGGCATGTACCTCAGTTGCAGGCTCCTCCCTGGCCCAGGCCCTGGTCAGGGTGCGTGCAGGAGGCAACCAATCAATGTGTTTCTCTCACATCGATATTTCTCTCTGTCTTTCCCTCTCTTTTCCACTCTCTCTAAAAATCAATGGGGAAAATAAAACATCCTTGGGTGAGGATTAAAAAAATAGAAAGAAAAAAGAAATTGTTGGATGTACTATATACTACAATAAAATATTATTCAGCCATAAAAAGGAAGAAATTCTACCTTTTGTGACATGGATGGGTCTGGAGGTCATTCTGCTAAGTGAAATAAGTCAGACAGAGAAAGACAAATACTGCATGTTCTCACTTATATACAGATATAAAAAAGCTGAACTTGTAGAAAGAGAGAGTAGAACAATGGTTGCCAGAGGCTGGGGGAAAAGCAGAGATGTTCATGGAAGGTTACAAACTTCCGGTTATAACTTAGTCAGTTCTGGGACTCCAATGTATAGCATGGTGACTATAATTACCAATACTGTAGTATATATTTGAAAATTGTCAAGACAATAGATCTTAGATGCTATCATCACATACAAACACACAAACAGTAATGATGTGAGGGAATGGAGGCATTAATAACACTGTGGTAATCACTTCGCAATATATATGTATATCAAATCATCACGACGTACACCTTAAACTTGCATGTGTTATATGTGAATAACATTTCAATAAAGCTGGGGGAAAATACTAATTCTAAATGAGACCTGACCGTCAGGAAAGGTTAAACAACGCTCAGCCTGTTCTGCTGCAGGAAGGAAATAAAGGCAGGGGCCACTTTAGAAAGATTTCCACTCAGTGTGGTTCCCATTAAGTTGGGCACATAAAGGATAGGAACTGTCCTGGCATGTTAGAGTGACTACCTGGCGATTAGTTACTGAAAACAGTTCATTTTAGGCAAGCTCTGGATTTAATGAATGACATGGCTCAACTTCTGAGGAAAAACCCAGAACTTTCAACTTCCTGTTTCTCAATGGTCTTTTTCTCCTTTATCATCCAAATCCCAATTCCCTGGAAGAAAGAACACTCCTAAAGTCTTGGGTTTTCACTTGGGCAAAAAAATCTAAACAGTTTCTCTGTTTTAGAAGGAAACATGTGACAGCAGTTCTGGACAAATAACAAACTGTTCAAGCCTGCAGAGAAGCCCAGTGCTGCCCTAGCTGGTTTGGCTCAGCGGATAGAGCGTCCGCCTGCGGACTGAAGGGTCCCAGGTTTGATTTCAGTCAAGGGCACATTGGCTGGGATGTGGGCTCGATCCCCAGTGGGGGGCGTGCAGGAGACAGCCAATCAATGATTCTCTCTCATCATTGATGTTTCTCTCTCTCTCTCTCCCCCCACCCCCGCTTCCTCTCTGAAATCAATAAAAAATTATTTTAAAAAGAGAAGCCCAGTGCTGACTACTGGCTATTGTGAATAATCCTGCTACAGTTACATGATAAGAATCCCCTTAGTCAGTGGTTCTCAACCTTTCTAACGCCGCGACCCTTTAATACAGCTCCTCATGTTGTGGTGACCCCCAACCATAAAATTATTTTCGTTGCTACTTCAGAACTGTAATTTTGCCACTGTTATGAATCGTAATGTAAATATCTGTGTTTTCCGATGGTCTTAGGTGACCCTACTAGCGGTTCTCAACCTGTGGGTCGTGACCATCGGAAAACACAGATATTTACATTACGATTCATAGCAGTAGCAAAATTACAGTTATGAAGTAGCAACGAAAATAATTTTATGGTTGGGGGTCACTACAACATGAGGAACTGTATTAAAGGGTCGCGGCATTAGAAAGGTTGAGAACCACTGCCTTAGATGGTCTCCAGTCAAGATAGCGTGTAGGTAAATGGGGTACCGGGAACCTCCACAACCACATCAAAATTACAACTAAAGAACAACCATCATTCAGAATGCCTGAAACCCAACTGAACACAAGTTCTATAACTAAGGATATAAAGAAGCCACATCAAGATTTGAGGGGGAGTGGAGATGCAGACTGGGCAGGTTCCACACCCAGTTTCAGTCTTCCCTTAGGAGCCAGGTGTCCCAGCCCCACACCAGGCCCCGCAGCCCAGGGTCTAGTGCCGGGAAGAGAAGCCCCTATAACTTTTCACTATCAAAACCATCAGGGATTGTGGCCGAGTCACATGGAGGCTGCTGGAATCCCAGATGTTCCTCTTAAAGGGCCCAAACAGACTTACTCAGACTCACTCACTTTGAGCTCCAGCACAGGGGCAGCAGTTCAAAAGGTGCCAGGGACACATAGGGAGGAACTGAATGACTGGCATCAGGGCAAGGGCTGAAGGGCAGCGCTCTCCAGACAAGTGCTGACAGAGACACTGTTCCTCTGCTGAGCGCCCCACCACTCCCCAGAGCCAGCAGACGGGTTCCATATCAGTTTCCATCCTGAGGATTTCCTCAGACCCCACCCACCCAACTTTGGGGTCTCCCCAAGCCTTTCCAGTGGATTTTCCATACCAAGAGACTATCTTGGCTCATGTTGCTGACCTTCTTAAAATCTCGTAAACAAGTAGCATCTGGTCTCAGCAAGCCCCATACCTCTTGCTATGTGGCCCCAGGCCCAGCACTAGCAGCAGCCAGCCTTGGTTCACAACTTAGCCTCTCCTGGGCACCTCCAAGCCATCTGAAGATAGCTTTGTAGCTCATGCCAAGTGGCCTCAGGCAGGTCACAGGTGGTGGCTGACCTTGGCCTGCACCTTCCTAAAGGCCCAAGAGCCACTGCATGTGGTGGACAGCTTCAGATCACATGGAAGCACTACCTCTACTAGTGACACATTCAAGGGATGGACTCAGTGGGTATCTGAGCCCCGCTGAAGTGAGTTCTGCTCCATGGGGTTGGCCTCTGCACTGTTGATTCTCTTCTGTGGACACAGCTGGTCCTCACAACCAAAGGACCTATGGATCAATCTCTCTCACTGACATTCCAACAGCAATCAAGGCTCAACTACAACAGGAGGGTGCACCCAGCTCAGGTGAGGGGGGAGGCTGTGCCACTGGGCCCTACAGGACACCTACTACATAGGCCACTCAACAATTCCGGAGATGTAGCAATTCTACCTAATACATAGAAACAAACTCAGGGAGACAGCCAAAATGAGGAGACAAAGAAACATGTCACAAATGAAAGAACAGGACACTATTCCAGAAAAGAAACTAAATAAATGGAGACAAGCAATCTACCAGATGCAGAGTTCAAAACACTTGTTATAAGGATGCTCAATGAACTTAGGGAAAAAGTAGAGGAACTTAGTGGGAACTTCAACAAAGAGATAGGAAACAGAAAAATGGATGTAGAAAACATAAAAAAGGACCAATCAGAAATGAAAAATTACATAAATGAAATGAAGAATACATTAGGAGGAATCAACAGTTTAGTAGATAAAGCAGAGGAAAGAATCAGCGATTTGGAACATAAGGTAGCAGAAAACATCCAATCAGAAAAACAAAAAGAAAAAATAATTTAAAAAAATGAGGATAGCTTAAGGGGCCTCTTGGACAACATCAAAAGTACCAATATTCACATAATGGGGGTGCCAGAGGAGAAGAGAGCAAGAAAATGAAAACCTGTTTAAAAAAAAAATAATAATGACAAAAAATTTCCCTAACTTGGTGAAGGAAAAAGATATACAGTTTAGGAAGCACAGAGAGTCCCAAATAAGATGAACCCAAAGAGGCCCACACCAAGACACATCATAATTAAAATGCCAAAGGTTCGCAGGTTCAGACATTTGGTGTTTGTGCTTGGCTGAGGAGCCAATGGGGCGAAGCTACCATCTGTGGGATTATGACTGAACGCCTCTAAGTCAGAATCCCGCCCAGGCGGAACGATACGGCAGCGCCGCGGAGCCTCGGTTGGCCTCGGATAGCTGGTCCCCCGCCGTCCCCGCCGGCGGGCCGGCGCGCCCAACCGCTTTGCCGCGGCGGCGCGGCGCGCTCCACCACGCGTCGGGACCGGGGTCCGGTGTGGAGAGCCCTTCGTCCTGGGAAACGGGGTGCGGCCGGAAAGGGGGCCGCCCCCACGCCCTTCACGTAACGCACGTTCATGGGGAACCTGGCGCTAAACCATTCGTAGACGACCTGCTTCTGGGTCGGGGTTTCGTACGAGTCGGGGTTTCGTACATAGCAGAGCAGCTCCCTCGCTGTGATCTATTGAAAGTCAGCCCTCGACACAAGGGTTTGTTAAAAAAAAAGGAAAAAAAAAAAAAGAAATAAAATGCCAAAGGTTAAAGACAAAGAGAGAATCTTAAAAGAAGAGAAAAGCAGTTAGTAACCTACAAGGGAGTGCCCATAAGACTCTGAACTTATTTCTCAACAGAAACTTTGCAGGCCAGAAGGAATTGGCAGGAAATATTCAAAGGGATGAAAAGCAAGGACCTACAACCAAAGTTACTCTACCCAGCAAAGTTATCATTTAGAATTGAAGGTCAGATAAAGAGCTTCACAGACAAGAAAATTCTAAAGGAGTTAATCACCACCAAACCAGCATCATAAGAAATGTTAAAGGGTCTTCAGAAAGAAAGTAAGAAAGAAAGAAAGAAAGAAAGAAAGAAAGAAAGAAAGAAAGAAAGAAAGAAAGGAATGAATCATAAAATGGCAATCCTACCTAATAATAGAGTAACATGCAAATTGACCACACCTTCGCTATGCCTAAGCCACGCCCACCAACCAATCAGGGAGAGTATGCAAATTAACCCAACAAAGATGGCGGTTAATTTGCATATCAAGACAGCGTAGAAAGAAGCAAGCAGGCAGGGCAGCGGAGAAGGGAGGCAAGCCGGTGCTGCCTGACTTAGCCCGAATGGTCCAGGCCGCCATGGACCCGGCAGGCCTGGTGGGCAGCACCTGATGTCACCCACAAGGTCCAGGCCATGATAGTGACCGGGCAGACTCGGCTGGCAGCACCTGACACTGTCCGCGGGGTCCAGGCAGTAATCGGGACCAGGCAGGCCCAGCGGACAGCGCCGAACATCACCCGCGGACCGGGAAGCCATTGGGACTAAGCATGGCAGCTGTCCGCGGGGTCCAGGGGGGCGATCCGGTAGGGCAGGCGGCATGGACAGCACCTGATGTCACCCGCGGGGTCCGGGCGGCAATCGGGACTGGGCTGGCCCGGCAGATGGCGCCTGACGTCGCCCACCGAGTCCAGTCTTCGATCGGGACCGGTCAGTTTCAGCAGGCAGCGCCTGACACTGCTCGCGGGGTCCAGCAGGAGATCAGGACCTGGCAAGTGGCATGGATAGTGCCTGACGCTGCCCGGGGGGTCCAGGGTGCTATTGGGACCAGGCAGGCAGCATGGACAGCGCCTGACGCTCCCCGCGGGGTCCAGGGGGAGATCGGGACCGGGCAGGTGGCATGGACAGTGGCTGATACTACCCACGGGGTCCAGGCGGCGATCGGGACCGGGCAGGTGGCATGGACACCGCCTGACGCTGCCCGCAGGGTTCCCGCAGCAATCGGGACCTGGCTGGCGGCATGGACACCACCTGACGCTGTCTGTGGGTTCCAGGGGACGATCGGGACCTGGCAGGCGGCATGGATAGCGCCTGACATCACCCACAGGGTGCAGGCGGTGATCGGGACTAGGCAGTTCTAGCAGGCAGCGCCTGATGCTGTCTGTGGGATCCAGGGAGCTATCGGGACCAGGCAGGCGGCATGGACAGCGCCTGATGTCACCCGCGGGGTCCAGGCAGCGATCAGGACCAGGCAGGCGGCATGGATAGCACCTGATGTCACCTGCGGGGTCCAGGGTGCAATCAGGACTGGGCAGGTAGCGTGGTCAGTGCCTGACTGCCTGCGGGCTCCATAGGCGGGGGTGGCCAGGGTCTCCGGGATCACTGTCTGCCCCCGGGCCACCTGAGGACACCGGTGGAGCAGGCCAGGGTTGAACATTTTAATGAAAATGCAATGCCTGTGCCCTGCCCCACCGCGCCCATCCCTGGAGAGGAGAAGGAAGTGGGCAGTTAGGAGGCACCGGGTCTCTGATGTGGCCGGGAACAACCTCCAGGCGAACTACCCGGAAGAGGTGCTGAACCATGAGGATGCAGAGGGCTGGCTGATGGCGGTGAGCAAAGGTGCAGATGAGGCGGCTCTTGCCAGCACTGAGCTGGAAAAGCGCATCGAAAGCCTGATGGACAAAATCGCCTTTCTGAAGAAGGTGCATGTCCAGTATGCTCAGATCTCCGTGGAAATGGACGTGTTCTCCAAGTCCGACCTCTCCGCTATGCTCAAGGACATCCGCACCCAGTATGAGAAGCTGGCTGCCAAGAACATGCAGAATGCCGAAGAATGGTACAAGAGCCGCTTCACCATGCTGACAGAGAGCACTGCCAAGAGCACCTATGTGGTGCGGGCCAGCAATTGCTCAAGGCCAAGACCGTGGAGATTGAAGCAAGCTGGGGCATGAACAAAGCGCTGGGAAAGCAGCTGCAAGAGCTGGAGGATAAGCAGAACTCTGACGTTAGTGCTATGCAGGACACAATCAACAAATTAGAAAATGAGTTGAGAACCACAAAGAGTGAAATGGCAGGATACTTAAAAGAATACCAGGACCTCTTCAATGTGAAGATAGTTTTGGACATTTACATTGCAGCTTACAGGAAACTCTTGGAAGGTGAGGAGACCGGCTCAGTTTCACCAGCATGGGAAGCATAGCCAGAGCTACTCCCAGAGTTCCCAGGTCTTTGGTGATCTGCCTACGGTGGTTTACAGACTAGCTCCTACTTGATGTCTGCTCACTCCTTCCCTTCTTAATACACCAGCCACGTCCAGGAGGAGCAGATCGAGGTGAAGGAGACCATTGAGGCTACAAAAGCCGAGGAAGCTAAGGATGAACCCCCTTCTGAAGGAGAAGCTGAAGAGGAGGAAAAGGAGAAAGAAGAGGCTGAGGAAGAGGAAGGAGAGGAAGATGAAGAAGGTGCCAAGGAAGAATTTGAGGATGCAAAGGAGGAAGAAGGAGGTGAAGGTGAAGGAGAAGATGCCCAAGAAGCTGAGGATGAGAAGAAAGATGAAGGTGCTGGGGAGGAGCAAGCAACCAAGAAGAAAGATTGAGCCCTCCTTTTCTTAATTATTTCAGGAATAATCCTCCCAAAACCAGGTCAACCCCACCACCAACCAAGCAGTTGAGTTCCCAATACCATACGAATTAAGAAGTCAATATATATAACATTCTGAGGTGACTCAGGTTGGACATTAAATGTTATGCTATGACTTTTCTCCTTATGCAAAGTATCTGTTTGCTTGCACAGTGGCTTCCTGGCTTGCTGCCAGCCTGTGCATGGTCCACGCTTATGAGTTCAGGATCTATGACAATGTGAATAATTCAGATGTTTACAATAAAAACACATGAATACAGGAATTCACTAATGTTAATGTTAAATTTCATGGAAAAAATAATCCTTTGAATCTTTGGTTGTTAGAAATTAAAGACCTCATATCATGTGCAATAAACAGTAAATAAAGTTACACTGAATGACAAAAAAAATACATTAGAGGCCAGGAAATGTCAAAAGAACGGGGGAACCATTCCCAGATCAGGAAGGGAAGTCACAGGGTATATATTATTGCTACGAATACAGTATTTCCTACTACTTACAACATATACAATGTAATGTATTAGATGCCTTCCTATTGGATGAAGTATGTATTCTCATAGAGTAATACTGGTAGATATGTTATAGTTATGGCAGTATGTCATATTATCTTTATTAATAAAAGGGTAATATGCTAATTAGACCATGAGACCTTCCAGATGTCCTTCTGGACAAAGCCATGGTGGCGGGGCTGAGGCAGAAGCGGTTATGGGTGATCAGACCAGGAGGGGAGGGCAGTTGGAGGTGAGCAGGCTGGCGGGGGGGTGTAGTTGGGGGCAAGCAGGCCAGCAGGCAGAGTGGTTAGGGGAGATCAAGCAGGCAGGCAGGTGAGCGGTTAGGAGCCAGTAGTCCCACATTGGGAGGGGTTTGTCCAACTGCAGGTTTAGGCCCGATCCCACAGGGGTCCCAGATAGGAGAGGATGCAGGCCAGGCTGAGGGACCACCCCCTCCCTGGGCACGAATTTTGTGCACCGGGCCACTAGTAAATACATATCTATCAATAATTACTTTAAAAGCTCCAATTAAAAAAATAAGGTGACTGAATGGATAACAAAACAAGACCCTTACATATGCTATCTACAAGAGACTCACTTCACATTAAAAGATACACACACAAACTGAAAGTAAAGGGATGGAAAGAGATATTTCATGAAAATGGAAACAAATAAACAAAAAGCTGAGGTAGCAATACTTATACCAGACAAAATAGACTTTAAAACAAAAGCTATAATAAGAGACAAAGAAGGATCCAGCAATTCCACTTCTGAGTATTTATAAGAAGAAATACAAAACACTAAATCGAAAAAGACATATGCATCCATATGTCTATTGCAGTATTATTTACAACTAGAGGCCTGGTGCACAAAATTCGTGCACTCGGGGTGGGGGGATTCCTCAGCCCGGCCTGCACCCTCTCGCAGTCTGGCAGCCCTCGGGAGATGTCCAACTGACGGCTTAGGCCCGCTCCCCGGCAGTCAGACATCCTTAACACTGCCGCAGAGGCAGGAGAGGCTCCTGCCACTGCCACTGTGCTCACCAGCCGTGAGCCCGGCTTCTGGCTGAGTGCACTGACCACCAGGGGGCAGCTCCTGCATTGAGCATCTGCCCCCTGGTGCTCAGTGCGTATCATAGTGATCAGGCATTCTGCCATTCGGTCAATTTGCATATTAGCCTTTTATTATATAGGACAGCCAAAAAATGGAAGCAACCTAAGTGTCCATCAATAGATGAACAGATAAAGAAAAAGTGGTGCATATATATAACGGAATATGACTTAGCCATGAAAAAGAATGAAATCTTGCCATTTGTATCAACATGGATGGACCTAGAGCAGTGATGGCGAACCTATGACACGCGTGTCAGCACTGACATGCATAGCCATTTCTGATGACACGCGGCCGCTGAGGCGGCCGCATGCCAAGGATGAAACATTTGCTGCTCCTAAGGATGAAACATTTGCTGCTCCTGAGGATGAAACATTTGCGACTGGAGTCTTGGAGTTAGACGCAAATGTTTCTTCCTCCCCTATTAGACACTCTGTGCCGGAGGTCTGTAGGCCAAAACAACAGAAGTCTGGCACAGAGCATCTAGTTCTGGGACTTCCGGTTAAGCCAGGATCTTTGCCCTCACTTCCGCCAGCAGAGCAGGGAGCAGCAGAACGCAGCGGGGGACGCATCTCTGGGGGCCCTGCCATTACCAGTAACCAAATAACAGTTAACCACAGCAACCATTATCTACTGTTCTGGGGTGTCATGGATTTCTAATCCATCATTACTGAGATAAGTGAGGGGGAGGCTGGGAGAGGCGAGGGTTTGTGGCGTGCTATGGGTGCCGTTTCCCGCCATTAGAAATAGCGGCAGCCATTTTAATTCACATAAGGAACACCATCTTGCTCCATAGTGCAGACTCCATTTCACCACTACTACTGTTGTGCATCCTTATTAACCCCTATTTCTGCTTATTAACCCTGCCCTTTCCTAAAAGACAGTTATATGCACCATTTTGTGGTTAGTTAGGCTAGTTAACCCCTAATTGCCTGCAGGCCTAACAAGCTATCTATAATTCTATCTTCTGTCACTGCCACCCTGATGGAGAACCCAAAAAATAAAAAACTAAGGTTAAGTAAAGGAAGTGGTAGTAGCAGTGGCCGACCCTTTCAAGAGACATGGACCGAGATGTATGGCTTTATAGAAAAAAATGGCAGATCATTTTGCGTTCTATGTACTGAAACGGTAGTAAGCAGAATGTGGAATATAAATAGACATTTTGAAACTAATCATTCCCAGCTCTTGGAAAAAAGTGAGGATGAAAGGAAGGAATACATTTCCAGGCAGCTACACCTTTATAAGAGCCAATCTAATTCTATCCTTAAATTTATGAAAGGCTCTACAAATTTAACATCTGCAAGTTTGAGCATTGCTCACTCTATAGCTCAGCATGGAAAAGCGCTCAGTGAGGGAGAATTTATTAAAGAAACTCTCCTAAGATGTACACCAGTTCTATTTCATGATATGCAGAATAAAGATGCAATTATTAAGAGAATATATGAGTTACCACTCAGTAGAAATATCATAAAAGACCGAATAATGAGACTGAACACAAACGTACAACATCAATTAAAGAGAGACATAAGGAAGTGTAAATATTTTTCAGTCTCTCTTGATGAAACTACTGATGTCACATCACATGCTCAGTTGGCCATTATTGGTCGATATTCTGATGGGTCTCACAATGAGAGAAGAGTTGATAAAGTTAGTATCAGTGTCAACAAGTAAATCAGGAAGCGAAATATGTAAGGTTGTTATACAAACATTTCGTGACCTAAGCATTGATATCTCTAAAGTTGTGTCAGTGACGACAGATGGGGCACCAAATATGGTGGGGGAAAAAGTCGTTTTTGTCAAATTGTTTACAGAAGCTATTGGACATCCGATTGTGCCTTTTCATTGTATTATCCATCAGGAGGCTTTACGTGCCAAGGCAGGATTCACTGACTTAAACGACTTAATGTCAGTTGTTACAAAAATAGTTAATTTAATAGCTGCTCGCCCCCTTCACAAGCGAGAATTTTCGGCACTTTTACTGGAGGTTGATTCCACCTACAGTGGACTGCTGATGTACAATAATGTAAGATGGCTGAGCCGAGGCAAAGTTCTTGAGCGCTTTGTGGAGTGCTTTGAAGAAATTAAGGTATTTCTTAATGATAAGGATCTGGGAAACTTTCCTCAGCTTAATGATGATAAGTGGGTCAACACCCTGATGTTTTTTACAGATCTCTCTGTTCATATTAATGAACTGAACTTAAAGTTACAAGGTTTTGGCAAAAGTATTGACGTTGTGTTTGGATACATAAAAGCTTTTGAAAGTAAAGTTAAAATTTTCAAGCGAGATGTAGAAACTAAACCATAAGTATTTTCCTCGAGTAACTAAGTATTTTTTTAAAAAATATATTTTATTGATTTTTTACAGAGAGGAAGAGAGAGGGATAGAGAGTTAGAAACATCGATGACAGAGAAACATCGATCAGCTGCCTCTTGCACACTCCCTACTGGGGATGTGCCCGCAACCAAGGTACATGCCCTTGACCGGAATCGAACCTGGGACCCTTGAGTCCGCAGGCCGACGCTCTATCCACTGAGCCAAACTGGTTTCGGCGAGTAACTAAGTATTTTGAGAAGGCCAGTGCAGCTGTACAAAATGAAATGCAACTCTTGCATATGAAGTACCAGCATGTTTTAGACTCGTTACTTGACCAGTTTAGTGATAGATTTAGTCAATTTAGAAGTCTAGAACAGACCGTGAAAATAATTAAGTATCCTGATGTAGTAGTCTACAGTAGTTTGGAATTAAATGGTTTCCAATGGATGCAAACTGATGATTTGGAGATGCAACTTGCAGAATTTCAAGATAGTATCTGGGCTCAGGTGTTTGTTGACTTGAGGTCAAAGCTTGAGAATCTAGAAAGGTGCCGCTTGGAGAATCAAGAGGAGTGCCACTACGAACAGGAAATTTGGAGTGCCTGGAACCGACTACCAGACACTTTTAGCACCCTGAAAAATATAGCAATGGCTTTACTCACAATTTTTCCCTCTACATACTTTTGTGAGGCCTTATTCTCAGCGTTAAATAATATCAAAACCAACAAAAGAAACAGATTGACAGATGAAGTTAGTAGTCCTTGCTTGGGCCTAAAGTGTACAAAATACCAACCTTCAATTGAAGATTTAGCCAATGAAATTCAGCAACAAAAAAGTCACTAATAGGCAGGTTAAAGAATTCCCCCTCCTCCGCACTTATCTTAGTTCACGGCACCCCACACAAGCTAAATAATATCAAGACCAACAAAAGAAACCGACTGACGGATGAACAAAGAAGTCACTAAGCAGGTAAGTTAAATATTTAGTTTTTGGCTTATTAAATACAATTATATATAACAATTATACATTTATGTTATTTAAACTATAAATATCGCGAAATAATGTTTTTTCCTCAAAGTGACACACTACCCGAGTTATGCTCAGTTTTTTGGCGAAGTTTGACACACCAAGCTCAAAAGGTTGCCCATCACTGACCTAGAGGGTATTGTGCTGAATAAAGTCAGACAGAGAAAGACAAATTCCATATGTTTTCACTTATATGTGGAATCTCAAAAACAAAAACAAAAACAAACAAGCAGAACAAAAATAGACTCATAGATACAAAAACATTCTCATAGATGCCAGATTGGAGGCAGCAGGGGTGTTGGGGAAATGGGTGAAAAAGGTGTACCGTATTTTCCAGCGTGTAAGACGACTTTTTAACCCAGGAAAATCTTCTATACACCCAGTTGTCTTATACTCCAGAAAATACGGTAGTTATAAAATAGGCATGGGGATGTAAAGTGCAGCATAGGGAATATAGGCAATAATATTATAGTAACTATATATGGTATCAGATGGGTACTAGATTTATACAGGTGATAACTTTGTAAGTTATATAAATGTCTAATCACGGGTTGTACACCTGAAACTAAAATAATATTGTATGTCAACTATAATTTAAAAAGAAAAAATATATTTTTAAAAATAATTTATTCACTGTGGCCCAGATTTTTTCAGCTTCTAAGACAGAAGTAACACCAGAAGTTGTCCCTTTTAATTTTCTGACATATTAAAGAAGGGCAGAAATCTGTCTGTTTCTTCCTGACAGGAGTCGCTTGGCTGACTTTTTCAAGAACCTCCCAGTGATGATCACTTTTTACTCCAGAATCCACAGCTGGGTACCTCACTAGCTGTGAAGTCTGGGTAAACCCCTAGACACCTCTCTGAGCCTCGGTGTTTTCATCCCAGTGAGGGAGATGATGAAACCTATTTGGGAAGGTTATTGTAAACATTTGCATTAACATCTGAAAAGCTCAGCAGCAGGGCAGGTACTGGGGTGGAAGTCAGCAGTTTATACAGGAAACTGGCACCCACGGGTGCTATGGGAAAGCTCCACTAGGCCCTAGTGGCACACACACCATGCCATCAATGGCACACATTGGAGGCTGTGCTGAGTGGACAGGGGGAAAGCCCTGAGAGTGAGGCAAGGTCGGGAGCATGGATTTTCCAAGATGCTTTCCCATCCACTGGAGGACAGTACTCACTGTTAATGCCAGCATCACTTCTCTGTAGTTCCGGTTCCCGTTTAGCCGCTTCTTCAGGGCTCGAATGGCATCCTTTGGCCTGGAGAAAAGGACATATTAAGATCCTTAAAAATTACATTTTGGGACACTGTCCTACAGATTCACTGCCATTTTTGTGAAATAGCATATCTACAAAGTTATTTGCTGAAGCATGTTTGTAATTGTAGAAGGTTGGAAACAAACTAAACACCCATCAACATGAAACAGGGTAAATTAAAGCTTGTTTATCCATATAATGGAATACTATGCAGCTGCACAAAAGAATACACTCCTTGCGCATCACCATGGAGCAAACAATGTGAACAGTCATCTGCAGAGCAGGGCATAAGATGTGCTCCTGTTTGAGTTACCCAAGGACAACAGACACAGACACAGGGCACACCGGCCAGGGGAGAGAATATCTGGAAAGAGCCACAGAAGCTGGTAACGTCGGCTGCCCCTTCCGAGGGAACTGGGTGCCAGAGAGGACAGGGAGGTTTTTCACTTTGTCTATTTGCAGCCCTTTTGACTTTTGTATCACAGGCAAGTATTTGTCCAAAACAACACCAGCCCACTGCGCGTGGGTGCACTGAGGAGACCACAGAGAGAGAATGGCCGGGTCCTTGCATAGGCCTGGGGCTCAGCTCCTCCCCAGCTCCATGGAACCCCTTTTTCTCTGAGAAAACTTTAGTCTCCTCAAAACCCAAGGAACTGTGCGCTTTTAGGTAAGGGATCTGCTGTGGATCCCCAGAGAGAATCTCACAGAATTATAGGCAGTCCCCTGTTTACAGTGGGCCTGTTCAAAAGCTCACTCATCAGTTGATTATTTGGAACTTGAAACACATTCTTCCTTAATCACTGTTGGAACTGGGAGTTAGAGTCCCCAGCAGCCCCCTAACAAGTACAGTCCGTATGCCTGGCATGTTATTTAATTTACTCTATGTCAGGATTAAACAAAGGTGTGGACCTAGGAGGCACTTTCGGCATGGAGCCCCTGCTGGCTGGCCCGGGGAAGCCCCATCACCTGAGCTCTGGGAGTCCCAGTCCAGCTGTAGGCCTGCCTTTTGCTCTCACAAGTGGCGCCAGCCTTCTACAGATTCACGTGTCAATACATCTGATCTTTCCAAAGTTGCAGGTTGGTAAGTCAGAAACCTTCTATTCCTCCTGAAATATTTATGATCCACTTACCAAATGAAAAAGTCCTTTAATATGTGTATGAGGAAGGGGGGCGGGGGGAGGTGGAAGCTCGGCTAATCAGCCCAATTTAAACAGAAATACAGCAAGGCAAGGCTTCAAGAAGAAATGTAAAGCCCTGGCCGGTGTGGCTCAGAGGTTAGAGTGTCAGCCCATGGACCGAAGGGTCACAGGTTCAATTCCGGTCAAGGGCACATACCTGGGTTGCAGGTTTGATCCCCCTGCCCCTGTCAGGGTGCATGTGCGGAAGGCAACTAATCGATGTATCTCTCGCATATAGATGTTCCTCTTCCTCTCCCTCCCTCCTTCCCTTCTAATCTCTCTAAAATAAATCAATGGGGAAAGAATGAAGAAATTTAAAAGTACCTGAGACCTACTTCCCCCTCCCAATTTGAAAAATGGCTGCCTGCAGGAAGCCTTGGCTCTGAGTCCAGGGGCTGATGGGACAAGGCTCTCTGGGGAATGTGTCCTTGCAAGTGTTTGCAGTATGGCCGATTCCACACAGGAATGCTGATTTCTGCAAATGTGGGACTTGACAAGCTCTCAGCTTCGAGGGCTGTTTGTGGACTTGAGCTGGTGAAGGTCCACAGCTACTAGCCAGAGCATGGAGTGGCTTCCTCTCTCCAGGGCTCTGCCCAGCCTGGTTAGCCCTGGCCCATGGCAGCCGCCCCTCTCAGTCCAGTCTCACTCCTCTTCTCTTGAACTTCCATGGAGCAGAAGAATGGGAACAAGCTCCAGGCTGTGCTCCCTGAGCTCAGGAGCAGAGCTCCCCAGAGCTCCCAGTGGGGGAATGTGCTGGGGGAAGCAGCCAGCAGGCTCCCTCCCTGGAGCCACAATGAAAACTCACCCTCAGAAGGACTACCTGGGAGTGACTGGGTGAGCACAAATGCAAGCATTTCCCTCCCCGGGGAAGGCTTCAGAGGTGAGTATCAAGTGTCAGAACTGCCAAGTTTTAAGCAGCAGCCGCAGGTTGGACAGCAAGGAGAGCTAGGAACAGGGAGACGGGAGAGGGAAGAATCGATAGCCAAGGAGCAGAAAGAATCAGGAGACAGCGACAGGTGTGAGAGGTCCCAACACCCTGGCAGCTTTGGCAGGAAAAGCCAGGCCCTCAGGGCTGCCCCAGGGCCTCAGGTCAGGCCTATGGGCCCCCGAAGTGAAGTAAGAGACCTTTCCAGTCACCGTGAACTCACCCTGCCTGCACTTCTGAAGTGCTTTCTCCTTATTCCTGGATGGAGGACATGGCTGCCCCATGACTCACCTCGAACACCTCCCCTCCATCCTTCCCCAACCCCACTCCGCTATGGGCTTGCTCTACGGCACTGACCTGGCAGTTGCTCCTCTGCACCCCTCCTGCTTAGAGGCTGGGAAACAGACAAAGCTTCAGTGAGCTGGGAAGATCCAGAAACTCATGAACATGACCCAGGTCAGTGCGTCCTCATCAGAGCTGCACATCAGAAGCAGAGAGCACTTACCAGATCCACGTGCCTATGCCCTCATTAGGTAGGACTGGGTGAGGCCTGGCAAACAGGCTGTGCACCCTCCCTGGGGAGGCTACTGAGCCAGGCATTCCTGGCTAATGACCAAGAATTCAGGATACAAGGGGCTGTCACACAAGGCCTCAGGCTGGAGGTGACCTCAACTCTGGAAATTGGGGAAAGCCCAGGGAGGGGCCTGTGGGGCACCCATCGGGACCCCAGCCTCCCAGAGGTAGAGCTGTGAGTACATAAAAGAAGTGCAGGCAAGGTGTTGGTGGCTGGAGCCAGGTCTTCCGGGGCTTACACCCTGCCCTTCATAGCTGTGGTGTGAGACCTTTGGCAATGACCAAACCACCCTGGGCCTCAGTTTCAACATTAACACAAACTGTCTACCATATAGGGCTGTTGGGGGTGGTGCTGCATGAGCTGGTACAATCCAGGGCACGGCATGGGGGCCCGGGGGTCCGGCACGTGGCAAGTGCTCAGAGAATGGCCGAGGTAAGGGCAGTGAACCCATGAGACAGGTACTACTGACACCCCCATTTGTTAATGAGGAAACAGACACAGAGATTAAGTAACTCACCCAGGGTCACATGACAAGTGAGTGGAGGACCGAGGACTCGGGCCCAGGCTGGTGGCTCCAGACTCCATGCCCCTAACCCACTGCACTCCTTTCCTATGTCGCATACACTGCCCTCCAGCCAGGGGGTCTACTTCCTTCCCCTGCCATCCACCCTCACTTGGCTGACCTAGGACTCCACTTGGATGTCACCTCCTCTCAGAACCCTTTGCTGCTGACGCCCCATGGCTGGCGAGCTGCCCCTGCTCTAGTATCTCTCCTTAACTCTGTGAGCGTCTTTCCAGAGCACTGTCACGTGGATACGGTTATATTGTTCACCTAGTTAACAAATGTTTGTCAGAACCAATTGGGTGCACACTACGCTAGGTGCTAGGGATGAAATGGTGGCAAAACAGAGTTTCTGGCCCTGGCTGGTGTGGGTCAGTGATTAGAGCGTCAGCCATCACACCAAAAGGTCTGGGGTTCAATTCCCGGTCAAGGGTTGCAGGTTCGATCCCCAGCCCCTGGTTGGGGGCATGTGCAGGAGGCAACCAATCACTGTGTCTCACATCCATTTCTCTTTACCCCCCACCTCTCTCTCCTACCTCCTCTCCCTCCCTCCCTTCCACTCTCTCTAAAAATCAATGAAAAAAATATCCTTGGGTGGATTAACAACAACCAAGTGGAGTGCGCAGTCTAGGGGGAAGTGGGGATGAGACAGCCCTCGGACAGAGGTCCCGCAGATGTGGAAGTGTAAACTGTGATGAGAGTGCATAAGGAACAGGGCACTGTGAAATCACATAACGAGGACTTGTCCCAATCAGGAGGGAGGGGTGTCAGGGCAATGAGACAAGTGAGTGGAAGAGTCAGTGAGAGGGAGAGGTGTGGGGAGGGAAGAGAAGGACACTAGGCCTGGAGCCCCGAAGCAGGAAGAAGCGTCAGGGTACCCACCATTAGCCAGGCTTGTGCGGAGAGATCTTGGCAATGACCTCATAGCAGAGGCAAGGAGAGGACACCCCCAGGAAGCACTGGGGGCTCTCTGGAAGTAGAGGAACAGGAGTGCGGGTCACTTCAGGAAGAAAGCGCTTTGAGGACAAGCCTGCAGCCCCTGGAAGGAGGCCTGTCCCTTTGGAAGGAGAGGCTCTATTCTGAAACACTGGCATGTATGCCCCTCCCATTTGTGGAGAATTGCAAACAGGGCTCTGGAAAGTTCAAGGGGCCGAAAGATCGAGGGGCTGAAGGGTGAGGACAAGAGGGCAGGACCCCAAATGGAGTGGCCGGAGGCAAAGGTTATCCCACAGGGTCTGTGAAGGATTTCCCAAGAGACGGCTTGTTAGCAAGGGAGAAACTTCGTGAGTTCTGCATTTCCAATAGCCCCTCTGCCTGCAGCATGGAGAACAGACAAAGGGGAAGAGGCCAAGGTAGAGGGACTACCCATGGGGACAGCCCAACCTAGAGGATGACACAGGAAAACAGCTCTTTCCAGCCCGACTGGGTCCACCTCTCTAGCCTCTGTTCCAGAAAATCCCCTCCCCACTTCTTCCCTACATACCCAGACCTCACCTGTACACTCCCCCCGCGCCCCATGCCCTTGCCATGCACCCTTAGCTACATAGCACGCTTCTCCTCTTCCTGCCATCCTCGGGGCTCAGCCCACAGCCTGCCCCTCCAGGAGGCACCCGCTGTCTCTGAGTGTCAGCAATGGGCACACTTCTCTGCCACAGCCCAGCTGGTCCTGCTTGTGAGTGCCCCAAGAGCAGCCGTGGCACACTCACCGTGGCATCTGGGCCTCCACCTGTGGGGCCAACAAATGTGGCTGAGCAGCTAGATAAACAAGTAAATGAGTGGCGTCTGGGGTGGACGTAAAGAAGAAAGGAGCCCGAGTAGGGCTGCAGGGAGAGCCCAGTGGCTATGGCATTAGACATGTGGAGGCCCAAGTTCGTGATTTCGTCTGTGAGCCAGACACCGAGCTGATCAGCCATTGAGACTGCAGAAATAGGTCAACTTTCACCAACGACTCCCAAACACACATCTCCAGCCCAGGCCGCCACCCCCACCTCCAGACCCCTCCGTGCCATCGCCCTGTCAGCATCGCCACTGCACCCCGTCGGCTCCATCCCTGCTACCTTGACTCCTCCCTTCTCTCACTCCCATGGGCAAAAGTCACTGGTTCCCCCTGTATCAGACCCTTTCCCATTTCCTCCTTGAACCCAAGGAGGATTCCTGTCAGAGCCAGCCCTTGGTCTCTTCCCAGCCAGGCCATTCTGAACACGGTAGACAGAGTGATCTCTTCAAAATAAAAGTCAAACCATGCCCTGCCTCTGCTCAAATCCTCCAAGGGATTCCCGGCCACCTCAAGTGAAGCCTGAGGCCCTGTGGTGCCCGTGTCACCTGGATCCTGGACATCTCTGACCTGACACCCTATTCCTGGCTCACTCTGTTCCAGCCCCACTAGCCTCCTTGCTATTCTTTTTCACTTTTTTTAAATTTAGGTATTATATGTGTACATATCTTACCACTGTCCCCCCCACCCCACACCCAATACATGCTTGCTATTCTTTTTAATTTTTTTTGTTAATCCTAACCTGAGGATATGTTTTCCACTGATTTTTAGAGAGGGAAGAGTGGAACAAGGGGGGAGGGGGGAGAGAGAGACATACCAATGTGAGAGAGACAAATTGATTGGTTGCTGCCACATGTACCCCAAGAGGGCTGGGACAGAATCTGCAACCAAGGTACATACTCTTTTTAAAAAATTTTAAATCTTTATTGTTGAGAGTATTACAGATGGCCCCCTACATTCCCCCCATTGCCCCTCCCCCCATTCCTGCTTTGCCCCAGGCCTTCACCATCCTATTGTCTGTGTCCATAGGTAATGCATATATGCATTATAAGACCTTTGGTTAATCTCTTCCCACCTCCTCTCCCCCTTCCCTATGAGATTTGTCAGTTTGTTCCATGCTTCCATGCCTCTGATTCTATTTTTTAGATTCTATTGTTGATAGATATGTATTTATTGCCATTTTATTATTTGTATTTTTATCTCTTCGTCTTTCTTCCTTCTTCTTTCTTTCTTCTTCTTCCTTTCTTCCTTCCTTCTCCTCCTCCATCCTCCCCTCCCGCCCCCTCCTCCTTCTCTTTCTTTTTCTTCTTCTTCTTAAAGAATATCCTCCAACTTTTCATGCAATACTGGTTTGGTGGTGATGAACTCCTTTAGCATTATCTGGTCTGGGAAGCTCTTTATCTGGCCTTCAATTCTAAATGAGAGCTTTGCTGGGTAATCTTGGTTGTAGGTCCTTGCTATTCATCACTTTGAATATTTCTTGCCACTTCCTTCTGGCCTGCAAAGTTTCTGTTGAGAAATCAGCCGACAGTCATATGGGCGCTCCCTTGTAGGTAACTAACTGTTTTTCTCTTGCTGCTTTTAAGATTCTCTCTTTGTCTTTAACCCCTGGCATTTTAATTATGATGTGTCTTGGTGTGGGCCTCTTTGGGTTACTCGTTTGGGACTCTCTGCACTTCCTGGACTTGTAAGTCTATTTCTTTCACCAGGTAGGGGAAGTTTTCTATCATTATTTCTTCAAAGAGGTTTTCATTATCTTCTCTCTCTTCTCCTTCTGGCACACCCATAATGCGAATGTTGGTATGCTTGAAGTTGTCCCAGAGACTCCTTACACTATGTTCATATTTTTGGATTCTTTTTTCTTTTTGCTCTTCTGATTGGGTGTTTTTTGCTTCCTCATATTCCAAATCGTGGATTTGATTCTTGGAATCCTCTACTCTATTGTTGAATCCCTGTATATTATTCTTTACTAGAGGCCCGATGCACGAAATTCATGCACGAGTAGGCCTTCCTTTCCCCGGCTGCCGGCACTAGCGTCCCTCTGGCACCCAGAACCCGGGCTTCCCTCCGGCTGCCGGCAGGCATCTGGGACCCGGGCTTCCCTCACAGCCCGGCTTTGTCTGGAAGGTTGTCCGGAAGGACATCCAGTCTAATTAGTATATTATGCTTTTATTATTATAGATTTCAGTCAGTGTATGCTTAATTTCTGAAGGTATGTACCCTTGATTGGGAATTGAACCTGTGACCCTTTAGTGCACAGGCTGACACTCTATCCACTGAGCCACACTGGCCGGGCTCCTTGCTATTCTTGAAACACACCAGATACCCTCTGTCCCAGGACTTCTGTGCTTGCTATTCCCTCTGTTGGAAAGTTCTTCCCTGGTATAATCCTCACACCTCACCCCCTGGTTTATCTCAATTCTTTGCTCAATGTAACTTATGTAAGGCTTTCCTTGATTATTCCATTTAAAACTGCTAATTACCAGCCTTCTCCATCCCCAGCTTCATTTCTCTCGATAGTCTTATCACCAGCTGACCATGTCGTGTGTTCTAGTCATTGTGTTGATGGCCTACCGCCCCACCCTGGCCTGTCTGCTCCTCAAGGCGAGGGAATCTGTCTGCCCTACTCACTGGTGTGTCCTCAGGACTCACACGCGGCCCAGCACAAGGTCTTCACTTAGTGCCTATTTGTTGAATGAAAGCAGAACCAACCTTAAGAGGCTGGTCCCCAACTTATACATTACAAGGCTGTAAGTGACAGTGTTACTGTGCAAGCTTGGGCTGCCTGAGTCCAGGCTATTCTCCTACCACTTTGGAGACAGTTCAAGGTGACATAGCAATAATAAATTCCATTTTTATGATGTGGCAGAGGGCCAAATATAGACTACTTTGGAAGAAGTGTAACTAGAATGCAGCTATAAAGTAGAAGAAGCTGTATCATGCATAACAATAAGCACAGACTCAGTAGCTCAGGGATGCCCACTGCGGAAACACCAGGCTGCTCTGTGGGCACTCTCTCTGACTCCTGGGGCCCCAGCCCAGCAAAGCATGGCAGAGACAGCCTCACACCTGTGAAGGGAAGGCAGAGGTTAAGAAGGAACAGGGGCAGCGGTGATAATCTGGCTATGGAGACCAACGACTACCGGGAACCAAGTAACCAAGCAACTTCATTTTCACTTATGAGTAAAGGCAGGTTATTAAAAGAGGTTGCCAGGGCTCTGACTCAGCACTGCCATCGGGGAAGTGGGGGCAAAGTGGATAGGAAGAGGAAAGATAATTAAAGAGTGTCAGCATATTGCCTGGGCCAGTGTGGCTAAGTTGGTTGGAGTGTTGTTCCATGCCCCAGAAGGTCACAGGTTCGATTCCAGGTTAGGGCACATACTCAGGTTGCAGTTTGATCCCCGGGTGGGGCATGTACAGGAGACAATGGATCAATGTATCTCTCTCACATCAATGTTTCCCTCCCCCTCCCCTTCTCAATTTTTTAAAAAAGGTCAGCATATTAAATGCCAAGGCAAACAGATGGAAAACAAAACAAAAAGTAAAACACCCAACATCCTTAAGCCCTGCCAGGCTTTGAGTGACACTCCGGAACTGACAAGCATTTGAGTGACACCCCGGAACTGACAGGAGGGTGAGGGGAGCACACCTACCCTTCCTCTGTCTCATTGATGATGTCGCAGATCTCCATGTTTAATGTCCAGTCCTCGCTTTGCAGGGAGCCATCGGTTGCCTTTTCTGTAAAGTCAGAGAGAAAGCAGGTTTACATTTCTCCTGAATGAGGGGCTCTGGCAGGAACCAGAACCACCACATTCTCCCAAACAGATGGTCTGAGTCAACAGAGCAGTTCTAGGTTCTGTTTTCACAAGAGAACACCCAGCGAGAGAGAGAGATCTGGGCCCAGAGGCTAATGTCATAACACTGTCCTTCTTTCACCAAACTCCAGTCTGAAAAGCTCTTGAAGGCCTAAGCTATTAAAAATCACCCCAAACTCTCAACTCCTCCCATTCAACAGACAGCCACATCTTCCTTCGCAGTGCCAGGTCAAAGCAGCCACAACCCGAGCCACGATGGTGAAGGTCGGAGTAAACAGATTTGGCCACATTGGGCGCCTGGTCACCAGCTCCGCTTTTAACTCTGGCAAAGTAGATAGTTGCCATCAATGACCCCTTCATTGACCTCAACTATGTGATCTACAGCAAGCATGTCAAACTCTCAGCCTGCGGCCCACATGCAGCCCACAACGAATATTTTTGTGGCCCAGCCAATATAACCTATGTAAGAAACATTTTAATAAAAATTTCATAACTTAATTTTTACAATATCCTGTTATACATAATTATTAATAACAAACTACAACGTTCGCTAATGACTGATGACTATAATCGTGTTGCATTCATTTCCCTTATGCGCCTTACACGCAGGCGCACCATTTCTCTCCACTAATACTAGCAGCAAATATTTTAGCAGCCGAATGCCACGTCATTAGTCCTGGACTGACTAGGTGGGTGTGCGCAACAGGAAATATTTCACTTTTGGAGAACAAGTATAGGTTTATTTGCGTTACGCTTATTAATTTGTGCAGTTATTCAGTGTCTGGTAAGTTCATGTTTAAGAAAAATATTAATTTTTATTAAAATGTTCTATTATTTTATGTTAACGATTACTCATTTATTTCAGCCCTTTGTATTCAGCATGTCTCTATCGAAATAAACCTAGGTTTCTATGAAAATTGAAGCTTTTATTTTTTTGTGTGGCCCACATAAACCTAAACCTTGTTTATTTGGCCCGTGTTAGCCTTTGAGTTTGACACGCTTGATCTACATGTTCCAGCATGATTCTACCAATGGCAAGTTCAAAGGCACAGTCAAGGTTGAGAAGAGGAAGTTTGTCATCAGTGGAAAACCCATCCCCATCTTTCAGGAGTGAGAGCCCACCAACATCAAATGGGGTGATGCTGGTGATGAATATGCTGTGGAGTCCACCGGTGACTTCACTACCATGGAGAAGGCCGGGCTCACTTGAAGGGGCAACCAGGAGGGTCATCATCTCTGCCCCTTCTGCGGATGCCCCCATGTTTGTGATGGGTGTGAACCATGACAAGTATGACAACTCCCTCAAGATTGTCAGCAATGCCTCCTGCACCACCAACTGCTTGGCACCCCTGGCCAAGATCATCATGACAACTTTGGCATCGAGGAGGGACTCATGATCACAGTCCATGCCATCACTGCCACCCAGAAGACCGTGATGGCCCCTCTGGGAAGCTGTGGTGTGATGACCGAGGGGCTGCCCAGAACATAATCCCTGCTTCTACTGGCGCTGCCAAGGCTGTGGGCAAGATCATCCCCGAGCTGCATAAGAAGTTCACTGACATTGCCTTCCCCATTCCCAATGTGTTGGTGATGGATATGACCTGCTGCCTAGAGAAAGTGGCCAAATACTATGACACTGAGAAGGTGATGAGGGTTGCAGGCTCGATCCCTAGTAGGGGGCATGCAGGAGACAGCCAATCAGTGATTCTCTCTCATCATTGATGTTTCTATCTCTCTCTCCCTCTCCCTTCCTCGCTCTGAAATAAAAATTTTTTTTAAAAAAAAGGTGGTGAAACAGGTATCAGAGGGATCTTCAAGGATGTCCTGGGAGCCCTGACCGGTTTGGCTCAGTGGATAGAGCGTTGGCCTGCACACTGAAGGGTCCCAGGTTCGATTTCGGTCAAGGGCATGTACCTCGGTTGTGGGCACATCCCCAGTAGGGAGTGTGCAGGAGGCAGCTGATCGATGCTTCTCACTCATCGATGTTTCTAACTCTCTATCCCTCTCCCTTCCTCTCTGTAAAAAATCAATAAAATTTATTTTTTTTTTAAAAGGACGTCCTGAGCTATACTGAGGACCTGTGACTTTAACAGTGACACCCACTCTTCCACCTTCAATGCTGCGGCTGGCATTGCCCTGATGGCCACTTTGTCAGCTCATTTCCTGGTCTGACAGTGAATGTGGTGGACCTTATGGTCCCCATGGCCTCCAAGGAGTAAGAGCCCCTGGACCACCAGCCCCAGCGAGAAGAAGAGGGCCCTCAGCTGCTGGGGAGTCCTGGCCCCAGATCGGTCCCCCAACACACTGAGAATCTCCTGATCCCCACCGTTTCCATCTCAGACCCCTGAAGAAGGGAAGGGGCTAAGAGAGCACCACCCTGTTATGCACCCAGCCGAAAGAAAAACAAACAAACAAACAAACCGGGAGATGTTAAGTTTACTAGCCCACAAATTCTGGAGCCAAACTACCCGGGTTTGAATACAGGCTCCACCACTTACTAGGTATGTGACGCAGGCAAGTTACTTAACTCCTAAAGTGTCCAATTCCCTCATTGTACATAGTGAAAACAACAGCACTACCCCACAGAGTTGTTAGGACAAGTCAGTGAGTTAATACATGTAAAGCCCAGGGAACAGAACCTCACACAGAGTCAGTACTATTAGGCAGTTGCTATCATAATTATTAAAAACCTACTCCAGTAGTGAAAAACTACATCTCAAATAAGGGGGCAATAGAGGGGCCATCACTTTTTTAAGACACAGCTAGGCATGTCATTAGGTGCTTCGTGTATAATATTTTATTTCATCCAAGAAATGAATTCTTGACCACTCAGTGGGGAAGGACAGTCTTTTCAACAAATGGTGCTGGGAAAACTGTATACCCATATACAAAAGAATGAAATTAGACCCTCATCTTACACCACACACAAAAACTGATTGAAAATGGATAGAAGATGTAAACCTAAGCTAAAGCTCTTAGAAGAAAACATAAAAGAAAGCGTTGTAACATGGGATTTAATAATAATTTCATGAATATGACACCAAACGAACTGATAAGTTGTTAATATCCAGAATATTTAAAGAATTCTTACAACTCAACAATAAAAAACACACCCAAAAGAACAACAACAACAAAAACACAAGTTGAAAAATGGGAAAAGAACCAGAACAGACATTTCTCCAACTTTTGTACACTGTTGGTGGGAATATGAAGTGCAGTAGCTGCTATGGAAAGTAATATTGCAGTTCCTCAAAAAATTTAAAAAGAAACACCATATGATCTAGCAACTCCATTTCTGAGTATATACCCAAAAGAATTGAAGACAGGGTCTGAAAGTAGATTTGTACACCCAGGTTCATAGCAGCATCACTCACAATAGCCAAAAGGTGGAAGTAACTCAAATGTCCATCAGTGGACAAAGATATAAACAAATTTGGTACATACATACAATGGAATTTTTTTGGCCTTAAAAAGGAAAGAAATTCTGACACATGCTACAGCATGAATGAATCCTGAGGACATAATGCTAAGTTAAATTAACCAAGCAGAAAGTATATGATTCCACTTATACGAAGTACCTAGAATAGTCAAATTCATGAGACAGAAAGTAGAATGGCGGCTGCCACGGACTGGGGAGAAGGCAATGGGGAGTTGTTAAATAGGTACAGAGTTTCAGCTTTGCAAGATGAAAAAGTTCTGGAGATTGGAGCACTTAAAAAGGTTAAGATGGCCCTCGCCGGTTTGGCTCAGTGGATGGAGTATCAGCTTGCAGACAAGGGTCCCAGTTTCTATTCCAGTCAAGGGCACATACCTTGGTTGCAGTCTCAATCCCTGGTACTGGTCTGGGCATGTGTGGGAGGCAACCAATTGATGTTTCTCTCTCTGTCTCTTCCACTCCCTTCCACTCTCTCTAAAAAAAAAAAATCAATGGACAAATATCCTCAGGTAAGGATTAACAACAACAAGAAAGGTAAAGATGACAGATTTTATGTCTATTTTAAGACAAAAAATGACCTTCTAGGGTAGCATTATTTCCTCCCACATTTACTCGACCGATGGATTGATGAGAGAGAGAGAGAGAGAGAGAGAGAGAGAGAGAGAGAGAGAGAGAGAGAGAGAGATTTGTTGTTCTACTTGTTTATGCATTCACTGGTTGTTTCTTGCATGTGCCCTGATTGGGGATCTAGCCACAACCTTGGTGTATAGGAACAATGCTCTAACTGAGCTACTGGGCCAGGGTGGTCCCTCCCACATTTAATAAGAAGGAAATGAGGTTCAGAAAGGCTGGGTTCTTGACCAATCACATAACTGAATTGACAACTCAGAATCCCAGAAACTGAGTAGAATGTGTGGACCCTGAGGATAAGCCGTGGTAAGATGTTTCATCTCAGGTCTGTCTATCTCCGGAGCGCAGGAATTTGCCTGTACTGCCCCACCTGCTAGCAAAGGCGGGTTCGGATATGAAGCTGATATCTTAGCTAAGCCTGCCGCATCCTAACTGTACGATTCATGAGGGATATCACCACCACCATTTTAACCAAAGCTTCATACAACCCACACTGATGCTCAATAAAACAGATGACCGCTGCACATGCCGGGAGAGTCCTCATTTTCTAGATGAGGCTATGGAGAGGTGCCACTTGTCTTTTTATATAGCGTGCCAGAATCACACATGCAAACAAAGGCTGTACTTACAAGCAGCAACAACACACTTCAAAAGGATTGCCATTGCTCTAAACATCTGTGCAATAGCTTTCATTCTGCATTAAAAGGCCTCATTGTTTAATTTTTGTTGTTGTTAATACTCACCTGAGGATATTTTTTCCGTTGATTTTTATAGAAAGCAGAGGGGAGGGAGGGAGAGACTTGGATGGGAGAGAGACATTGTTTGGTTGCCTCCCACAGGAGCCCTGACTGGGACCAGGGATGGAACCTGCAACCCAGGTATGTGCCCTTGACCAGGATCTTAACCCTTGATTCTTTGGCACACAGGCTGACACTCTAATAGTTGAGCAATACTGGCTAGGGCTCATTGTTTCAGTTTTTACCAAGAAAGATGTATTTGCAACTTTTTCACTCTCTTTACTCATTGCCGTTGGCACCCAAAGACTCTTTACTCCCTGAAGAAGCAAACCCATCCCCAAATAGTGAGATCTGCTTTGGACAAATGCCATGCAGGCAGTGGACTGTGCAGGGCGCTCAGAAGCTTCCAAGATTTTCGGAACCCTTAACCAGAGTCCACAGATGGTGCCAGTCCGGCAGGGACAGAGGCAGTCTGATGTCTGGCTGCAAGAAGAAAGTGTGCGTGCGGAGAGGGAGAGAAAGGAGCCCACATCAGAGACTGCTCAGAGCCAGACAGGCCCCAGAGATGCTGCTCGCCTCCCCGCTACTGCGTGCACGTGGAAGAGAGGCCGCACCCACAGCCAGTGCGTGGCACCCTGGACCTGCAGGGAAATTAGAGTCAGAGGTGGGGGCAGCCAGGGTGGGAAAGAGAAAGGAAGAATGGCGCAAAGCACCAGGCTAGTCTAGAGGGAAAAGTCCGCGGGCAGAGGCTGCGGGAAGCAGAGGGGCAGCAGGAAGCAGCCCGTAGCATTGGGCAGCAGCATGCTGCCAACCCGAGTGCTTCGCCCAGAGGCAGGAGGCCCGGCTTCTAGAGGCTACGGCAGGGCTCCCGAGCAGGCTGTGTGGATGAACTGATCTGTGCCTCCAGCCCCTCTGAGCAGCCCTCTCCTGCAGGTGTCCAGTCCCCGGAGATGTGACCCACTCCCACAGCCACACGCAGCAGGGTGCCCACAGGCCCACATCTAGCATCCTCCTCAGAAGGTCCATCCGAATGGAGCAGCTCCACCTGTGGGCGGGCCGGAGTGGCTGCTCCCAGCCAGCGAGGGGAGGCCCACTGGCTAAAGGGCCATCCTGCACTTGTCACCTGTCCCTGTCACAGTAAGGGCTGCAGCACAGACTCATGGGAAAGAAAGAACTGAAATTGCACTTTGGTAGGGCCACCAGGGACACTGTCTTGGGAGGTTAATAGAGGAAATATTAAATCAAAGAAATCTCATTTCCAAGTTCAGTTTAGCAGCAGAATCCATTAACCTTATATTCACCCTCTGTCTTCCTCTAAGAACGCTGGGAAGAGGCTCACAGGCAGGATAACTCATCCTCAGGGCCAGTGCGTTCTGTGCACTTACTGAGACTCTGAGTCTTCAAGCTAAAAGATATATACTTATTTTGATTATGAGGAACCAACCCCCAAAGAATGCTTCTTTCTTTTCATTTTGCTTCAAATGCCACACAAACATAACTGTGGATATTTGGCTCTGCTAAACAGATGAGGGAAGTAAGGCTGACAAGGAGCTCAAATCATTTCTTTTTACTCTCCTCATAAAAACCGTCCCAGCAATGGGAGCAAAGCTGTGTCTATTGCCCCTGGAACTGCAGCCACGCTGTGGGCTCCCTCAGTCTGCCCTGCCCAGGCCAGAGGAAGCAAAGTTCAAGCTCATCTCTCTGGCCAGGTGAACCATCAAACCTGAAATAAATCCTGTGCCACAGAAGCACAGGCTCTGAGAAGCAACAAGGCAAGTCTCCTACCAGCCACCCAAGGGTGGATAAAGACCCAAACACCAGTGACCCTGGTTGCAAAAGGCTGAC